>NC_137469.1:90567998-91167998 GCF_964235325.1 Thermobia domestica
CACCGATTTGAATGAAACTTTGCAAACTTGTAGAACATCGTAAAATAATCGAAAGTATTTTTTTGTTGGGCAATGGTGAAGATTTAAGGGTGAAAGCCACCCTTTGAATGTTAGTTGTGGTCTCTGAGCATAGACCGAAACAACCACTTAATTTAGATGAAAACATGCTGCCAGGGGGGGGGGAGAGACTAGGATAGCTGATTCAGGATATGACGCCAAAATTACGAAATTCAAAATGACGGATCTAATATAGTGATTACAATTTTAAAATGTCTTCTGGTTTGAAATTCTCGGCAGTTAGCCAAGAACAATTATAGTTGGCAGGGGTTACTACAAGAAGGTTGCAGACCGATTTGAAATCCCTTCCTATTGATTTGAAACCCATTTATTTTAAAGGGATACTTGATTAAAGTGAGTTTCTGCACCTCTCCCTATTCAGGATGCTTATATATAGTGAGTTCCCTCGCCTCTCACTATGTCAGAACATCACATATCATCAATTGCTATAATTATGAATTTATTGAGAAAACGCTTCACAGTAATGATATTTCGCAAAAAAAAAGTATGTGATACATAAATATTGTTTACACCAAACTCACCTTATTAGCCAGCAATAGCTGTAAAAAATCACAAAATGCAGAGCAATCTTCTTCCAAATAACTACTTTTGAATCACGTATATCTAATAACATTTGCAAATCTGGAGAAGAAAACTGATTATGAATCAGTGATTAGCACCTAAATTATATTATTATGGAGATGTAAATTTTTTGTTATAGTTGTAGAGGACAATATCAGTAAAATGTCTCAAGAAGTTTTACCACGGCCTAATGACGAACACATCAAGAGGCTCAATCCTACGAGTTGTTAGTGCAGAATGGTTTCTATTTTGAGGTACTCCTTTGTTCGTAAAATAGGTTGAAAAGTTGATGAATTGTGAACACTCCACGAATTTAATAACAAAATTCACTTTGCCTTAGATATTGGGAGAAAAACGTCTTGAAACCATGATCTCACAAGACCTAATGTTAATTTTCCCGCATTTGATGCTATCACAACGACATTTTCAGATTAAAAGAGGTTGTTTTAGACTATAGAGCTAAATGTTCCATTTTCTCACTAGTCAACAAGATTTTGACATAGAAATGAAAATACCAGATTCTAATAGAACTTTTCACGTAGAATTCGAATCTGCAATCAGTTTTTCTCAATCACCCTCAGTTTCCCCTGACAGAGGGATTTTCGGGAAATTTCCCCTCAAATTTCCCCCCCTTTTTTCCAATTTTTGTACCTGTAGCTTGGGTACCCTTAGGTATATAAACACACAAATTATATTGTATGTTAGCTTGATTTATACTTAGTAAGCCCTCTAAGTTTCATAAGAATCGCATTATTCTTTCTAGAGAAATAAACATATTTATATAAAAATATGCTATGTGTACTTCATTTTACCATATTCATTAGTACAGATAAAATCACATATAACTTCCGCGAAAATTACAATATAAGCACGGTTTATACCTCATTGGACTTTCAATAAAACATATTTTCAATGATGTGTACATCATGTCGCCATTTTTGTACGAGGGGATTTCTAGAGGGATTTTGTGGGAACTTCCCTCCAAAAAGTAGTTTATAAGATTTTTTGTCTTAACTTGCTATTTATATATAGTGATACAGAAACAGGAACGGCACTAAAACATAGTTTTATGTCTACTTAATAAATAATGTTAATTTCATGTGAATCGCATTATTCTGTCTAGAGATATAAACTATTGTGTCTATTTATAGGTAATAAAGAAGATACTATGCAAGACTTTTACCAAACACAAAAACCTATTATTGTCAGCACATAGATGGATACTCAAATACAAGCACAAATACACGCATGCTTTCTGTGGAAAATAATAACATATATAAAAAGATATATATAAAATTGATTTTTAACGGTGTAATGGGTAAAGTGTAATAGTATATCACAATAATGGAACGAGTAGTATAGTGGGATTAGAGTTATAGTGTATTGCCTGTCACATGGAGACCATTACCCAAATGATCCATGACATTTCATTCAGATGTGACAGATAGTAAAATAAAAGAGATTGAATAAAAATAATAAGAAGAATGCATAATGCAATTAATTAATATTCAGAATAAAAGAAACAATTACACATAAGTCCAATGCACAAATATATTACGGTACTGAAAAAAGAAGCATACAATAACTACAAAAACATGTAAATTGCTAATAAATAATTTTGACTTGTCATACTATACCATACTTTAGTTATACTTTCTTTCTGAGTTTATACTTAATGTCCTGACGACTGCTACTCAGAGACTTCATGTCGAAGCTCTGAACGGAACGAAGTAAATCCGAAATGGTGATTTCGAATGAAAGATTTCAAAAGAATGTATGCTTGGTTTATAAAATCTGTTTTTTTATACTCGTAAATGTTCTTGTTTGTTACAACTAGTTGGCACTATATTTTGAATCTTAGATCAGTTAAAAAATAGTTTCCTAATAAATATTATTGTTATGTATACAAATATAAAGGTTATTTTTGTTTTTCCGTTCAGTTTTGGAAAATCCGTGTATTTGTCCACTAAAACATCGTCAGATATTTTGTTTTTAACTTTTCTTGCAAACAATTGTGAGATCACAGATGCACATATCGAGGTCAGCTAGGTGTTACGCTATAGCTTGTTATGGGAAAGTTTATTTTCCAGTTCACACAACCTTGGCCTCAGGTTATTCTTATTTTTGGATGCTTTGACTATTCGCACTGAAAAATATTATTTTAATTGTTCATTTTGTTCTATGTTAATAATAAAAAAACTTTATGCACTAAGTGATAATTTACTTATTATATGACAATAAGTCACTTTTTAATATTTTGATCTGGCAACAATGCATAAAAAATTGATGACTCACGTAGCCTGATGACTGTTAGTAGCGTTGAGTGATGGTCCAAGCTGGACGTGTTTTAGATGTGGCCACGTGTAAGTTGAAGTGTTTGTGCATTGTGGAGTTCGAATAAATTGTGTTGTGTGGTGATGCACTGAGTTAGATTACGTTTGTGCTGCTTCATGATTGATGGAGTGTAGATTCGTGTGTGATACCTTACAGGATACAAGATGCCGAGGAAATGTGTAAATCACCCGGACAATTTCTGTTATGTATTGTCGGAGCTGACATTTAAATCGCAACGTCGATGTTTTACTCCACTTGTGAGGGAGTGTTATCAGTTATATTTTGGTTGCTGTGTAGGAGACCAAGATAAGAATTGGGCTCCTCCTCACTACATATGTTGTACTTGCGTGAAACGTCTGACTGGGTGGGCAAATGGTGAACGAAACATGAACTTCGCAGTAACCATGATCTGGAGCGAACCAAAAGATCATTCTTCAGACTGCTACTTTCGTATGACACAGATAAATGGAATAACCAATAAATCTAAGCACACAGTACAGCACCCTACTTTACCATCAGCAATTAGACCAGTTCCACACAGTGCAGAATTACCTGCACCAGTAACTCCTGCTCATCTTACGGTAAATGAGGATTACGTACTTGAGGCAACTACTGAAGTTCCAAATGAAGAAGATGATCCTACTTATGTAGGAAGCACATCTATATTGGATCCCCATCTGATAACTCAGGGTGAACTAAATGACCTCGTACGGGATTTTAAACTCTCCAAGATATAGGCAGAATTTCTTGCTTCTAGACTTAAAGGCTGGAATCTGCTTCATCGTGACACTAAAGTGTGTATTTTTCGAAACCGTCATAAAGAGTTTCAAAACTACTATTCTCAAGAAAATTATTTAGTGTATTGTAATAATGTCTCTGCTGTTATGGATACACTCGGACATGCACATATAAGTACAGAGTGGAGACTGTTTATTGACTCTTCCAAAACTAGTTTGAAGGCTGTTCTTTTGCACAATGGCAACAAATTTCCTTCAGTGCCTTTGGCTTATGCAACTAAATGAAGGAAACCTATGAAAACATCAAAATAGTGTTAGAAAGAATTCAGTATGAGAAATACAAGTGGACCGTTTGCTGTGATTTGAAACTTATTTCTTTGTTAATGAGTTTGCAGCTTGGTTATACGAAATATTGTTGTTTCCTCTGCGAATGGGAGGAACAAAGCGGAACATTACATCAAGAAGGAATGGCTAAAGCATGTATTAACTCCTGGACAGAAGAATGTTTATTCCTCACTGGTGAGCCCTGATAATATAATTCTACCTCCTCTTCACATAAAGTTGGGGCTCTTCAAAAACCTTGTTAATGCAATGGACAAAAGTAATGCAGGGTTTTGTTACCTCAAGGAAAAATTTTTCTCGGGTTAGTGACCCTAAAATCAAGGAAGAGATTTTGGTAGGCCCCCAAACAAGATGTTTGATTCCTGACCAAAAATCTCTTAACTCCGGTTGAGAAAGCAGCTTGGTGCTCATTTAAATGTTTAACAGATTTTTCTTTTTTTTAGGAAACCAGAAAGCCCCAAATTACCGTGAAATTGTGAGTGATTTCCTGCAATCATTCAAAGAAATGGGTTGCAACATGTCCCTTAAAGTTAACTTTCTAGACTCCCACCTGGATTTCTTTTCTGAAAACCTTGGTGCTGTTACTGAGGAGCATGGGAAACGTTTTCATCAGGACATTTCCTCCATGGAGAAGAGATACCAGGGACAGTGGAGTTCACAAATGCTAGCTGATTGCTGTTGGACACTCAAAAGAGATGTTCCAGAAGCCAAACACAGAAGAAAGTCGACAACTAAAACATTTTGGTTACGGTAAGTAAGTGTTCATTTATTAAGAAGATATTACTCACTTATTTTGTATTATTTATTAAGTAGACATAAAATTATGTTTTATTGCAGTTCCTGTTTCTGTATCACTATATACAAATAGCAAGCTAAGACAAAAAATCTTATAATAAACTACTTTTTGGAGGGAATTTCCCACAAAATCCCTCTAGAAATTCCCTCATACAAAAAATGGTGACACGGTGTATACATCATTGAAAATGTGTTTTATTTCAAATCCAATGAGGTATAAACCGTGCCTATATTGCAATTTTCGTGGAAGTTATATGTGATTTTATCTGCACTAATGAATATGATAAAATGAACAGTACACGTAGCATATTTTTATATAAATATGTTTATTTCTCTAGAAAGAATAATGCGATTCTTATGAAACTTAGAGGGCTTACTAAGTATAAATCAAGCTAACATACAATATAATTTGTGTGTTTATATACCTAAGGATACCCGAGCTACAGGCATGAAAATGGTAAAAAAGAAAAAAGGAAATTTGAGGGGAAATTTCCGGAAAATCCCTCTGTCACGGGAAAACTTAAGGTGATGGAGAAAAACTGATTGCAGATTCAAATTTTACGTGAAAAGTTCTATTAGAATCAGTTATTTTCTTCCGTGTGCCAGAGAAAAAGTATTTTTTTGTCGACTATAATAGCGGTGATAACAGAACACCATTTACAGAAATTAAATTCTGTATGATGTGGCTGTGAGTCATAGATTTATTGACTGTGCCACACTTTCTACTGTTTGTGTCTCTGTAAACGCTATAGTGAGAGGTACAGAGACTAACTTTAATCAAGCATTCCGTTAAAATAAGTACCGAAAGGGGTTTCAAATTGGTCTGCAGCCTTCTCGTAGTAACTCCTGCCAACTATAATTGTTCTTGGCTAACTGCAGAGAATTTCAAACTAGAAGACATTTTATAATTGTAATCACTATATTGGATCCACCATTTTGGATTTTGTAATTTTAGTGTCAGATTCTGAATCAGCTGTTCTAAAACCCCCCTGGCAGTATGTTTTCTTCTAAATTAAATGGTTGTTTTCGGTCTATGCTTAGAGACCACCTCTAACGTTTAAAGAGTGATTTTCACCCTTAAATCTTTACCATTACCGAAACAAAAAATACGTGTTGATTATTTTTTCGATGTTCTACAAGTGTGCAAATTTTCATTCAAATCGGTGAGTGACACTTCCATAAGTCTCCTTGTAAGACAAAGAGTATAGACTTATCTGGGTACACAAATACTTCCTTTCGGAATTCTAAGCTGTCGAAAACAAAAAAATGAACTTTAAAGGTCCATAGCTCCAAAACCATGGGACCTACCGTAGTCAGGTCAGGACTTCTCTTAGGAACTAGTATACCCTATCCAAATATCCAAGTTTCAGGATCCGGCGGTACTTCCGCAATAATTTTTAAAGAAGTAGTTTGTGAGTACTTCAAAATATATGCCCATAGCAAACTCCCTCTTATTATCGTATAGAATATTTGTGACCTACTGCCAAAATGTATTATCATATATTTAAAAATTTATCTACTTATTTAAAAATTGTCATTAATTTCTTTCTTTGAAAATGTGTACGTAAAATGTAAAACTTCTGATTGCAGTGTATAGTGGTAATATATGTACTGTAAATAGTTAATTTGTTAGATGTACATGGAAATATTTTTATACTTCTGTTTCTTTTTTAAAAAAGAAAAAGTGTCCTCCACAATCAACAATAAGGATGTTTCTATATTATTTTAACTCTATTATGTCTTAATTCATATTTTGTGTGTTACGAATATTTATCTTCATTATTCCGAGTTTGACTTTAGTGCCTGTATTTTGAATTATAAGTGTCTATTTTCCATGTTTTTCGTGCATAAACATCTGGCCTCTAATGGTAAGTTTTCGATACTATTCTCTAACTGCTTCCAACAATTTGCAGGAACGCTTGCAACAGTGTATTGACTATGAAGGATCAAGACAGCATTAGTTGGTAAGTTGAATTTTGCACGTGTATGAACGCTTTTGAAATATTTGGAACAAGGCTACGTGAAAGGAACTAAGGTTCGAAGCTAGAGCGTCATTTGGAAAACAAATTATTAGAAAAAAAACTTTTGTGCACAAGATAAGGTGTTAATTTCATCTGGATTATGATTATAGTCTTTGTTGTGCTTTGTTTATACTTCATGACGTTCTCACGCTGTTTTGAGAGATACGTATTTTTAATAAATTCTATTCTAATGTTTTAAAATGAAACGTGAAACTTATGTTGGTGGAGAATCTTACCCTCCTCCCACACCACAACGTCACCACCAAGCAAAATCTGGAACGACGATACTAGATCGAACTCCTCTTTCACCTCATATAAAAACAAACATGAGCAATCGAAGAGCTCCGTCTTGGCTATATGGTAAGCGTATATGTTTTTGACTTGGAATATCTGGGTTCTATTCCTGATTAAAGCTCATGTAACTCGAATCCCACGTTCAGCACTAATTAATTTCTCTTATAGCCTTGTTTCTAGAAGGGATGCTAGGTTAACCAATTAACCAATGAGTCATGGAAGCCAATTATTAAGAAAAGAAAAAAATAAGAAATAGTAAATCTCTAGGCTTGCTCGCATGTAAAGTCCTATGTCCATTATAAAAGTAATCATATAAAAATTGTGCCAAAATATTGACTCTTCTTCATATTTATTATTTATCTTCTTTAATCTACAGACAATTACCTTGGGACATTAAAACTGAAGATGTAATTTACATATTACATTGTATTTTAAACAACATATCATAAAATTTCAAGATGAATGGACTATGATAGATATAATAAACTTCGACGTTTTTTTTAAATTGTAAGTAGACATGTGTATTACATGTCTTTTGTCATTCTCGTTCAGGAGAAATAAAGGAAATTACTCACATAAAACTCCACGTTCGTATCTCTACACCGAAAATTTGGCGTTACCTATTTTTGTATTCACGATCATGTTCAGAATGCGTGATCTTCAAACAAAAAATATTTGACGTAAAATTCATGGTACAATACTGAAACTGTTAGTCAACTGAAAATGGTAGCGTTCACTGGCTTATATATCAGTAGGAAATGTTAGAAAGTTATCTGGCTAAATATTTCTCAATTTTTCATTTTATATTCAAAGAAATATCAAGTTTTATATATTTTAAATGAATATTTAAAGTTTTATATAAATATTTTGTAATTGTTTTTTTCCTTATGTTCTTTGTTTTGTCACATAACTAGAAGAACTGTCCTCAATTGTAAGAAAACAAAATTCTGAAACAAATTCAAACTGCAAGAATTTGATGCTTAATCTTTTATATCTTAATGAAGTATATTTCTTCTTCATCTTGGGATGCTACACTAGTATTTAGAGGGTAGTATACATCCTTAAAGGGAAATGTATGTGCGACTGTGAAATGTACTTTGCATTTACGTGTAGTCTATAACTGCCGATTTATTTGGAGCATGAATGATCAAATCAAATCATTCAATAAGGATTTGTCTCATAATTTTCCACATAAACCTTTCTAACAATATCACTCATCTTGCGAACTTTGAATTTTAAACTGAAGTGTTAATATATACTTTCTATAATGTTTTAACTGTAGAATGATCTTCAATGATATATTGGAAAATACCTGCAACAGCAACACTTTTTCAGACATGAATTTATGAGCTCTCGTATATATTGTTTGTAGAAATGTCATCATTAGGATTCGGATTTACATCTATTAAAAGAAATGAAAATATGCATGAAATATGCAATTAAGTAATATACACTATAAAATATATACCTACATTTAAAAAACAGCTTAGTCGTTTTAAATAATTTGTTTATATTATTTGCTGTGAGCAGAATGAAGTTTCACAGTAGACTATTTGGAGTTTTCCCAGATTCGTCTATTGCCTATTAAAATACTTTTAAAAGCCGAAGATGACCTTTTAACATCAACTGAAATGACTGTATAATATTTGTACAATGTCAAGAAAGTTCGGAAATTCATTTAGGAAAGACTTAATGGTTGGTTGATTCGATCTTTCCACTCTTGGATTTGAAATAAATCTTATCCAACTTCTCTTTCACATCTTTTTTTTTTTTTATTTTCTCCTCTTCTAGACTTTAAAGAAATTGCTTTCTTAACACGTTCGATGTCAGCAATTGTCGAAAATTGTACATGAATGAATTTAATACCTTGAAAGGCAGAACCATTTTGTAATGTCAGAGAAAAGTATTCCAGAGAGTAGGGAAAAATACTTTCTAAAGAGATGTCCAATATGCACGAAACAACTGATTCAGAACATTAAGAATATTAAAATGATTCGGAACTTCAGATACATGCGGAAATATGTAAATTGCCTTAGAATATGAACTAACATTCAAAATATGAATTTACATAAGCATTGTTTAAAAACCCGGGGCTTAATTTCCTCAATATAGAAGTACTTTTCCAGGATTAAATTTACTTTAACCTTCATAGATTTTTTTTTTTTTTTTGAAACTTAGTTCTTTTACAATTTCGTAACGAGAAACTCATCAAGTATGGACTTTAGAAAATACAGATGGGTATAATAAATGTACTCACTGTTTGCTAGTCTATATTTCATGACAAATTTGACTTTACGTGACAATTTTTGGCATTGAGAGAAGGTTATGGAATGTGTTAGTAATGACTACCAGTAGCTACTATACAACGCCCATAACGCCGAACTGCACACAAAACGATTGCTGTTAGTGTATCTTGTGTAATGGCAGCACATGACTCTATGATTTTTTGCACATTGCACGTCGATCGTAGCTAGTAGTAGTACGGGTCCCGTTATGGCTCGCCGAGTCAGCAATTTTTTTTTGTGATGTCATAGGTCAAAGGTCAATGCCTTTGGCCCAGGATCAATGACCGAGGGGTACCTAGGACCAGCCTTCTAGATTTTGGCAGGGGTTCCTTGGCCCACTCCTAAATTTTGGCAGGGATACATAGGATCACCACCCTTAAATCTTGGAAATTGCCAAATCTAAAAATTCGGTATGGTAGTCTAGGACCAGGGTATGTACCTCTATCAGTATTGGGGTCCATTTCGTTCCCTTTTATGGGTAAAAATTTGCAAAACTTCAAATTTCGGAGGTTTTTGACCTAATTTATCCCCTTTGATGAGGTCTTATTACCTTATATGATTATATGGGCGTATACAAGGGTCCATTCCCTTCCATAAGACATTGGTATATTAATGTTCCCTTCTTAAAATTTGGGAGAGGTACCTTGGCTCACCCCTTAATTTTGAAAATTGCAAAATTTAAACATTTGATATAATAGTACAGAACCCTAATATGTACCACTATAAATTTTGGGTGGTCCACCTCGTTCCCCTTCATGGGTAAAAATTGCCAAAATATAAACGTAAGCAATATGTTGTACCACATGTTCGGTTTTTGAGCTAATTTATCCTCTTTGATGAGGTCCAATTACCTTATATGGTTATATGGGTGTGTATAGGGGTTCATTCTTTTACATAAGACATAGGTACATTGATGCATCCTTCTTAAAATTTGTGGAGGGGTACCTTGGTCCACCCCTTAAATTTTGGAAATTGTGCAATTTAAACATTTGGTATAATAGTATAGGACCTCAATATGTACCACAATACATTTGGGGGTCCACCTCGTTCCCTTTCATGGGTAAAAAATTACCAAAAAATGAAATTTCGGAGGATATTGACCCCTTTGTTGAGGTTTTATTACCTTATATTTTGGATATTGCCCAATTTAAACGTTTAACATAGTAATATAGTGCCCTAATATGTATCACCATATATTTGGGTGGTTCATTCGTTTCCTTTCATGGATAAAAAATTTGCCAAAGATTTCAATTTCGGAGGTTATTGACAAAATTTATTGTCTTTAATGAGGGCTTTATTATTTTATATGAACATATGAATGTATAAAGGGGTCTATTTTCTTTTATAAGGCATGAGTACAATGATGCTTTCATCTTAAAATTTGGCAGAAGTACATTGAACCACCCCTTAAAGTTTAGAAAGTGCCCAATTTGGTATACTAGTAAAGGGCCCTAACAAATATAATTATTTAATGGTATTTGTTAGGGCCCCGTATGAATTTGTTTCATTCCATTTCATGGGTAAAAAATTGTCTAAAATGTAAATTTTGGAAGTAATTGAACCCCTTTGATAACGATTTAACACGTTACTTGGATGTGTACAGGGACTCGTTTCCTTTATACTTTGATGCTCACTTTTTAAAATCTGTAGGATACATAAGACCATTTCTTAAATTTGGAAATTACCAAATAACAAAATTCGGTAAACGTTCTCCAGAACCTTTTGTAAATGTTGGTGTCCCTCTTATGGCCAAATATTCAAATTTCGAAGGTTATTGACCTATTTTATCTTCTTTGATACGGCTTTATTATTGAAAGATTTATTACTTTTACATAAGACACAGATGTATTTGTGCACCAATCTTAAATTTTGGGAGGGGTAAATTTCTTATTGTCAAATCAATAATTGGTAATTGTTCTTAAAATTGGGTGGTATCCCATTTTTTGGGTAAATCGCTGTCAAATATTAGTATGATTACATGGTCACTTATTGATCCATATTATGGGTTCAGGACATTGGTACATTGGTACGTTCCTCTTAAATTTTGCTTAAATTTCAGAATTGTCAAAATAAATTACGTCATTGGTCTTGATTATTCCCACCTATGGGCCAAAGTATAAAAGTAAGCAATACGTTGTACCACGTGATTGACCTTGATGAGGTAGTGTACAGGAATTCATTTCCTTTTCAAAATTCGTGAGTTATCAAATAACACACTTTTAGACAACAGTTGGTTCTGCTAATGTAAACAATTGACGTAGGTTATTGACCTCATTGAGAGCTAACTACAACATATAATTTGATAAACAAAATATTAGTATGAGGCGCAAAGTTTGAATGTTCAATACCTGATTAATATGAAACAATATTTTGAACTTTAGTTACAGCTCATAGTCTAAGATCATTGGTGGTGATTGATTGTTTTACCTTGAGATTTCAGAAATCTGATAGGTAACCTTATTGAATCTTATGACTCATAGTCTAAAGGCAATACATGATACCTGATATGCTACAACTTTAAATTTAGTCACAAGGTGATGTAATCTGATCACTGGCAAAGTTATAGTTGATGCAATTTGATTGGTTGATCACTATTTTTCGTGCAATCTGATTGGTTGATGATTTTCAAATGTTTGCTGCATTCAGTTTTAAGTTTTGTTTAACATTTATCGATTACTCTTTAAAAATCTTGGTTTGAACATTTTCGTTCAACATTTTGCACTCACTGATAAATATGATCAAAACCGTTTATTGTTAATCAAATAGTTGAAAACCGGATAAAGTTTGACAGTTAGCCGTGAAACGTGAAATTTTTAAGTGTGAAAAGTTTTTATTGTATTTGTTTTTAAGCTTTTTTAAGTTTTTTTTTATTTTTTCAAAATTTTATTTGAAATTTTTGTTTGAAAATTTTTTGTTTCAAAATCTTGTTTGAAATTTTTTTGAAAATTTTGTTTGAATTTTTTTGTTTCAAAATTTTTGTTTGAAATTTTTAAAGTTTGCACTCATTGGTAAAGAACAGTTTCGTAACTGTTTAGAACAAAAGCATCTGGCTACAATGTTTATCATGATGCAATAGTACACGTCAGAACATGGTAATACTATGTTATCAGTTTTGTATCGTATATAAGTATCGTTCGAAATAGTATTCATGATAACATCATCATGGCTACTTGTTTTCAGTTTCTAAACACACCTGATGTGATGAAATCATTTACCAAGATTACCGATGTACAACAGAATGTACCTTATAGAATCTTAGCTAGAAAAATGATTCCTACAAAGTTTGGATTAAGAATCGTAGTGAAGCTTGAAAATGATAAGAATATTATTTTACCAGCAAGATATTTATCCATGGAAGCATCAAAACAAGAAGAACTGTTACATTTCTTAAATACTGGATCTGTATCTTTATGCTATAAAAGACTCGTAGGCCGGAGTCATCAATTTGAATTTAGTACACAGCCAGATCTGTGAATTTGGTTTAATCAGCATGACGTCACCAATTGTGATGAAATCATGAATTCAAACGTTAACAAATTCGATGTCAGCAATAGCTGTATGATGAAATCATCAATCACAATCCGATCTGTGAATTTGGTTTAGTTAGCAAATTCCTTTCCAATGACGTCAGCAATAGCTCTATGACTTGTGATGAAATCATCAATGCAAACGTCAGTAAATTCCGTGCCAGCCTGTAGGCAGCAACCCTTGAAATCATTTGAGCAAGTGCGTTTTAGGAGAAAAGGTGTGTACTTCTAACGATAAAGAATTTCTCTTCGCAAGTTATTATCCGATAAATATATTTAAAATAAAACATGTGATGATTGGTATGAGTGCTACAACGTTTGAACCTGTGATTCGATTGGGCAAAGCGGAACAATTTGGTGTACAACTGACCTTTGAAGAATGACAAATATTATGTACACGAATCGACCAAATGAATGATTATTTTCATGAGCTAAATGTGACCATAGTCAAATCATTAGGCTCAAATCATGAAGTGGTGTTGCGTACAGTCCTCGAGGTGCTGTTGTGTAAAAAGAGCACATTGCATGTACCTCGCAACATGGTGTATCTAACGCAAACGGAATGGAAAAAAAATCATCAATGTATTCCAGTGTGTAAAACATTCAGTAGAAGTGTGCAACAAAACAAGTATATTCCTGAAAAAGCACTATTTTCAAAAATGTGTTATGCATATTGTACAACATGTATCTAGAAGGTGTGATGGTTGTCAACATCGTTCGTGGGTGCATACCTGTATTGATATACAGTATATTTCTGATCATATGGATATTGAGTTTCCACCAATCAATATTGCAATAGACTTTAGAAAACTTCAATTGGAATTAAAATTATATGCTAAAGACAAACTAGTGCAAGAAGTTCAAAATACGTTGTACCGACAATATCCAGATCCTTTATCTGGTATGGATGTGTGTGATTAACAAGTGAAGTGTAATAAAATTATCAATTTCAATGATTTGTGTTTTTCAAGTACAACCCCATGTTCTGACGTGTACTATTGCATCATGATAAACATTGTTGCCAGATGTTCTTGTTCTAAACAGTTACGAAACTGTTCTTTACCAATGAGTGCAAATTTAAAAAAATTCAAACAAAAATTTTGAAACAAAAAATTTCAAAAAATTTTACAAACAAAAATTTTCAAAACAAAAGAATTTAAACAATTTTTTCAAAAATTTCAAAAAAATCAAAAAATTTTACAAAACAATTTCAAACGAAAAAATTTAAACAAAATTTTTCAAACTAAAATTTTTGAAAACGAAATTTTCAAACCTAAATATTTGTTTCACAGTTAACTGTCAAACTTCCGGGTATCCAGTTTTTAACTATTCGATTAACAAATAAACGGTTTTGATCATATTTATCAGTGAGTGCAAAATGTTGAACGAAAATGTTCAAACCAAGATTTTTAAAGAGTAATCGATAAATGTTAAACAAAACTTAAAACTGAATGCAGCAAACATTTGAAAATCATCAACCAATCAGATTGCACGGAAGATAGTGATCAACCAATCACAAAGATTTGAAAGTCATCAACCAATCAGATTGCATGAAAAATAGTGATCAACCAATCAAATTGCATCAACAATAACATTGCCAGTGATCAGATTACATCACCTTGTGACTAAATTTAAAGTTGTAGCATATCAGGTATCATGTATTGCCCTTAGACTATGAGTCATAAGATTCAATAAGGTTACCTATCAGATTTCTGAAATCTCAAGGTAAAACAATCAATCACCACCAATGATCTTAGACTATGAGCTGTAACTAAAGTTCAAAATATTGTTTCATATTAATCAGGTATTGAACATTCAAACTTTGCGCCTCATACTAATATTTTGTTTATCAAATTCCCAAATTTAAAGAATGGTTTTACGTACCTCTCTCGATATAAAAAGTCTTAGAATTAACCATATAATTATATGTTGTAGTTAGCTCTCAATGAGGTTAATAATCTCCGTCAATTGTTTACATTAGCAGAACCAACTGTTGTCTAGAAGTGTGTTATTTGATAACTCACGAATTTTGAAAAGGAAATGAATTCCTGTACACTACCTCATCAAGGTCAATCACGTGGTACAACGTATTGCATACTTTTATACTTTGGCCCATAGGTGGGAATAATCAAGACCAATGACGTAATTTATTTTGACAATTCTGAAATTTAAGCAAAATTTAAGAGGAACGTACCAATGTACCAATGTCCTGAACTCATAATATGGATCAATAAGTGACCATGTGATCATACTAATATTTGACAGCGATTTACCCAAAAAATGGGATACCACCCAATTTTAAGAACAATTACCAATTATTGATTTGACAATAAGAAATTTACCCCTCCCAAAATTTAAGATTGGTGCACAAATACACCTGTGTCTTATGTAAAAGTAATAAATCATTCAATAATAAAGCTGTATTAAAGAAGATAAAATAGGTCAATAACCTTCGAAATTTGAATATTTGGCCATAAGAGGGACACCAACATTTACAAAAGGTTCTGGAGAACGTTTACCGAATTTTGTTATTTGGTAATTCCCAAATTTAAGAAATGGTCTTATGTATCCTACAGATTTTAAAAAGTGAGCATCAAAGTATAAAGGAAACGAGTCCCTGTACACATCCAAGTAACGTGTTAAATCGTTATCAAAGGGGTTCAATTACTTCCAAAATTTACATTTTAGACAATTTTTTACCCATGAAATGGAATGAAACAAATTCATACGGGGCCCTAACAAATACCATTAAATAATTATATTTGTTAGGGCCCTTTACTAGTATACCAAATTGGGCACTTTCTAAACTTTAAGGGGTGGTTCAATGTACTTCTACCAAATTTTAAGATGAAAGCATCATTGTACTCATGCCTTATAAAAGAAAATAGACCCCTTTATACATTCATATGTTCATATAAAATAATAAAGCCCTCATTAAAGACAATAAATTTTGTCAATAACCTCCGAAATTGAAATCTTTGGCAAATTTTTTATCCATGAAAGGAAACGAATGAACCACCCAAATATATGGTGATACATATTAGGGCACTATATTACTATGTTAAACGTTTAAATTGGGCAATATCCAAAATATAAGGTAATAAAACCTCAACAAAGGGGTCAATATCCTCCGAAATTTGATTTTTTGGTAATTTTTTACCTATGAAGCAAAAGACTTCGTCGTTTCACAATAAACTTACATGCTCATGTTGCAGGTTTTTTGCTGCGGACTGTACAACGTATTGCTTACGTTTGTATTTTGGCAATCTTTTACCGCTAAAAGGGAAAGAGATGGACCACCCAAATTTATAGAGATACTTATTAGGGGCCTATACTATGATACCAAATGCTTAAATTCGGCAATTTCCAAAATTTAAGGGGTGGATCAAGGTACTTCTCCCAAAATTTTAAAGGAGTGCACCACTATACACATGTCTAATAAAAGAGAACGAACCCCTATACACGCTCATATAACCATATAAGGTAATTGGACCTCATCAAAGAGGATAAATTAGCTCAAAAACGAACACGTGGTACAACATATTGCTTACGTTTATATTTTGGCAATTTTTACCCATGAAGGAGAACGAGGTGGACCACCCAAATGTATAGTGATACATATTAGGGTCCTGTACTATTATATCAAATGTTTAAATTTGGCAATTTCCAAAATTTAAGAGGCGAGCCAAGGTACCTCTCCCAAATTTTAAGAAGGGTGCATTAGTGTACCCATGTCTTATGAAGGGGAATGGATCCCTCTATACGCCCATATAACCATATAAGGTAATAAGACCTCATCAAAGGGAATAAATTAGGTCAGAAACTTCCGAAATTTGAATTTTTGGCAATTTTTTACCCATAAAAGGAACGAAATGGACCCCAATACTGATAGAGGTACATACCCTGATCCTAGACTACCATACCGAATTTTTAGATTTGGCAATATCCAAAATTTAAGGGTGGTGGTCCTATGTATCCCTGACAAAATTTAGGGGGTGGGCCAAGGTACCCCTGCCAAAATCTAGAGGGGTGGTCCTAGGTACTCTTCGGTCTGGGCTCTGGGCCAAGGGCATTGACCTTTGACCTATGACGTCACAAAAAATTTTGCTGACTCGGCGAGCCATAACGGGACCCGCACTACTATAGTTTTTGTCGATACGCCATTCTTGACGGTCTCCCAAAGGTAGAAGTCCAGAGGTGGCAAATCAGAAGATTGATGTGGGTACTCAACATTACCTCTTCGATAAAACCATCCAGGTAGGGTTTTATCGAGTTACAACCTGATATCTCAATGGTAGTGAGGTGGATTCTGTTTTGTTGCATGTAAAAAATTTCATCACCACACAGGTTTTGGATGGAAGTCGATAACCTTGTCTGAAGCATATCAAGATACGTCTCACCAGATACGGTACCCTCGAAAAAGAAGGGACCAATCACACCACGCACTTATAGACCACACCACTCAGTAATCCCCGGTAGATCACTGCTCTGTTCACGTGAATGTGAGGATTTTCAGAAGCCCAATGAACACAATTTTGGCGGTTCACAGTACCGTTAAGTTTAAATTGCGCCTCGTCAGTCCATGCAAACTTCCCTTCAAATTCCGCTTCTTGCCAACCATGTGCTGAAACCATTCACAGTACTCCATCCTTCGATCTGAGTCGTCTTGATTCATCGTGTGTAGCAGTCTTGGAATGTACACTTTCCACTTTGCCCTCTTCAGAATGCGTCTTACACTTGACCGGCTCACCTCACTTTCTCGCGCTTGTTGGTTCACTGATTTTTGCCATGATTGGGTGAAATATTGCAACACCACAGCATTGGATGTCTGGCTTGTAGCTGTTCATGGACACCCACATCTTTCTATGCACACTTTTAACTGTTCCGTAGGCTTTGAATTTATCACGAATGTGGGCAGCTATTCGACGTGTTGGTAGCAGTGTAATGCCGTTATATCTCATGAATGTTCTCGCACTTGTAGTACTATTTCAGTACATCCTTGGGTTCAACAAGCGGTAAGTGAACCTCAGCCATTGTTGCTATTCGACTGTCTTCTGCTGCACTGGCTAATATGGCTGGTTCGTTCCACCAACTACCCGCGCATGTGCAGCATAAATTGCCAGCTCCACCTACCATGAAAAATTTAATACTTTATATTACATTATACACTAGATTAGTGAGTCTAAGTCTTGTTTAGAAATTATATAATTACAAACAGTGGGTGCACTTTTTTGGACCCCTCTGTATACTTATGTTTATTTTACGTAGTTTTTCTTTTACAACTTCGTGTAGATAAACATGTCATAAAGTACAAAAATATTTATTCTTTTTTTTTAAAACATAGTTCTTCTTCTACAACTTCGTGGAGATAAGCATGTCAGAAAGTACGAAATCCAGGAAATATACGCAGTTTTTTTGTTTTTCTACATAGTTCTTCTTTTACAACTACGTGGAGACAAACATGTCATAAAGTATGATATTCAGAGAATATACGTAGTTTGTTTTATATAGTTCTTCTTTTACAACTTCGTGAAGAGAAATGGGTAATAAAGAACGAAATTCAGGGAATATACGTCAATATTTGGTCGTTACAATTTAATGTAAGAAAAAGTACTTCATTCCATAGTAGGACAATATTTATTTTTAAGTAAATACAGTGTCCATCTAGGCTACTATGTGAAAATTGTTTTCCTTGATATTTTACAAAGTGACAAATCTGAAAGAAAAAAAAATCGTTTACTCTCCCACTGTATTTTAATCGCATGCACTTCAAGATATCTCATATACACAAAAATCTTGTAATGTACACAATATATATATATACATATATATATATTATATATATACATATACATCTTACAAAAGTAAATCTCTGATGGCCAGAGTACATAGAAATAGTACATAATATACTTAAATAGTTCACTCTTATATTTTTTCTCGATAGAAAATCTATAGCATTTTGCTCTCTAGAAATTGGACCCACAGGGAGCACACTTGTATCATATACTTGACGAATGTTAGATCTAAAAGCCATCTCTCTCTCTTTTTTTTTTTTTTTAATACAATGGGAGAATAAGCTAACAATTTTTTCCTCTTTTTGTATTAAGTTCCGATCACATTCCTGGGACAATTCTACTTTCATCCGTTTGGTTATGAAAATGACCTTAAGAAAAACAGAAAGTATTTCCAACAACATATATGCGTTTTCTTGTAATTGAGTGATTTATCAATTAAGCTGTGCAGGGCTGAGACTGTTCACAATAGTAGTCCCAGCAGCAGAACGAATGGTGTTTTCACTACTACCGACATTTGTCTTTTTATTTATTCTATTTAGATATTTGACCGAAGCGCATTAATAAATTGATTTCCTAATCCTTCTGCGGGCTTCAGAGACGTTATAAACAAAACAAATTTCAATACAGTCAATATTTTAACAGTGTCTCCAATGATAAGACATATATACGAAAAGCAAATACTAGTCAACATCATAATAATAATATTAATAATAATAATAATAATAATAATGCACTGAAATGAAGAATTATTTCACAATGTACCCTATTTTCTTGTTTTAACGGTTGTAAATTTTTGAACATATACAAATTGAACTGTACAATGTAAGGCTGCCAGATTTTTTTAAGTGTTCAGAAGAAAATGATTTTTAGGAAGAAGGAAGGAATATTTTAAACAAATATCTACACAAACTTAATTTTTTTTATGTATTTCATCCTGAATCTGTAACGAAGGAAAGAATTTGTAAGAGGCGGCAAAAGCAGTTGGTTATCAGCAGTGTAGACAGAGCGAATGGATTCAATATTCTGAAATTCTGTAGAATTGCGATTTCTTCTACGAAAAATAACAGAGGATAAACAACATTCTGCGTCATAAAGTAATCATGCTAAAAGTTTAAAGAATAAAAAGTAGAAAAAAGTTCTAACAAAGAGGAATATTTTAGGGTAAGAAAACTTAAGAACTCATGAGAAACTACAATCTGGCAACCTTAGCATAGGGATATGAAAAATAATTTTATTTCTTAAACTCAGCTAATGGGTATTGGCTCCTAAATGCATCCAGAAATTTTTATTCTGAATTTTAGTCACGTCTTCCGTGTCCCAACTTGACATGAAATTTTGGAATCCTACAACACATAACGCACATCCTACAAACCGGAAGAGGAAAGTTTGCTTAGGTCCATGGCTTATAGTTGTGCAATTGCGTAAATGTTGGGGTCTAAGAACTTATTTTGATAAGTCTTCGACACCGATAGTTCATATTAGTAAGAAAATGAGTGGTAAATGAATGCCGTCAAATTTTTCTTTCTTCCTACTGACATGGTTTAACTATATTAAACTTATGACCGCGAAAAATCAATACAACACGCGATGACTGAGCTTCGTTATATGATTAACAGAAGAAGATACCAACAGCAATGACCAAAGAAGATCCATAAGAGATGGATAAACTAATGAACCAGAAACACGATGCATGAAACGGTAATCTTTTTCTTTAATTCTCAGCCTTTGAATTTTCTTCCCTTCTGTAAAGTATACCAAGCCCGGCGATAGCAATCTAAAACAATACAGACAGTAACTTCAAACATGGTAGCTAGATAACTTTGTGTTTTCTGGATTAGTTAGGTTGCTTTATCCACTCCAATAACAAAATCTTTCCTTTTTAAAATTCTTTCATAATCGGCTTCAAGATTAGTATCTTTTAGAGATAAAAGAAAAACATAATTTATGATAAAGTCGTGCTTTGATAGATGAACCTATTGCATGCTGAAGGATACGCCTCAGAATAATTAGGTATCCACTGAACTGAGCGGGATTTTCGTGACAGTACTTTTCACTTTACTCTCTATTTTCTGAAAATTAATCTGTGATCTTCCACGAGTTCCCCAAAGAATATCAGTAGTCAACTATCGTTACATTTTTGCTTATAATTTGAAAATGAAGAAAGATAAGTGAAATTCCGTCTGAAAGTCCAGAGCCTTCAAATGAATAATTTAACAAAAAAAATACACGATCAATATGTAAGTGCAACCAGAAATTAAGCATTATGAACAAAGACGTTAGTTTCAACTTCATGTACTTATTTCATGTATGAAGCTGCATTCGTATTGTCATTTCAGCAACTGTAGCACTAGATCTGATAACTTTAGCAATATGGAAAATATTAAAACTGGCAAGTAGGCAGTTTAGATTATATATTCTAATAAAACAAACAAAAAATTGCAGCTTCAGAGGTCTCTCTAAGTTAAAGGCTACGCATGAAGGCTTTGATACTCTGTCGATGGTTACCTTAATGACTTGACTGGTTTTGTAATATAACTTGATTAATTGCATTTAGCAAAATGAGTAATCAAGTTACCGGTATACAGTTACACGCAAAAATGGATACATTGTTAACATGCTGTTTTCTCAACAAGTTGGGAACGAATTGAGCAATCGAAATACGTTTTAAGTACAGTAAAGAACTACGTTTTCTTTGTGTGAAAGGAAACTGAATTGAAACTAGTCGCCTTGTTCGAAGTTATTGACCAAAAACAATAAATCAACTTCGTATTGACCAAAGAACATTAAAGATGTTAAAATTAATCGATTCGTTCCAAGTTACTGACGAGAAAACGCGAAAGGTGTTAAAATTAATTGAACTTTTTGAAGTTATTGACCAAAAAACATGAAGGATGTTAAAATTAGCTTACTAGTTCAAAGCTATTTATTAAAGAACGTGTAGGCTGCTCTTAGTTGCTTTTGTCTGCACAGATGTCTTTCTTCCACGTGACTACACAAACGATTTGGTTTCTTTCACGAAAGTTAGCGAAAATCTTCTGATTTGATTAACAGTTATTATAATTATTGATAAAATACTAAATTGACGAAAGAGAGTTGTAATATTTGCTTTAAGAAGACAAATATGCGTTACAGGATTGTATAACGTTCTGAACTTAAAAGTCAATGTTAGGAACGAAAGACGTAAATTATTATTATTTTAAAAATTATGCATTTAGCAATTTGTTTGGCATATTTTGCGCAATACCAATTAACCGAATTAAAAAGATAACATATTTTAGTTCCCCCTTACTTTTCATATTGCATTCTCATTTTATTTACCAATCATATCTATCAAAAATAACTAATGTTAATTAAGTAAAAAATTATCGCCTACGTTCAACTAAATAATAGAAGTAAAAAGTCGTTAAAATGTCTCGTATCTATATAAAATGTGTAATCAATTTTTAAAATTTAATAAATTTCTATAGGAAAATCTCGTTTATTTCGTATAAGAAACCCAACTCATATCCACTGTCGTTGACGAAACCAAACAATTCAATCGTAGATGGTGTTATATGATGCTGCTTTACAAAAGATCCATTAAAAAACACAGTTACTTATACATAAAAACCTAACTCATAGTATCATCACATTATTTTGATGGTGTTTTGATATACTAGATCATTAATACAAACTATTACAATGACAAGGATATTTTTTTTAACGTTCTTAAGAAGATCATTAGCACTAAAGCAAGTACAACATCATTACAGAGAAGAACATTCTCACACAAAGACACAGAAACGAAGCTTTCACTATTATTATTTTTTTTTTCTAAGAAAAGCTTTGTTCATACTCGTTGACAAAAAACGAAATATCTAGAGACTGGTGTTATTGTGACATTGCAGAACTGATTTTCATCAGGCTAACTGTACTTTCCAGTGGAAATGTTTTAAATATTTATAGCTTCTTTCGTCGTGAACTAAATGTTGTTCCATAAGGCAATCATCAGTCTCGATTTACTTCTTTAAGAGAAAAGCAAATTAAGGGAATGTTAGTTATTTAAAAATAGGTAAGTAAAGGGCCATTTGAATCGCTGATTTGAGAAACGTCATAAGTCAATAATGTCAGTAATGCCCTAAGTCAATGATTTGTCGCGTTTCTCAACTCAGGGACGCTTATTGCATCTCGATATTGCAAGAACTATTAGTGTGACTTCTGACACATCACAACCCGATGATGTAGCTACCCTTCATGAATCAAAACCGAATGTAAACTAATTTTTGGCATATGACTGATTTATGACGTTTCTCAAATCAACGATTCATTTATAAAAAGTAACAACAAAATAGAAGGAATCATTGCTTGTCTGCTCCATGTCTTTTAAAACTTATTGTCAAACCTAAATCAAACAAATCAGAAATAAGAATAAGAAAATAATAAATCAATTCCACGTACCTGATTATATTTCTTTCTTTTATATATATATATATATATATATATATATATATATATATATATATAGATAGATAGATAGATAGATAGATAGATAGATAGATAGATAGATAGGTAGATATAGATAATATAGATATATAAAAAGAAGAAATCAAAAATGGAATATAGATAAAGGAAATCTTAATAAAAATGTATCGTAGTAGACAGTTTTACTTTTAAAAAGTTAAAGAATAAAATCATCCATATTGGGGGTAAAATGCACAAAATTTGGTAGTAGGGTATCTCCATACTTTACAATTAAGAAGAGACTCTCCAGCATGGAACGGACTAAACTCTTTAATACGCTGGAACTTATAATAATTAAATATTGTACTTACTTATTTTTAATTAATAATTTCCCTTGACCAACTTTTCTCTGAAGAAAGAGGACCAATGAATGCGTGAAACAACGGTTTGTTTACATCAGAGAGAGGCAAAACACTTCGTATTTGTTTATCAATATGAAGGTATCCTAGTTTGAATTAGTAACCTTGTGATATAGATGCATGAGAGAAAATAACAGAACAACTTGTAAGGGAATGTTCTGTGCTATAATGTGACTCAATTCTTTCTAGCAGATATTTGTCTCCTGCTCATCTGGCTGAATAATTATATAAATTAAAAGGTCAACATTTTAAAAATAAAACAACTGGACAACTAATTACTATTTAGTTGGCAAAATGTATTATGAGATAGTTATGATATGGCGTTTTCTGTCCCAAGTTAACTGTATATTTATCCAAAGAATAGTAACTGTAGTTCAAAGATACTGTTAATAAATTCAGATCTTTATAACATAAAAATGCACAACTAGTTTATAGTTTCATTCTGTAAAATATGAAAGTATTTTGTTGCTTACTTGTTTATACTAGCTCTCTAAATATTTAAAATAACTCCTTGAAGTAATTAAGAAGTATCTACTTTAAAGCTCGTAGAGCGGAATTCTAATTTCTAACAATTAAAACTTAATATCTTTATATATTAAAACTTAATATCTTTATGAATGTTTAACCTAAGTGCGCAGATTCAACTTGTTATTAAAATTTAATAAAATGTGCTTTTGTTGTTTATTTGTTTAGAATATACTGTTTATTTCTGAGGCTATATGAGTCATGAATCTCTGTGAGAATCCGAATCATATGCATATACTCAGGTAAAACTCGAAAGCATGCATATAGAATGTAGCCTTGTTAATTATTCGCGTACATGTTAATGCTTAGTGTAATAATGCCCTTTCTGAAATCTGATTTTTAAATCACAAGTTAATGTAATATGCCTATAGATGTTAAAGCTTAGAATAGTTAACAAAATTACTAATGATAATTATTCTTATGAGAAATTGTATAAAACTTTTACGTACGAATATTTGTATCTATGTCTATGATAACAGAAGGATTTAACATACCGTATATGAAAATAATTTAGTCTTGAATCCTTTTTTTGCAGTCTTCAGGTAATGGCTTCATAAATATTTAGTAATATTTCATTACTTAATATAGAAGACCATTCTTCATATCTGGAGTTGAGATATAAAAATCTTGATTACAAGATATCAATTATAAATTTTTCCAAATATTGACAGATCGAATTGTTTCTAAGTTAGAAACTGACTTAAGTATGCCTATTGATTATATTACTAGACTGAAAATTTGTACAACAGTTTTATTAAGGAAAACAGACTTTCCTGAAAGATTTTAATAATTCTATCTTAAGCCATATCGTCAGAAATTGAAATTTTTAAGATTTTACAAGCAATGGCTAATGCGGATGTGGTAACTTTCAAGTTGATACAGCAAGAATATATAATATTACATTAAAAATATATATATTAATTTTTCTCTCTACTTTAGTACTCTACTTCAGACGGATTCAAATACATTTTTTAATTACAAGTTACATCAGGAAATTTTTTAAAAGTTGAATACATATTATTTACGACTTCATTTCTCCTCAAAACTAAAAGACCAAAATTTCAAAACATATTTTTGATAAGTAAAATATTCTCAAACAATTGTTTGTAAGCAATTTAGAAGTAAATGTTTAATTAATTTTTGATCTGACTTTGTGTTAATGATCTGAAGAAGAATATTGAATTTTAAAATTCTTTAAAATAAACACTATATCATGAATTTGTTTCAGAGAAAAACGATCAGCATATGATTAGATCAAAAACATCAGTAGTGATATGTTCAAAATGCGTGAAATATGGATACTTATATAGGAACGTATTTATCACAGATAAATATGTGACAGCAAAATTTATGATGATTATAATTTGCCTGATTCAATTAGAAGGAAAAGAAGTAACAGTTTTTTTTTTTTTTGTAATGTTAATATTCATTTCGATGTTCAGAAAATTAGAAATTTATTCTGAGTTTGTGAATAACTGCTATTGGTTTAGATTGGCCATTTTCCACTTTTGGTCATTCTACTGATTATTTAACGTTCCGCTAGTTATTTAACAAAAATTAAAGGATTACTTATCCTATAGATTTCTCAATTTTTGAAACACGCTCAAAATATTTAATCGAGTAATGTATTAATGTTTGCTTATCAAAGCAATTCATGTTCCAGTTAATCAAAAAGTAAAATTAAATTATTAAAATTTTGATGTAATCTGTAACACGAACACTTCAAAATGTTTCCAGTTCTGTACAATAAAAATGTTAATTGTTTGAACAAAATTAATTTCGTTTCTCTTCATTTTTATAAAACTCTCTATTTTCTTACTTTCCAAATACAATAAGAAATTAAATTGTTCGGAACAACTAAAAATGAGCTTTTAGAACTAGAAGAAAAGAATATATACAAAACCAAATCTATGGTTTTCATTATTTCTGCAGTCCAAGAACTATAAATGTGAAAGCAATTGTGATAACAATGTAAAGTAATTTTTAAGCTTTCCCTTCAAAATTAGATTTATTAATTTTTGGAAATAGAGGTAAAATCAATTGGTAAATTTGCTGTTTAAAATTACTGTGTTAACTTTACTTAGAAAATGGATGAACGAGAAGGAATAATTCACAGAATACAGTTAAAACGTAAACAAAACCAAATAATCGATCAAGATATATATATATATATATAATGAATTTTATTATCGTAAAAGTTCTTAAATTTAATTGCTATTAAGCATCAATTAAACGTAAATTAAGTAAAGAAGTTTGAAAGTTGATACTAATTAATTACATTTACAATGTTCAGTAGGTGTCAGTTTGTTTATTCGTTCAAAGAAATTTTACTCCAAAATAACATAAAAGAAATTGTACAAAGTGTTCAAATGTTGGTAGATATTTGGTGTTCACTGATTCATATTTAAAAGTTCGTTATTCCCAAACAG
The DNA here is from genome assembly GCF_964235325.1 of Thermobia domestica. NCBI lineage: Eukaryota > Metazoa > Arthropoda > Insecta > Zygentoma > Lepismatidae > Thermobia > Thermobia domestica. The sequence continues at coordinate 90,594,581 of NC_137469.1, forward strand.
TATATTCAAGAAGGAACAAGTAAGAAGAATATGGTCTTTATGTGAGTAAATGTTCGCTACATTGTGATTAAATATGTATATAATAATAATAATAATTTGTAACAAAAGATTTCAATATATTTTTTTTTAAATCAAACGTTTTAGCTTTTGCAGATAAAATTCTACTGTTTTTCCGAATGACCCGAATAATAAAACTTAAGAAAAAAACACGAAGACTATTATTTTCTTAATAAATTTGTAACTAATTTTCACAAAAGACATTGCTTTATGAAATACTAAGTCATCATGTGAGAAATAAATATGACAGACCACAATTTAAGTAATTTAAATGAAATACTTGTACACTAGAAAGAAGTGAACCAGTTTGAAGTTTTTTTTCGTATATAGGATATCCATAATAGACATGACAATATTTTTGTTTTACTAAATTTTACATTAAATATTTATATGTAGATGTCTTATTATGTGTAAGTGTAGCAACAATAATAAAGTTTGACAAATAACAGACTAACTGTCGTAATACACAACAATTTTATACACAAAAAGGCAGTGTTTATTTTTTCTCGTGTTAACACAAAGCGAAAAAGAATTTCTACTTCGTCCAGAACACTTAATCTAAATCATGTTAGAATAAAATTCATCATAGAAATGTAAGAAATGTTTTTCTTTTTTTAACTAATATAAGGATGAAAACAAAAATAACAAGGTAGGTCTTTAATGTTTATTACGGAAAATGACAAAAGGATATACACAAAAGCAAATAAATACAAAAAAGACAAAATGCAGATGCTGACATATTATATTCCGTAGCCATCTGAAAATAATGTGGAGATAAATTAGTCAGTTCTGCTTCTTAATATCTACGGTGTCTACAAGAAAGAGCTGTCAAATAATTGTAATTTCTTATTATTTTCTTTCTATATACGCTCTGATACAAAAATATTTAAAGGCGACTGATTTCAGACACACACACATACGTATATCCAATTTTACTTTACTATATCAATATATAATTACATGAATTCATTGTCATTCATGTTGTTGCAAACTGTCTGTAGAAATAAACATGTCACCGTTGTTAGTGTATTTATTAATTTCCCTCTCAGATTTATAGTGTAATTCTTAAGATTAAAAATACAAAATTAGTTACAGTTTATCACAAACGAATGATACCAAATAAACTAAATGTAAATGAAAATCAAAAGTCGAAAAATAGAATTTCTTACTACTTAATAAAGTAATGTGAAGTTTAAATTTTGAACATGATACTTATTATTGAGCATAGTTAGTTCTTAAAACGAGGGAAGCATAAAATGTAAAACCATAAATTAAAAAAAAAATTAACTAATATTAAGATTACATCTAAATGTTAGGTCTCATAAATTTACTGAACGTAATTGAACTTATTATTATAATTAATGTACGAAAAAGAAAATCAATTAGATATGGGATATATATTTACATTTTGAGACATTAACTCAATACATTGTACCATTGTTCTTTCTGGGATGTATTGTTCCTCTGAATAGCTGAATATTTTATACAATAATATATCACCCAGGAAATTCAACGTCATTGTAGTCGTACTTGGCACAGGAGTGATCTAATTTTACTTTTTCTGATTGCGAAATCGAAAAGAGTATGTTATATTTCCGTTAGTATGATTCGCAGTGAAAGATAGACTGTAATAGCTTTCCTAACATTTTGGACATACGCGTATCTATGCTACAACAATTTCAACATTTACAACGATTTTTATCAATGTAAAGGCGTTTTCAGTTACCAAATTCCACAACATTTCAAACATGTCAAGAATTTTTTATCAAGTATGTTTGACTGAAGCATTAGGAATGAGAGAGAGAGAAAAATCAAAATATCAAGTATTTTTGTAAATTCGTTTCGGGCTATATTAACAAATAAATGTATAGATAGATTGCAGTCAGCCCAAATAGCAAATACACGTGTAACATGTATATCCCGCATGGAAACGCAGATACAGCTGAGGAGTATGTCATTATTACGTTGTGATCTTTAAAAATAAAATCTTAGAACCTTATTTTTAAGGCATGGAATACTCCACTATAGGTTTAAATTCTACCTATCATTTTATAATTGTGTTAGAAAGAATATAAATAATGATAATAATCTTTGGAATTGGTCTAAAAATAACTTTTCCATATCTTCTACAATAAATACGTACTTTTAACGATCCTTCTGATACTCGTTTATACTATTTCTCTTCATCTAATAGCTACTAGAAAACTTAATCTGCAACATCATATATTCTTAATATGATCTGATACTGTAAACTCGGTATCTACATTACCTTTGAGCATAATTTAACGGAAAAAAAAACCTTCATAAATACTAGGTTTCAGCATCATTTATTTTTATCTGACTTTCAGAACTATTTTTTCTTGATATTCTAATTATATCCGCTGTTGTCGATTTTATTTCATGTTGATCTATGGTTGTAATTTCTGCTTGTAAATTTTATACATGTTCCAAAGTTGAAACTTTCGAAAATTAGAATTGTGTGTATATATATTTATAACAGAGTCCGTATATCTAAACATACAATTTATAGTATCTACATATTGTTTCCAAAGTTGAATTGAATTACCATTGCAATATGTAGTATGATGTTCCTTCAACAGATGTCACTACTCTTATGACGTATGATAGTACAATAAAACTGGCTGGGGCATGCTTAATATTTGGCAGAACATAAGTCCATTATAAAGTGATATATCAAGTTTGAAAATTTAACATTTCTGAGTTTTTACATTTGGGAAGCCTTGAAGGATAATGCATATCGCAGGAAACTGGCTATACTGGAAATAGAGGGATCTTTGTGAAGAAATTATAGCAGCATGTGCAGCAATTCCCGCAAACACATTGACCGACGTTGCTCAATCAACCACCTGTTGTGATTTATGTTTGGCAGCATTAAAAGTAACTGTACAGGTGCAGACTTGTAATATTGCGTTTTTGTGTACTACTTATCAAACTTGTGATATATAAGTTTAACATCAACATAATATATATAGAGTTTTCTTTTGCTGAAGTGCATTTGCTTTCTTTTAACTTTTTTTAGGAACTGTAGCAAAAATGTAATTTTCCTTCTATTTTGATAAGGAGAAAAAGCTAGTGTGCCCTAAAGGTGTTTATATTTGTAGCATCAAATTTCTATGTGTATTTTTGTATTTCTTAATATTCAGAACAAAACAAAACAAAATGAAAGAGAGATAGAAATAAATAGTTTGTTAAGATCTTCAATTATTTGACAGTCAATCTTCTTTGTGTTTCATTAAAAAATAATCTCGTTTATGTTTATAAATTTGTTTCTGGCTTCATTAATTCGATCGTCAGCATCTATGAACATAGTTATTACATATATTTTTCGGACAAATTTTACGTTAGATGGTCTCTTAAAAAAATATAATTTATAGCAGAAATATTTACTGTTCGTAGTATAAGATATCTTTCTGCTTTTTATCCTCCTTTTTTCACATTTTGAAAAATATTTAATCATAGCACCACTTTTATCATACAACGATTTAACAAGCAGCACCAAAAGTTTCAAAATATAGTTTGTAACATATATGCAATCTGCATTCCGTACTATGTTGTTGTGCTTATTTCGAAATTGAAGATTTCTTAACATCTGAACATTTTCTTTTCGCCATACGAAAAAGATCGTTTCCTGTCGGAAGTAATATGTTTAAAAAAGAAAGAAAAATGTTATGTTAATTTAACTGACATTTGAAAATTCTATATTAGTCATTTTAGTACTTCTTAAAGCCATTTGAAAAATATTTTTGCACTCAATTCAATCTTCACTCCCATATTTATAACGCTATTAACGATAGAGTGTAGTCCTAGCTGTAAAGAAAAATATCTATACTCATAGAACTTCAAAATCTTAATTTGAAGGGAAGTTTGACCATAACTAAATTTATTTTCATTACCAGAATGTGATGTTGAGATTGAAGGATAAGATATAAAGGTGAGAAACGAAACAAATTATGAGATTAAAGATCATGGGTTACAAGATAGTGTGAACCTGAAATTAAAACCAATTAAAATTCACAAGTGTTCAAGAAGAAATAAGCTGAGTATATGTTATGGGATCCAGATACTTTTGAAATATTCTATGCCTTAAATAATAATTAATATCTAAAACCAGTGAGGTTCAGAGGGCACCAGACAACAATAGACTATTATTTCAGAAATACCGTAAAGTAAAATAAGTTTTGAAGAAACTTCCCCCATCTTCATTCATAAAAATGTAGCTGTAAGGAGTTAAAAAGTGCTTACCAGTAAAAACTGCTTGAGAGTATATTTGTGAATAGGTACGGAACAAATGGCATTCGAAATATTTTTTCGCTTAATAAGACCAAATAACGTTGAAATTGATGTAAAAACTAATTGAGGAGATAGTGATTCAAAACTAAGGCAGCCCATATACAAATTTGGAGGCCATAAATGATAACAAAAGGTTAAATGAACTTCATTATTACGCGCAGTATACATACAATTTTATTTTCTGGTAGTTCATAGTTCTATCTTCCCGCAGCTAAAGTAATATACACTTTTGCCTTTAAAAAAATATAAAAATAAAATTTTCCTATCAGTAACTCAAACTCTTATAAATATCGTTTCATCTATACTTTTAAGTATATTAATATAAGGTAATAACTTTCTTGTTTAACTATGAAACTCGAATATGAGAAACTTTTTAAATGGTAGCAGATTGCATTTATGATACTTCAATATACTGTATATTCAACGTTACGGATGTCATGAAGAAAAAAAAACTTTTTGAAATTTACAAGTAATTTGTAACAGTCAAAATATGTCATACATTTCCAAAGAAAAGCAAAAATAGGTGATTTATATCCGGGAGGACGATTAATTGCACAACATTTAAAAAGGATGAGAATATGTGTATATATATTTATGTAACTCTATATATATATATATATATACACGGTCGAAAACAAGAACAATCTAAATGTTTATTTATATAACTCACATATATTATTTATATGTATATATATATATATTATATTTGTATATGGTTCTTTAAAACGTTTTTTTCTTTGTTCCAAACAAGTTTTATGTGCCCTTTTAAACAAAGGGATGAAAAATAAATATATTTATATATCTTTTTCTCGCAATGTAAATGGTCTACGCCAACTTTACGTTCATTTGAACGCAGTTTTTTTTAAAAGACACTGCACAGTTAAAATATTAATGGTCACTTTGTAAAACAGTCTCTGTAAAAGAGTCTTTTTTCTTTTTTTCTTTTAAATATATTACTATTTCTGAAACAGCACTCACAATTGTTCAATATGCACTGGTATCACAGAGGAATATGGCACAACACAAAAATATCTTGAAATAACAGCTTCATTTGTTTAATAGTCTCAAGGACATTCGTCTTTAGTATATGTAGTACATATTTCATTATAATAGACGTGCGTTTTTTTGCTGTTTTTGATGTAAGGACGTGCTTCTTTCTTTAACGTTTTTAATTTTTTTTTAAAAAAAAATTGTACACACCTTGGTATGATACACAAACCAACCAACACTCACATGCAGCACATGAAATAAATAATTTACATCGCAATATATACAAAAACAACACACACAAAACCAGTGGCGACTTTTGAGGGAAGTCATATCAGCAAATATTGCATTTTATTGCTACTAGGTAAGGAAAGCAAGCTTATCTAATATTCTAATTGCTGTACAATATGTAAAATAGAACATTAAGAAAGTTTCATTTCCTTAGCTTCTAGCGATAGAATTGTAATGTTTACCAACGTGACTTCCCTCAAGAGCTGCCGTTGCACAAAACAAAACTATGAGTTATCTATACATAACTATATATAATAATGAAGAGTATGTTGTATTTAAATTCAATAATTTATTATAATAATAATAATATTAAGGGATTCTTCGTACGATTATTTTATATGTGATGAATAAAATTATATGGAAATACTGAAAAAAGTAATAAATTTAATACGGACATAGGGCATTTTTTTTCACATTCCTGTCACATATATGTTAGAGAACAAAGATACTTTAATTCAATGTAAAGAATGAAATGTTACTAATTCTTTCTTCTTGAATATTTTTTGATTTATACTTATTTCCGACAGTTTTGAAATTGTATTAGATGATGTGCTGTTTAAAAAATATAGATATAATTGAATATCCCATTAATATCGCTCGAAATTTATTTTTAACATAATGAATTACAGTTTCGTAATATTGTTTACATAGGTCATGAGCAGCTGTATTTAGTTCAAGGAAAGCAAAAGTTTGGATCAACGGGCAAATATCCAGTATACTCGTTGGTTATGATAAAAATATGTATATATTTGCTCAAAACCTTTTGATTTATATACTGTTTCAAATATTCTGGAAGGACAAATGTTTCTTCTTGTCGGATTTCTCTTCCGAGGACCCCTGTGTATACGGTTGTAATTAATAATATGATACTTAAGTAAATATGGTAACTAAGTATATGGTATAATATGGTAATTTAAAAAGAAAGGAAAAATTACTATATCGTTCAGTGCTGTACTTATACATTCTCATCTTTCTTCAATTTAATAACATGATCATTAAACAATTCTCGTCCATTTTGTTATGTTCATTAACTTAACTTTAAACTCAATAGTATATCATTATAAATAACCATATTATTTTGTCTGTGAATGAATAAACTTAAGACAATAAATTAGCAACAATATACTACAACAAAGACGGAACAGAGTCGGTATATTAATGTTTAAAAGTGAACAAAATATTTAATTAAAATGGTTTACTACGAAGTATTTGATAAACAGTTAAATATCTTTCGAGAAGTGCATAACTGTTCAATAATTAAAAGCTTAGCTAATTTAGAGTATTGCAAAAGGATATTTTTAAAAAAAATATTTGTTAGAAAATAAATTTAAATTTAAAGTAGCTATATAATTGGTTTTCTGATACTTTTTTTATAATTATTTCCATGACCTTCATTCATTTAGAACAGATTTTAACTGCAATAGCTAACAATATACTGCATATATAAAAAACAACAAATAACTTTGAATCAATAAGGTTATATACTTTGCTGCTTTTTTTCTTAACAATTTTGGGACAAACAGGCACTTTAATTTTGAGCAGCGTAAAAAAGCATATAAAATTAGTGTTTAGATCACAATTTGAAGATATTCCTTTATCATATTCAAATAAAATAGCTTATGAAACATGATCTTGAAAATTGTATATTCTATTTTCATTCTATTTTTTTTAAGAAATTGGCTAAATTACATAGTTAGAACAAGCTCATATATATGTGTGTAAAGTTTTGTCATCGGCATAGTTGAGTATACAAATAGAAATGTGCTTGTTTCTTTTGTTTTTTTCCCCTTAGTTGATTTATTTTTAATAAACTTGATCTTCTGTAAAATCAAAAAAAGAATTATGAAAATAATATGATAAAACATACCTACCAATGACAGACAAAAATGGCAAAAATAAGGAATGTTGAACGCCAAAAAAAAAGTCATGATTACACACACATAATTCTCTGAAGTTAAAAAAAATTAAAATGTCAAGACTATTGAGTGACATATTAGCTAACAATAACAGCAGATATGACGCATTATTTTAAAAATCAAAAACGAAAATTTAGGCGCAATTTCTATATATACTGTCAAGCTATAAACATTTTCGTTTATCACTAATGACTGCAAAAGAATATTTTTTTTATTTCTATAACACTGTACAAACTAATCAAGCACTCACAATTATTTAACCTCTTTACTACTAAATATTTTGTAATGACAAGTGTGCTGTAACGAATAAAACAAGGTAGGAATGTTCGTGGTAAATCTAAGCTGCTTTTTTTTTAAAAAAATTTAGTTTCTCACTTTCACACTTGACCATGGACAAGTATTTACTCTTTCTAAATACAAGGCAAACAGAGAATTTGTACATAAGCACAAAATATGTTTTAGTTATCATTTTTATATATGTATGTACACATTTCTTCGTTTCTTTATGAATAAAACGTAAAACATTTCATTAATAGTCAGCATTATATATATATGTATATATATCACACTGATCATATTACTTAAGAACAAAACGTTTTGGAAAAATTTAATTATGTTTAAAGATATGTATCTATGGAAGGATTGGTATACTACCCTATGACATAATGCATGGATTCTTCAGGATCCGGATGTGGTTGTTCAATAGCTGAAAATAAGTAAAAAGAATGAATGAAGTTAACTTATTTACTCTGTTGGTGACGAATCAGAAAAAGAGTTAAAAATAACACAATTTACTAAATAAAGTAACAAAGAAGAAGACTCTTTATTGTAAACTCTTTTTTTCTAAATGACTCACATCACAATTTTCAAACTTTGAGCAACTTGAGTAATATACAAAGTTTTATTCACTAAAGAATCCAACCTATATTCCCAAGACGCAGACTTAATGACGACTTTCCGGTTTTACCCAGTGTGCATCCTTTAAGAAAATTATGTTACTTGACGAACTAACCTATTGATGACTTCTTGTGAACTGTAAGTGTATTTAATTTGGTAACTCATGTAATTCTCTTAAGATTCCTATTTGAAACCCGTGGTTTAAAATAAACTTTTTGTGCAGAAATAATAATAAAGGTCTATCAGGGACGAATCCAGGCGGGGGGAAGCTTTCTTATTTTTATATATAAATAAAACCCATCCCAGAGCTTGGAGCTCCTAAAAGTAGCTCTAAGTAGCAGTATTATAACCCACCGCCCCCCAGAAGTCCGTTTTGGATCCGCTCCTGAGGTTTATGAAGACTCTTTGTATGAGGTTTTAAAGCTTTCTTTGTATTATATTTGAGTTGTTTTTTCATTATCTTTCTATATACTTGAGGTAAATCAAATCGACATGTTCTGCATCTGTGCCCAAAAATCTTATCTCCTACCAATATATTTAGTTTTGGATAGTGTATTTTTAAATAAACAATAGCTTAATTTTGAATTGAATTGAATTTTAAGTTGAATACAATCCACACTCACTCTTCATTCGAGTATACATAACTTAAACTATTAAAACTTTATATATAAACTATTAAAACTTGAGACGTATCATATCTGTACTATATAAGTAACTTTGTATGGTAGGGAACGAAGTAGTTTTGCAGAGTGGGAGAACAGAAGTTTGGTTATTTATGAAGAAAGAAAGGGAAAATAAAAGGAAAACTAACCTCACCTAATGCGTGACTATTTTTGTTATCTCTGTAGAAAACATTCGTTTATATTGATTGGTCCGCGACATTCTACTTCATTAATGTCAATATTGACAAGTCGTGTCAATATTTATCTCAATTAAATAAAAGATGGCAACCAATATTAAATGAAGCTATTTTCTACAATGATGCCAGATTTCACATACCATATTTACTAGAGTATAAGCACTCTCGTAAAAATATGTGTGTTGTTTTGATAATTGGTTTATTATACGGATGAAGGCAGTCTCTAGAAGACCACTAGAGAACATTCATGCAACTATAAGACCGACTGTAGTGTTATGAACTGAATAATTAAACAATCGGCAAAAGAACTCTACATTGTCAAAGTTCTCAAATCATTGTTTTTTTTTTTAATTTTTATTATAATGAATTATACAGTTCCTTATTATATGTCAATGAATGAACAATAGGTATCGATAAATGTGGTTACTGTTTCATGTTTGTATACTGGTACTTACTTTGTAATGCTATTGTTATTATGGTCTATGGACATTTAGAGTAAAAATAAATACTAAAAAAAGAAAGAAAAACAGAAAAATCTATTTAAAAGCATCTACCGGTATTTCTACTATTTGTCCAAAAACGTATTATTCGATTATAAAAGCCCTTTAATAATTTCAGCCCTATATTTTGAAAAAGAGGGCGCTTATACTCGAGTAAGTACGGTATTTAACAAGGCGTATTTCTTTTCGTAATATTTAGTCGTATCACTGCTTCCCCACTCTTCCTACAAAACTAATCCTGTTGGAAGATTGTAGCCAATAACCGAGTATTACGTAATTCAATTGGGAAACGACACTTACAGCGAATATTTTTCATCATTATGTCTTGTTCCGTGCGTTTACTCATTAACCTAATAATGAAGTATTTAATAAAATTCTCATATATTTTGTTTTATCATGAACAAACCATTATTCTGTACATTAATTAATTTAATCTTATTTGTAAAATTGAATGTTTGTTTGTTTCTCCGCCACAACGTTGACTTCCTTAAAATGAATTTTTGAACATACTGAGCACTTGGCTCGAGCCGGGTTTTTATTATGTTACTTCTATTAAATACCTATCCTAAAGAGGAGGAGAAGATTCAAAAAATATGCCAGAAATGGAGTATTTCACGAGCCTCTCAAGTTTCGGAAACGAAACTTGGTACTTGAGCAGTCGTGTTGGTCATGACGGGGATAAATAGGCACGTTGCTGACGTCTCCAGTTTCTACCCTAATCAATCAACGAAACTTTGTACGAGTACATAGACTCTATAAAAAATAAGTTGTAACGTATCCCAGATTTTTCAAAAATTCCTATTCTAAAGAAGGCGGAGGAGGTAGTTTTTATAATTTTTAATTTTCCATTTTGCATTCATAAACTGGTAAAAGTAAAGAAATGGTCTACCTTTTTAAAAATAATTTTTAAACATTGTTAGCACTTAGATTGGCCTGTGTTTTTATTGTTACACTTTGATTCAAATGCATATCCTATTGGGGGATAGAGGATATTTTTTTTCTCAAAGAATAACAGCCACAACGTTTGAAATGAAACTTTGAACATAGCACTTGGGTGGGGTCAAGCTGAGTTTTTATCTCTTCATTCCCATTCAAATACACACTCTAACACGAAAAAGAAGAGTTCAAATACATCTTTCAAATACTTTCCATAAATCCATTCTTTCCATGCGAAGACTGAGGATTTCATTTAGTAGAAGATAAGTCTTCAGATAATGACATCTCTAGGATTTTTACTTCTAAAGGGAGCACCATTAAATTTTATTAAACATAAATAAATGTGTTCTTCTTAATGACTACTATTTAAGTTTCAGATTATGTAACATTTCGGCAGAAAAGAGGTTTACTCTAAATGTTATAGGATGCACAGGTCTTATAAGTTACAACTTAAAAGCCAGTTAAATTTTAATCATACTTGTACATTTTGGGAATTTAGGAGTTTCAACCAATCCTTCAACATGCTACTGTCTTCGGAATACCGCTTGAGTTTGAAAAATCTTTGAGTTTTACGTCCCATGGTTATGCCGGTTAGGCTAAAGGAGACGGTGAGGATGAGTGATGAATGAAATGGTGAAATGAAGAAAGTGGGAGGAAACGGGAGAACCCCGAGAAAACCCACGCACACGGTGTTTTTCCACCACAAAGTTCACTTGGCGGGGGCTGGGATTGAACCCGGGACCCCAAGCACCAGAGGTGAACGCTCTGCCACTGAGCCACCGCGGCCCCCCGCTTGAGTTTGTGATGCACAACGTAGTGTCTGTGTTTATTTACGATGATTTTCCCGTTTTCTTCCATATTCTCATACCACCAATTATTTATCCATCATTGACTTCTAGTCCGTTACTCCACATGATAACTCTTGAATAAAAGCAAATTTATCAATTCTTTATTGCAAAGGATAGCTAAATCGATTATCTCAGCCGAGTTCGTTAATGGAGTGAATGGGTTAACATCTTAACAAATAACGGTGAGTTATCCGTTACTCGGTCGAGTTTTTTTTAACGGAGACTATTCATTAATATCTTAATGGATAACGATGACTTTAATCCGTCCATAACTCCACTTAACAACTCTTGAACGGAAGCAAATATTTGAATTCTGTTTTCCACAACAGATAACTAGAGCAATTATCTCGGTCGAGCTCGCTAATGGGATCAATCCATTAACATCTTAACGGATAACGGTGACTTTAACCGTCCGTTACTGCACACGGTAACTCTTGAACGAAAGCGAATTTTTGAATTTTGTCCTTTGCAAAAGATAGCTAGAGCGATTATATCGGCCAAGTTCGTTAATGAAATCACTCCCTTAACAACTTAATGGATAACGGTGATTTTAAGGGTATCTATTCATTTCTCATTTTCTACTATTCACACAAAGGTAGTAGAAGTTACACAGCGCACCGTTAGGTGGCAGCAAACATCCTCTAGCAGTTGACCTCTACCGGACGAAATCGACACTTCAACTACGTAATTCTTTTTACTATCAAACTTCCTTTAATCTAAGAAGCATAATCGTGGGACGTAAAACTATCAAATTCATTACATTTGTCTTCTTGGATAGGTATGTAACGGAAAAAAATACTAGTATAAATATAAGTAAATCTGAAAATATTGAAAAGAAAAGTTTATTTTATCCTCTTTTTTGCGTTTTTCTCCGAAAAATGATAAGATTACCAAATAATTTAACTTGTTTTCTTACGAATACACCTATTTTTACTTTTAAAAGTAAAATTATATTTATTACTTTTCATATAAACTGAATTAACCTGATTTTACTTGAGGCACTTCTTAGTGGCATATATTTCAAGTTTTGTATTTCTTTTAATCTGTGATTTTGATTTGTGTAAAACTTTGATTTTACATTATGTTATTCATTTTTTTAGAAAAAGATAAGTTCTACTAGCCAATAAAACATTTTTTCTCTACATTTGTGACCCTACCTCCTGCAAATAAAAAAATATTTATCTAACTAAACAATTACTAACCAATTATACCAGATCTTTTGAAGAGAAATTCAAAGAATAGAAATGTTTGACTGGGATTGAACCCCAGTCGTCTCTAGCTTATCGCGTTCATTCAACTCAAACTACATATATTGTACGGCACTGTCAACCGGCACCACTTAAATTGGCTGTGGTATAAGTGGTGTTGATTGACCACCAGTCAATGAAAATAAGTCACTGCTGTTTAGTGGTTAGTTTCACTACTTGATTGCCATACATGTGAAGGTGATTTAAGGTGAGCAGCGAGAAGTGTTATGGTTAGCTAAATTATAGCTGTTTGTTATCCCTTCCATTAACAATAACGTGTCAAAGGTGTGTAAAAGACAACTTTGGGTCAAGTTAAACCTCGTGAACCTTAACATAGCCACTATAGCAAAATAGATACCAAGAAAATCTAAATACTTCTATAAGCTAAATCAGAACTAAACTATAAAATTTAGAAAGGATAAATCTGCGCTAGTTTGTAAGAAAAGCACATAATTTCATATTTCTTTTGTTTTAACTCTAGATCAATAATTATGTTTATAGTAATGTTTTTACATGAAAAATACGGACTTAACTTACTTATGCTAGATCTTTATCCGTAAAGTAAATTGATTTAAAAAAAATGGAAATATGTTTATTTTGTCTCTTGTACTATTTAAACAAACATAAGATGTGTCCTTTCTGAATTGGCGTTTTCAGCTCAGTATCTAACCTGTATATTTACTCTTTTTATTTCATATACCCAAACAAAACACTACCAAATAATTGTTCTTTTTAAGATAATGGAGGGACACAAATAATACTCAACTTACCATAACATAAAGTCCTTCATAGATCGAGAAAAACAGAATCTAGAGAACCAAAAATAAAATAAACCTTCAGTCATTCATTTTATTAAAAAATGGAAGTACTCCTCACACATTCATTCAAAAATACTGTGCTTTCTCCACAAAGTACAAAAATGGGTAGGACCATGGGAGTCTCAAAGGCGGGAGGAAGGCTGGGAAGATACAGTGCGCTGTACAATGAATAACTTCAACAAACAGCTTGTGGAAAGTCCATCCACCCTGTAAATTGTCCAGATGCCTTCAAATTCACCGGCCCAGTTGCCATGGGCAAGTAGGGACTGGTAATAAACGTTACAGGATGTATAATTAAAAGCACATTGGGGGCATTTTGTCACACTTCCTGCAGGAACTTCAATGGACAGACACCTTGCCTATTATCACCACTTCGGATCATTACCATCCCATCTAATTCCTCCCCAACCTGAATCACAATCTGGAATGAAAAGAATAGTTTCATTAAAAGAAATTAGAGCAATACAAATGTCAGCAATTAAAGAAAGAAATTAACTACGTACATGATTGCCATAAATACTCTGTTTCTATAATATATAAGAAAGATTAAGTAATGAATGAGTTATAATTAATGAGTTAATTAATTAAAGATAATACACATAATGTTGGTATTAAACTTAACTGTTTGAATGCAGCCCATGGAAGACTAAGTTTAAAAAATAATTAAAAAAAACAAATATTATTTCAAAGGCATGTGTGTAAGTATGTTGGTTATGAAAATTTCACGTTCTTAAATTTTGATGCTTTGATCAAATAAGATACTTTAGATTTCTACGATTGTCTCCGGTTTATACTCAAATGTGTGGAGGTAGTAAACATACAGGCCGTGTTGATATTTTTTTTTTCTATTTCAAAGTTGTTTCCTCTTTTGTTTTCTACAATTTAAAATGAAATGAAATGAAATCTTTAAGTTTTACGTCCCACGGTTATGCCGGTGAGGTTAAAGGAGACGGTGATGATGAGAGATGAGTGAAATGGTGGAATGAAGAAAGTGGGAGGAAACGGGAGAACCCCGAGAAAACCCACGAGCACGGTGTTTGTCCTTCTACAATTGAATCAATTAATGCAAAAAAAAGGCTTCAGTCAAACTTAGTTTTGAGGAAAATAAGAAAAACATTGCAGTTTTGAAAGTATAAAATCAAAATGCACCATTTTTTTTTCGTGTAGATAAAAATGACTTTAATCGAATGCTATATAGGAAAACCACGTTTATGCTTATTGCCATGATTAAGAAACAAGTTTCCGCTGTGGACTGAAGCCCTTCTTGATGTAAATTACTGACGAAGCCCTATATGCATGTAATTTTATTTAGTTATTACTTTATGCTTTATTCTAAGCACAAAACTGCGTTAAGACTTTTTTTTTTTTTTTTTTTTAAACCAGGTTTCAGACGTTGCAGGTCTTCCAACCGAATGACACAAAATCAATAGCTATTGCCACTAACATATAAAACAAATATAATTCTTCATACATAAAGGGCTTCAATCATTGACTCAAGCCCATGCTGCCTAGAATAATCGAAGCTGATATCTGTTTATAAAATGTTAGACCAATAAAACTGAAGTTCTTTATGCATAGAAACATAGGTGTACCCAATAGGAACAAAAATCCGATGTTAACTCAATTTCACCATTTTGGTGACTGAAGAAGCCCTTTCTGTATGAACTAATTCAATTAATGTTGCCCTATGAGTTTCAGTGATCCTATCAATATTAGTAATTCGGCATTTTTTGAATTTGGAATTTGGAAATATCTTAAGAGATGTCTACATTAAATTATGTTCTAAGTTTTTCAAAACATCTGGCCAATGCTAGAGTACGTAATATTTCTAATATTAAATGATTTAGTTGAGTTGAGTTCATTTTGAGTTTAACGTCTCTTCCAGCAGCAAGGCTATATGAGACGGGATCTACTGATTAACGTGGAATCCAAATCAGATGAGCTCCCGCCGGGAACTGAACCCGGGTATATTAAAAAAATGTTTTCGAAGGATATTATATGGGCCCTGGTGAAACTTAAGAGATTTGTCAGACTCAGGGGATGCAAAATGTCTATTAATGATAAAGAATATTCGCGTTAATTATCATCTGCCGTAACTTCTGAAAAATTGAAAAGAATCCCTCAAATTACGAGCCACAGCCGTCATAGTACCAGAGATCAACTTATTTTAAGGTTGGATTCAAGTTACAGAAGCTGTCATAAAATTTTGTGACACGCTTGACATGGCACAGGGATTGATAACCAAGGTTCTGGCTGCTAATCGAAAGCACTAATGCCTTTACATTTTCCCTTACACTGGTGACCGTTAAAATGGTTTTCCCTACTCTCAAAACTTCTATGGGAAATCATCCTGCTTCGAAGCTAAACAGGCTAAAATTCCATTCAGATCAATGTTGCCAACGAGATTACAGAGAATTCCATCAGATTCATTATTAAAACAGGAGAACTCTTCCAGATGCTTTAAAAAAGAAGTGTTGATAAAAAAAAATATTGATACGAAAAGTGTATGGTATTTATAAATAATTAACATGTACACACTGAATAGGAATAGAAACTGAAACCAATTGTCGTTAATGACCTATTAGTGCTAAATCACAATCCGAATCATAATCTTCAGTTTTTGGAGTAGATTGCTTTTGTCTGTATATTTTGTAACATAAACATTTAGGTAAGTCAACATCATGATAACATTTATTTTTCTAGTTGAATTACTCCTGCATGATAGTGAGAGTAGTGCCAATTATGTCTCTTCCCAACCTATTCCAGTGTTTTGTTGTCTTGCTGAAAATACTCCTGTTTCAGTATTTTACTGCAACTAAAGAAGACGACACGACGGAAGATTAAAATGCTTCTAGAAAGATCTTTTCTAAATAAATAAATAAATAAATAAATCTTTATGCTTCAGGATTTCTTTTCAAAACACTGTCAATTCTTTCATTTCAACTAACGTGAATTTTTTCCACTCAAAATTAATTATTATTTTCGTTCCCGAGAAACCTCGTAACTCCAGAAACACCAAAACAAACTAAATATGAACACACTGTTCAACAAACAGTCCATCTAAATAAACAATTAGATCTAACAAATGTTACACCACGGTTTGAATTTAAATACTGAAGAATTCTATAATAATTAACTTTGAAATTTCCAGATTACCTGCCCAAGCGGTTGACAAACAATTTTTTCACTTCTGCGATTATACAAAGTGCCAAATTTGACAGAAAGAAATCACTGTCAGTGGCAACACTCATCCAGACACAGTACGAAACTTTAAAACTGCAAGCTATTCTGCAACACTCGAAAGAAATAGCTTTCAGGAATGCTTCTTGGTTTTCAGCACAATTTATTTATTTATTTTTATACTCAAAAGAAAATGCGACCTCGTTATCGTAATTAGGAACTACTTTGTACCAAGTACCAACTGCAAGTTTATTTTTTAATGTTCTCAACACAAGAACTCACTAACGACCTACGAATACAGTGTGAGTTATAATTTTCTTCAGGATTTCCGGACAAATAAATAAATAAATCAGATATAGAAAGAAACTTATTATTACATGTGGAATTCACCAATTTTGTAAAACATTTCAGATTCTTCCCTTGTAGACGCTAATTCCTATAATTTAGAACTTACATGTTTTCTAACACCCGTTTATCAATGATAGTGAACCTAGTCATAGCATTTCGTAAACCCTCTAGTATGTCATATGACACACTCAATAAGTGGCTAGTTCTCTAGATTCTTGATGCAATCTCTTACGAAAAAATCATCTGTGGTGAAGTCAGTTGACTCTGGTGAAATCCTCTCGTGGGAAAACAAGACACTCTCCGCACGTTTTGAAATAGTAAGGTAGTTCCATTTTCAGTGGTAAGATAACAAGGATAATAACGCATGAGAGAAAAAAGGTGTAGAGAAAGGAATACATACCACAGAATGAATAACACTAACGTGAAGGATACTAAAATAGCACAAGCAGTGCACAGTGCGCCGTGTCTATGTTACGTCACTATTCCCAGATCCAAAATATACAATAAATGTAGGTAACTAGATTCTATCTATGTTGCCAAAATCCAGATTTAGAGCTGGTTTATATTTATGAATAAAGAAAAATTCTTTAATTTATCGTTGTTTCTTTGTTTTTGCTGAAACTATTACATTAATCCGCTTTATATTGTGCTTTTTGTTGTTTTCAGTGAAGCGCCAATCCCGGCATGCTCTCTTCTTGTAACTTTTCTAATTGTTTAATATGTTCTTTAATTCGGGTGTTAATATTGGTAAGTATCCAATTCTTTGTTAATTTAAATCATCCTCTCATGCGCCTATATAACAAATTTTAATTATAGAAAATTATATAATAATTTTAATGATTTATTTGTATACGAACACAGAATCCAATAACCTGGAAAATTATCATTTAGACACGCACGAAAGTCATGATGGGCATGGAGATGTAGTATGTTTCACTATTCTCTTGTGATCTAAACATTAACTATTATTGTAGTGTGTCGAGAAAGTTTGCTTCAGTAACAGTAAGATAGGAAAAAAGAAAAATGGTCCATAGATTTTATAACATAGACTGGCCCTAAATATATCTTATTTTTGGTGAATCACGCGTGTGTTCCATTGTTACATGCATGAACCTCTAAAATGCGAGTGTTGTAATGATTTGTCTTAACACACATATGAACTGTATTGCATCTCATTATTGGCTGATGGCTGGCAAATTTCAACCAATGCCGTAACAAATCTCTTCGGGACCTGATGCAGGAGGGTATTCATGTACGCTCTCAATTAACGAGTTATTTTGAAGATGTAACAGTTGAAGCTTGATTCCCTTACCATAAGCCATAACAACAGGATAACTTAAATTGATTCATATACGGTACCCATTGTTTCTGCGGGATTACTGCAGCAATGGCTAGCCTTCTTCTGGGGCTCATAAACTGTACAAGTCACTAAAACAAAACATGTGAGCCTACTTGATCTTTCGATTTTAAGAAAGGCATATTACACATGAAGTTAATACGACGTCATAGTCTTTGTCATTATCTGCGCTGTAATTTGCAGACAGGACAAAAATTTAAGGGGAATAATTAATTATCATAATAAAATATTTATGATCGGTTTCGTCATCGTTTCAGTGACTCTTTCGTTATCTGCATTCAATAGTCCAGCCTACTAGGGTATCTGTAAAATATTGTGTATTGTACAACGCAAACTGTTCCAATTACTTAATAAAACAATTTTTACTTTTAGAACATTATTTCCATTTTAACAACTGGCGGAGGATCAAAACAGGTACACTACTATCTGAAATTTTAAAATGCATAAAATGCATCTCACATACATAAAATGAATAACAGGGTAATTTAAGTATTTAGTAATAAGTAATATGAGCTTTAAACAGTGAGTACGGGACTTCTGTGGACCGTTCGCACTGTCGATTATTACGGTTCTGATTCCAATACATATATTTAGAACATTTTCCGTTCACCTATACACAACTTAATTACGATTTTGGCTCTTATTCTAGTGAAGAAAATATACGCTGCATACAAGTTGTAGCAGTGTGTAGGTTGCTTTTTCCTTGAATATGAAAACAAGGAAGGGAGCTACGATTTTTTCTATACCGTTGAGTATGGCAACCTGAAGAATGAATCAATACTTACTTGATCTCGTAGCAACTTGAGTCCGTTATCCCCATCAGAAACCTGCAGATTGTGGGTTACCTGAAGGGGTCGTTCTCCTGGTTGTAATTTGGTCACATACTTTGAAGGGAAATAACCTACACGACCGAGGCACTTGCCTTTCCACCAGTCGGGGTCAGTCGTATCAATCACAGTCACTTTATATCCAGCTCTGAAATAAATAAAAATGTAATTTATTAATGACAATTCAGTGCTAATTAGAACAAATATTTCACATTCTGTGATAGCATTTATAAATAACAGTAAGTTTCTTATACAGCGTAAGTATTTTTAAAATATGATGAACGTTAATGACTTTAAATAAAGTGGCAGGTTCTGTTTATTATAGAATATGACTAAAAATATATTCACTAAATCTAAAGACTAGTTGAGTTGGAAGATCTCGCTTATATTTCTAAATCGGTATGTGCTAATAATAATTCAACATATAAGCTTTAATATGAGATGTTAATAACAAAGAATCTGTGACATACAAACTAGGAACCGTAGTCATTAAGTCGTCACAAGAAACACCTTCCTAATGTTAGTTTACCTTTTAATTCCAAATTCTAGCATATACAGTCACCCTTATTAATTTGTAGTTTTTGATGATAATATAAAATATTCTTTTATAATTCTTTTAAATCACCTTAAATCTTAACTATATATAAAACTACATGTCATCATCATCATAGGTATTCTGCCCTTACTGGCAGGTCACTTGCAGCAGCTGAGAAGCTTCCATGCTCCACGGTCCTCCGCTAATCTCTTCGTCTTCACGTATGATCTTTCTGTTTTTATATCATCCATTAATTGTAGTCTCCTTCGCCCTCTGCCTCTCTTTCTCGCTACCATACCCTCTATGACGTCCCTCATGATACAATTTCTTCTTAGGCAATGTCCCAACCAGTTTCTCTTCCTCTTCTTAACAATATCTAAAAGTGTTCTTTTCTCCCTCACCATTTCTAACACACACTCATTCGTTTTACGCTCGACCCAACTAATTCTTTCCATCCTTCTCCACACCCACATTTCGAATGCTTTCCAGTCGTTTTTAATCACTTATACGTAATGTCCACGTTTCCGCCCCATACAGTACAACACTCCACACGAAGCATTTTATGAGTCTTTTTCTCAACTTTTTATTTAAGATCCCACAAAACAGATTTTTCTTCCTCCTAAAGGCTTCTTTCGCCATTCCTATCCTTGCTTTTATTTCACGTTTGCACTTCATGTTATTACTAAGAATACTACCCAGATATCGAAAACTATTCACTTGTTCTAATTGCTCCCCTCTCACTTTTATATTTGACACAGACCTCTTCGTTCGAATCACCATGATTTTTGTTTTTCTAACATTTTTTTTCATCCCATATTCTTCAAAGCCCATCCTCAGGTTTTCTAACATTTTATTGATTTCCTTTTCAGATTCTGCAACAAGCGCCATATTGTCTGCAAATCTTATGCATTTAATCATTCTACCTCTTACCGAAATGCCGTCATTATCATGTAAACTCTTTTTCACTATCTCTTCTAGATAGACATTAAATAGTGTTGGCGAGAGGTAGTAGCCTTGTCTAACTCCCCTTCCAATTGCACTCTGCTCCGTCAGTTCTTCCCCTATCCTAATACTTACTTGTTGGTTCATGTATAAGTTTCTTATGAGTCTTCGATCTTTCCATTCCAACCCTATCTTCTTTAGAACTCCCAATAACAATTCCCAATTCATGCGGTCAAAAGCCTTTTCTAGATCGATAAATACAACATACACCTCTTTCCCTTTTTCTATAAATCTTTCACCGATCGCCCTTAATAATCCAATAGCATCTCTTGTGCCCTTACCTCTTCTGAACCCGAACTGCTCCTTCTCAACTTCTTTATTTGTTCTTCCTTATAATCTTCTGTTCAGTATTCGGAGCAAAATTTTAGCTGCATGAGATATGAGACTAATAGTTCCTAATAGATGAATCCTCACATCTCTTTGGGTTCGATTTCTTAGCCATCGGTATCATGATCGTCTTCTGGAAGTCTTTTGGCCACTCCCCTGTCTTATGTATTTCATTGCATAGTCGGTAAAACTACATGAGCTGACATAAATTAAAGGGGTGCTTCAGGTTGACGTGGAAAGTTGAAATTTGGCATTATCGTAGCTTTCCGAGACTAACCAACAGAAAAATTGCCAAAAGTGAATATTTTTAATTTTTAGGGGGTCTAAAGGAGGGATGAAGAAATTCCCATGTTACTTAAATGAGCGTTTTCTTGAAATACAAAATCTTATCTTTTAGATAGTTGAAATAGGGAAAAAAACTTGAAATTTGGTAGAACTTTAGATTTAAGAAGTGCAAGGCCGTAGGCCGAGTAAACGTAAGGGTCAGAGGGCGAAGCTCCCAGCTGTTCCAAATTCTGGAAATGTAATTAAAGAGCAAATGGACAAAATTCACTCTTGATGCAACTTCTGATATCTGAGAGATGCGAGACCGTAGGCTGAGCAACAAACGCGGGGGTCTGGGGGCGGAGCCCCAGCTAGCCAAAAGACTAGTCTCTATATAAAAGAGAAGAAGTCCTGAGTGAATGAGTGACGGCCTGACTGATCAACGTCCAGGCCAAACTGCTTAAGGTAGAAACTTTACATTTGGACAGTGCATAGATTTGACGTGAAGTACAACTAGAGAAGAAAAAGATGTTGGAAATTCGACTTGGAAGGAAAGAAAGTAGGGGAGGCAATTATCATATTACAATGTTCATATCTAGGAATCTCTGAAGGTTAGAGATAAGAAATTTGGTGTAAGAGTTTCTAATTTAAAATAATTTGGCGCGTGTTCCAGCATTTTTTTTAAAATATCTGACTTACAAGGGAAGAAAAGGGAATGAGAAAGTAAAATTCTTAGGGTGGGGTTACAATTATTATAATAAGATGGCCTTATTATAATAAGATGATCATATTTGGGGATTTCTTAGTGTTAGGGACATGAACCTTGGTATTTTTACTTTTAATTTAAAATAATTTAACACAGGTTTCAATGTTCCTTGATATTTGTTCTAAAAGGGAAGAAAAAATGTGGGAAGAAAGAGCGGTAAGGGTTGCAATTATTATAATAAGATGTCCATATTTTGGAATCTCCTAAGTTAAAAGACATAAAATTTCGTGTTGAACCCTTCATTTAAAACATTTAAATACAGGTTCATTCTTATATATATATATATGCCCTAGAAGAGAAGAAAAAGAGGTGTCTGTTGCAATCATTATCATAAGATATATTTATCTCAGGATCCCTTAAGGATAGGGACATAAAATTTACTGTTTTGACTTTAATCTAAAATAATTAAACACATATTTCAGTGTTTTTAAATGTTTAGCACAGAATGGAAGAAAATGGAGTGGAGGTTTTGCTTCCCTAAGATGTCCATACAAGACGTTCAAATTTTGTGCAAAATATCGGGTTCAGATGCATTTCATATGAAAAATGCAGAAGAAACAACGCAAAATATTACATACAGTAACACGTGAGGGAATTTCTTACTTTAGAATAAATTAAACCTGTCATTTTATTCAATTAAAGTCATAAACGTCCATCAGAAAACCCAAACAACTTAACTAATAAATAAATAACCTTTCTTTTTTGTTATTCGGAGCATATAAAGCTAATGCCTCAAACAGAAACATTTGCTATCTACCAATATAATGCTTAATTCATTTTCACCACATAACGTTAGTACAGAGGATCTACAAATGTTTAATTTCAGAACATAGTTCAAAAATATTCTAGTTTCTATCTGTTGCATATATATATATGCAACATTCAGTGTATTTTCACATTATATTCAAGCTCCTTAGTTTCATAATCTCAATAAAAAAATGTATTAAAATCATATTTAAGTATAATTTCTAGATAACAGTTCTCACTAAATAATTGTATTTGGAGCATAATATCCATTCAATTATATAACACAATAATTAAGAACTACTCGTTTCTCAATTCTCAAGTAAAATAGAGAGAGCATACTTACTTGAGGTCCAGCTCATCCGGATGGCGTGACTTAAAGTTGTAAAGTACTACATAAAGATTGGTTGGTAACAAACGATGTGGCTTCTGAAAAAGAAGTACAATATATGAAGATTTTTAACGAAATAAAACAGTAAACAACCTAAAAATAAACACTTATCTTTCCAGTTTGAATTTCTTACTCTTGGGTGTAAAAATTAAATAGAAAAGAGGTTAAACTATAAAACTATATAAAAATATTCAGCGTGTTCCGTTCAAATCTCCTTAATTTCAATTAATTACAGTGAACGAAATATGATGAATTGTGAAATAACTGAACTAAATGAAAGGCCAGGTCTTCAAGTGTTGTTTTCATGACTTAAAGTTGTCTGTTTGTTACCTTTGCAGCGCCACAGTCACATAAATAAGAATGGTGATTGTTCAACAATGAGTGCAAGCAATGGCGTGGTATGTTGAGACAAAATCTGTGATTTGGACGCAACGAAATTTTAGACGAGTGTACGGAGGACTTGTACTTGATGCTAAATCAATTAATCTGTGATTCTATAAGTTTATACCAACTGGCGGTGTCCTACAATACTCTGGTGAAGCTTGTCATCGTGGAAAGGTGGAAGAAATTCGAGTGGGGTTTCAGAGAAGCCCCA
This sequence comes from Thermobia domestica, assembly GCF_964235325.1. Classification (NCBI taxonomy): domain Eukaryota; kingdom Metazoa; phylum Arthropoda; class Insecta; order Zygentoma; family Lepismatidae; genus Thermobia; species Thermobia domestica. The sequence continues at coordinate 90,618,584 of NC_137469.1, forward strand.
GTAAATCCATCCACTAGACATCTAGGCAATTCAATGTGCCTCCGACAGTAGTGTAGCGAGTTTTGCACAAGCACCTTCGATTGTATCCGTATAAAGTGCAGATTTGTAGCAATTGAAGCCAGATGACAAGTCACGTCGCAAAGAATTTGGTATGGACCTGAATCGACATGCAGCGTATCTACATGAATTCTCACTTCTTTGATAATGTCCTATTTTCAGACGAAACAATGTTTCACGTGTCGGAGGTTACCAATTGGCACAAAATACGAATCTGAGGATCTGAAATCCCACATGTGTGCAGAGAACATGTCCGCAGTAACCCAAAATTGAATGTTTGATGTGGTCTAATGAAGGACAGAATCATCGGTCCGATTTTTTAAAATGAAGATACAGTAACAGAACCTGTGTACTTAGACTTGTTGGAATATTCATGCATTCCCAGGTAGTTACTGTTTAACCTTACATTATTTTCCAACACAATAGGGCTTCCTCCAGACTAAAGTCTGGATAATCGGAAGTCCCTCAATTCGACATTTCGTAAGCGCTGGATTCATGCGGTGAACCGATATGGTGGCCGTTACGTTCATCGGACTTGAATCCACTGCACTTCTTCCTCTAGGTTTACGTCAAGAATCTTGTGTTTGCGACACCAGTAAATAACATCCAGAATTACGAACCCGAATCCGCGATATAATTGCAACAGTAACGGAGGACACGTTGAAGAAATAACGGAAAGAAGTTGAACAAACACTGGATATTGTTTGTGCTACTAATGGGGCGAATGTAGATGCATATTAGTGTATGGAAAATAAAATTTATGTTTTTCTTGAATTCTCTGAAATTTCATTCCCTTATCATTTATATTTTCTTTTGTAAGATTAATTGAAATTTAGGGAGATTTGACCGCAACACCCTATATCTGTAAACAGAAACGCGCTTAGCTTTCAGAACTCGAACGGCTCGTTACAAAGTGCAGAAAAGAAAAAAACAAAGAAATAAAGAAAAACTTCACTGAAATTTAGACTCTCGTTTCAGTCTAAGACCTACTGCTTGAAATGCGATTCAAACTAATACTGAAGGTTTTGTCAAAAGTTTAGTGGCCCTACCGGCGATTGAATTTGCACTACATACATATAAACTACGCACATTAACCACTTGGTTACAAACGGGCAGGAAAAGAAAGAGAATAATATTAGAAAGTGTACCAGCCTCGTGTCATTGTCAACCATTTTGAATGCTATGGTGGAAGAATGTGTAACCAATACAAAAGAGGAGACGATTTCAAGCAAAAGGACAAAACACTAAGAAGATGGGACATGACCCGCAGAATATCACTACACAAAAATCTATGGAAACAATATTTGAAGAAATGGTAGAAGTAAAGACTGAGCAAAAATGAGTTTGAGTTCTTATGTCTTATGCAACAGCCAAGTTATGAAAGACAGGATTTACTATTAATGGCGTTGAGTGCCTGAAACAGTAAACGTTGAGTACCTACACATCTTTATTTTTTTAGCCCATTAGCTTATAAGGAAAATCATTGTTCCATTTTTTTTAAATAACTGGAATTTCAATTACGTAATTTTACTCATTTCTTCTCCAACACTTGTTAAAGGTACATTGCTTTGTCGAAACGCATTTATGTTATATGTGAATTTAATATTACTTAAACTAAATTAATTCCTAAATATTAAAATTATTATATTACAAACTTTAATTTTAACGAAACAAAGGACATTTAAATAAATTTGAAGAAGAGATGAGTAATGTAGAGGTAAGAGATCAGTAAAAACCAAACCATTAAAATTTAATTTCATTTCAAAGAAAACAGAAAAAATTCCACATAAGTCAAACCCATATAGGTTAAAAACAAAGATGGCGCTGGTATTCAACATTGTTAAGGTGGACTCCAAACCACGTACGGGATTTGAATTTAGTGCAGTTGGTGGTTGCACAGACCATCATGCATTGTCGACTCTCACAGTACAGGGGATCCTCACCACACTATCTCGCCTCCATGCTTCAACATAACTGAAAGTCCGCGGTGGTTCAGTGGCAGAGCGTTCATTTCTGAGTTCCTAGTTAGATCCCAGCTCGCGCTAAGTGTGTTTTGTGGTAGACAAACACCATGAGCGTGAGTTTTCTCGAGGTTTTTCCATTTCCTCTCACTTTCTCCATTCTACCATTTCGTTCACTATCATAATCACCGTCTGTTTTAGCCTCAGTGCATAATCATAGAACATTAAACTAATAATAATAATAATAATAATAATAATAATAATAATAATAATAATAATAATAATAATGGATTGCAAGATCACACCACCAGTTCCAGCTATGGAATAATAGAGGATATCATATTTGAGGAACAAGACAATAACTGATTTTTCCAATACCTCACTTCTACTTTAAATATAATAGAAAATAAGACTTGAACAATCATGTAAGTATTTTTTACACATAAATTGAAAAAATTAATTTATTCAGAAGTTTATTGATTTTTCATGTACACTCATGTCCAAAATTAATGTCGCATGTCTATAAATATGTTGTTGTAGGAATTTAATTTGATAACGAATTTGCCCGGTATTTCTTATAATGTTGGTATGTGTATAATTGGCAAAGACATATATGTGGCAAATTTCATGTCAAAAGAGCAGTAAACAAGAACAATAAAACGAAAATAAAACTTTCTTGTACATTTCTTGTACATTTTGTTTTACTCATTCTAATTTTCATATTTATAATTCTTTTCCTATGAAATTTATTATAAATATACATTTCCCGATTATACACATAGTATCAGTATTAAAAGTACCCTGCAAAATCATTATCAAAATATATTCTTACAAGAAGACAGTTATAGACATACGACAACCATTTTAGACATGAGTGTACATAAATATATACCATTATGCTATCCTGAGCACAAAAATTAAAATACAAGTTATTTACGTAGTTATCTGAGTATGAAACATGTAATTACTAACAATATATATAATTTTTCGATCATTAATTATTTCGTACTCACAAGAGAGAAACTGGGAGGGCGTGAAGGGGAAAAAAAGAACAGAAAATGAGGAACAGAAAACGTTAAGTAGTTCGTTACATTGTCCTGTCCTTTTTTGTTTCAAATTTGCGTAACAAACTATCGTTATAAATCTTTAATTTCTTTCTGTTCCTTTCAATGCTTTGGGAATAATTTATTGACATTAGAAAGTTTAAGAGTATTAAAATATTCAAAATATAAATAGAAGCAAAATTTTGTATTTTATCGTGTTTTTTAACTCTTTTAAAGTTTCTTGATTTATTTAAGATTTTTCTTTCTGATTTATTTAGACGTACTTAACTATTACTGTAATAAGTGCAGAATAATGATTTATACCTTGGTTTATTTGTATTAAAATATGCCTCCTCATAAATATCCTATTTATTTGTCGGTATGACTTTTCTGTCAGAAATAATGGAGGCATTTTTGCAAAATTTCCCTTTTAATTTTCTTAAGGCTAAATTTACAAAAGCAATTCGATATGTATGTAATAATACCTGCAATTTTTATAACATTATCTGCTTTCGTTTAGGGTATATCCTATATTACCTGTCATGAAGGAAACCATTGTTTGTCAGTATTTATTTTCAATGAGCGAATATAATACTATTAATTCTATACCTCTTGACGTATATTTATAGAAGGCGTATATACTATATCGCGTTTTGTTAAAAACTGAACGTTTTTCATATGACTCGGTGTTTGGAAGAAAAAGAACGCTACTGGAAAATTTTTCCTAAATAAAAACCCTGAAAAATCCCTTTTCTCCCGGTAAAGGCGCTAGTTTTGGTTCTCCAACTTAATCAAATGACTCGCAAGTAACCTCATGAAATATATTGGATTGTGCTATGCAACATCTTCTAGTATCATTCGAAGGGATAATTATAGTCCAAAAAAGAATAAAAGAATAAATCGTCCGAAATAATGTTTTTTTTTCCTACCTATTCTATGTTACGTACCGTTTCTTACAGCTACCCTGAACAACTTATGTATTTACAGTCAAACATATTTTCATATAGTGTTTGCATCGACTCGGTGTTTGCATGGGAAGTGTAGGAAAATTTAAAAAAAAAATCCACGAAACGTGTGTGAAAATTTTCGCACGAAAGAAAAAGAAGCGTTTAGTAACAATATACGTAGTCCAAAAACCAAAGTATTCTTAACCACAATAACAAAAAGATATTTTGTCATCAATAAGAAAACAATGAAATTTCATAAAGTTGGAAAAAGTAAAGCAAATGCTGTTCTCTTGTATCAAGAAAGGAAAATAATTTTCCTTCTGTCGATTCAATCAAAACATGAAGTCTCTTTTACCAAAATATTTTTTTAAAAAGTCTACGACAAAGAATCAAGAGAAGAAACACATATTAAAACGGAAACCCGCGGATCATAAAAAAAAGGTCAGTTATCAACTAAACCTTTCTATTGCTATAGTTTCTTCAATATAAATTACAACTCAGTGTTGACATCGGTTTCTATGGAATGGAATTAGAAAAGGAAAGTAAAACGAATGCCGTTTTAACAGATTATGTTACATCAATCCATTATGAATTCTTCTGAACTGTATGCATTGTGTGGTCACACAATCCGTTAAGCGACATAGAAATCCACACAAAATTATTATTTTTTTCCACCCAATACACAAAACTATGTGCTGCTAGGAAGTATTCTTGAACAGACTTCTTTAATTATGAGATCATAGATGTGTACATTGTTGCAAAGGGGCTGCAATTCTTTCTTAATCATTAAAAAACACGAATAGGAAAACAAGGTTGGTGTTTTAATGAACTTGAGATTTAATTCAAGTATGCTATGCGTTTGTACGGCAAGGTTGATTATTGACTTCTAATTACAAAGGAAGAGTGATCAATGCTAAAAGAAGATAAACTGTGAAACAAATGGGAAATTCTCTACGCCTCAGTACTAGACATTACCTGAAAGAGAATTTGACAGTTAAAACTGCAGAGATTTACTTCAAATAGTAGTTTCTGAATGCTTCCTACGCTTTCAAGCTTTCAGTTTTCCTCTGTCTTGTTTAAGAAGGATAACAGGAGTAAAAGACTTAAAACCATGAAGGAAATTAAAAGAAACGGATTCACTGAAGAAAAGCCATGTAGAGTCACGTTGTCCAGTATATTGCTGTGTTTCATTCGTTAAGTGAGGGTGTAGCTCACTTTGGAATGGAGAGGTTCTTTTGTTTGTGGAGTGAAGATTGTTAACTCGTGTTGAGTTTCTTATTACACCAGTATTCAACGATTTTTTAAAAATAACAGTTTCCTACCTTTTATTTAATCAACCTTTACTTATGCTGGATTTGCCTGCTTAAAAGAATAAACAAATTTTAAAAACTATTGAATTTCGTTTATGATTTCTAACAAAATTCTTGAATCCATAATCAGGGCTAGCTCTACCATAAGTGCTAGCAACACGTGCATTTACAGGGGGCGGCAAATTTTGAGGAGTGGAAAAATCTGTCATAACTATATTATTTAAAACAAACATTTCTTGTTGGAAACAGACTTTATGATGATGGTAATTATATTTACTAAGCTGACCTCCTATTTGAATACTATGTTCATAAATCAGTTTAGGTAACATTACTTTAATGTTACAAGGACAGTATTAACGCAAATGGACAAACAATGAATGGCTGCTCAGCGTAAATTTCTTGACTGTTGTCAAATATAAGAATTCAATCCTCTAACAGTAGCGAACACCTGTTTCGTTTAGTTATATATCACAGTGTTGACATGAAAACTAGTCTTGTCTTTATCACAAGCAAGTTCCTTATCACATAGCTCTGAAGATGTTGCCACTGTATGGTAACGAAAGCTCAGCACAGCAACACCTACTCTGGCAGCAATCCCGAGAACATTGGATTAATAGTAGACGCCAGCAAAGCTTCAAGATCAAGTTGTATTTTTTATTATTTTTTTTAACAGATGTAGAAGGAAAACAAAGAAATAAAGATAAAAGAGCTAGTTGCACTGGAATTGCAAACTGATATATTGAGATTGAAGCTTGATATTGAATTCTATAAAAAGAACTACCGTCTTTCCTCTGTAAGTATGTTTGCTTTATCTTTCACTAACATAATAAATTATTATTTAAAGAAAAAGAAAGCAGGCACAACGAGATTGTATTTGTAGTGTTTAGACCTTTCTGGGTGCGAGTGCACTTTCCCTCCCCTTTGTTGTTCATGAAGGGGTAGCATACTTAAAATCATGGCTTTTAATATTTGTTCTTTCTGGAAAAAGAGGGCGATAAATGATGCCACTTAACGGGGTTGCAAATTGCCTGGGGCAGCCCTGTCCATGATATTGAATTGTGTTTCTTTTACATATTTCAAAGGACCTTAAACTTAATGTTTTACTTTCGTATTCTTTAGATGCTCTTTCACTCTATATTTTTAAAATTTCTCTTTGTCATTCAAATTGCATTATATCTCATACACGAACATATTTTTGATAGTGTAGGAACCCTCATATTTTTTTTTATTAAAATCGATATAATAACTAATAAATTTAATAACTACTTGACCAAAATTTCCTTTTTTTGATTGCTACTTATAATCCGTACTACATAAGTATCTTATTCAACAGTCATCAAACTGGATAGGTAGTCTAACCAATACCCCTACAACTATTTTGATTTCAGATCTGTTGATTCCAAGATTCCTTTTTACCTATTATACCAATTTAGTAAAGCAGATATATGGTATTCATTTTCGCTACCATCCTTAATAATCAATACAGAATATCTACTTAAGTTATTGACAAATAGTTTATTTTTTCTTAAGTGTGATTCCAATGAAGAAGATCTTTAAGCTTATATAAAATGTTTTCCCGTTGATTTGACTTAGTAACCGACTACCCATATAATATATTTCCAGATTGAAGATTATGTAGAATAGAGTACTTTCAAAATATGGATTACAAGTAATACCAAACCTCTCAAACTTTGGACAAAATTTTAAAAAATCAAATTTAGGATACAGGTCCGATAAAAAAACTACAGGCAGAAGATACGATACTCTTGCGAGAAGGGTAATATAGGCATGAAAAAAAAAAGTACATGTCAAAGAACATCTTAAAGATGCAGAAATAAGACTTTGGTTTTGCCTTGAAACATTTAAAGGGAACACAACTCAATATTAGACTCAAGAATTGTATTTTAGGTCATAAATGAAATCCGACGGTTTCTGAAAATGTGTTTATTATTTACAACAGCCAAAACTCAACATAGAAAAACATTGGTTAAATAAAAAAAATGAGAAATAATCTTTAAAATATACATTGAGTAATGGAATAGTCGAAACACCAACATGAGCTGGTAACTTACGAAAGAAATCATTACCTGACACCGCCATTCTATAGAGAGCTAAACCATAACTTAATGGATGAGCCAAAGCAATATACTGTGCAAAATATATCTATACTGCTCTTCCTCGGTGGGTCCGTTATTTTTATCTTCCTTAATATCTTTATTTCTTTTATATCTATCTTTATTTTTCGAGAAAAAGGTTTTAGGAAAAAGGCGAAAGGTTGAAAGTACAAGAATTAAAATTTGAACTAAGTAAGATTGGTAATATTCCTAGAGCTTAACCTCACGCCATTTGAACTTCCCTAGGAAGTTTTGATGCAATATAACTAAAATTAAGGTCTTAAATGTCAGGATAGCAACAAATTGGATATTTAAATGTGTCGAGACAAGAGTAGCATATATTGAGTTTGTTCTGTGAGGTGACATACAACTCATTCATTCTAACTTCTTCAAGAAAGTACTTATAATGTTTGGAAAATGAAAAATCAGCAGGCTTATCTACAAGCTCTATCAAATCTGCATCACAGTTTCTCGATACATGTCTGTATCATAAGTAAAATAAAATCTGAAGAAAATCCAGATGGTTTAAAGTAGTGATGACAAATTTCGGACATAATTTATTATACTGAATGAAAAAAAAATGTGATAAATCGGCACAAATAATGCCGTTTTAGGGTTAGAAACTATCGAAAGCTGAGGAGCATAAGGTAATCTAGCTGGACTTAAACGGAACCTAGAAAGAATGGATTGAGAAATTATACTCAATGGGTTCCTGAAGTTTTAAGCTCGGGTCCCTTCTAAATATCCATGCGTCTTCGGTGCGGGAGATCCGGATTCGATACCCGGTAGGAGCTCATGTGTTTCGAATTCTTTAAGCTGCAGGTCCATGTCTCATATAGTCTAGATGCTGAAAGGGACGCTAAACTCTAATTCTATCTACCTATCTAAATACCCATATTTTGGAATCGTACAGTACTCACACAATGAACTTTCAAAGAGACCTTTGATTCTGGTTTAAAATCCTTCCAATGGTGATATAATATTAAACTTATGATATTTATTGTGCAGGCGTTCCAAGATTATTTAACATAGATATTTCGACAGAATGAATAATGTTTGTGTATAATTGCTCAAGCTTTTCTCTTGGTCTTTAATTTTCGAGCTATGAAGCCTTAAGTATTTACATTCCGAGTTCTCAATGACTTATGGGTCTCAAACAGGACCAGGTTGGCGATTCTATTTATTAAAACATTATTCTCTTTAATGTAACGAATCATATTTCGCAATTTATCTAAATTTTTAGCATATAATTATCACATTCTGACCACATAAAGAGCATGGAGAAAATTCCAATAAAATCCTCATACGGTAGGGAAACCGTGTTAAATATGTAGTTGGTGGACGCGCATGGTGGCTTTGGAAAGGTCCGGATTCTCTGAGCATAACAATGTCAGAAATCGACGCCGGACCCTGAAGCTGTACAAATGGGGTCCCAAAGTTTTCGGACCCTTCTATTCGACTATTAAACATGGAGCTGTAGTGGCGTTGGAAAGGTCCGGGTCTCCTGAGCACAGCGGAGATGTCAGAAATCGGGCTCTGGCCCGGAGGCCCCACGAAGGGAGTCCTGAAGTTTTGGGCTTGAATTCCTTCTATTCGACTATTAAACATGAAGTTCTTGGACTTGTATGGTAGCGTTGGAAATGTCCGGGTCCCCATTACACATCGGTGAAGTCAGAAATGGGACTTGGGACTCGAAGCTTCAGAAATGGGTTCCTGAAGTTTTAAGCTCGGGTCCCTTCTATTTCCCTTTTAAACATGGAGTTGTTGGATGCGGGTAGTTGTGTTAAAAAGGTCCGGTCCCCTGAGCAGAAAGGTGATATCAGTAACTGCCTAAGTTTCTCTGACACTTCTAGGTATAATTACAAATTTGCATTACTTATAATTTTTCAGTAAAATAGTTTACGAAATATCATAGTTGAACAAATTACGAAAAACAATTTAACAAAAAAAAAAAAAAAAAAAAAACTACTAAACCATCTAACCTTGGACATTAATTCGTTCTGTAATACTGAAATATGTGATTTATCTAATGTGTTGTTTGTAAAAATGGAAAAGCGGAGATTCTCTTATATATATCTTTTCTGTTCTGTTGTATCTCTTTATTTGTTTTAGAATATGAAACTTTTTTCACAAAGCTGGCAACCTTGATTCGTAGCACATACGAGAAAGAAGGTGTAGGGTGCCGCCACACTGTGTTAACATATCAAAGTTGGAGAATCGCAAATTTGGCAAAAGGAAGATGTGTGCGAAATGCGTTGGTTAAGTTGTCACTTACGCCCACGTTTGTCTACGTTTTTTTAAGTTAAACTTTCTTGTAAGCGTTTGCAATGTAAAGTTTCCCTTTTTTAAAAAAAATATTGGTGTGGAAATTAGATTTCTATATCTTCATTGAAGGTCAGGTGAAGGCGTTATAACCGATATTGCACCAGAGGTAAATTCGTTGCTTCATCCAAAAAGTAAGATTCTTAATATTACCTGATTGTTTGGAAGCACTTAAAGGAACAAATTGGTATAGACACAGTAACAAAAAATTGGCTACTTACCAATGACTCCAATGACGTTTCGGAACTCTCAGCTGGTTCCTTCCTCAGTGGTAAGGTAAAAAGGATTAAAACGGAAAGGAGATAAAAGGAGTAAAAACAGGAATACATACCACTATATAAAAGTAACGTGCAAAAAAGATCCTGAGATGAACAGAGCAGAGTGAAAAAGAGAATGAACTGAATAAAAAGAACGCGGTGTCCATGTTAGGCCACTATTGCCAGATCCAAAGTATGCATCAAAGGTAGGTACCCAAGTTCGATCAATGTTGCCAGTATCAAGGTTCAATGCAGGTTTGTATTTATGAATAAAGAATGATTCTTTAATTTCCCGTTGTTTTTTTGATTTTGCTGAACCTATTACCTTAACCTGCTTTCTGGCAATAGTGGCCTAACATAGACACCGCGTTCTTTTTATTCAATTCATTCTCTTTTTCACTCTCCTCTGTTCATCTCAGGATCTTTTTTGTACGTTACTTTTATATAGTGGTATGTATTCCTGTTTTTACTCCATTTATCTCCTTTCCGTTTTAATCCTTTTTACCTTACCACTGAGGAAGGAACCAGCTGAGAGTTCCGAAACGTCAAAATCTTAAAATTTTTCAAGGGAGGAGTCATTGGTAAGTAGCCAATTTTTTGTTAATTTTGAATATCCCCCCATACGCCCATGTAATTATAATGGTATAGATACAGTTGATTCAGTCTTTTGTATTATTTGAAATCGTTATTTGAAATAACATCTCTACGAATGTATTAACCATCGTGGATCGAGTACCTCGTGGAACATACTTTAAAATATGCGTAAAGGATCTTCTTTATTGTCCAAGTTAAAAATCGGCAAAACTTGTGTGTTGTTATTGCCATTAGTGTTGGTAATATTTGTAGTTTTACCTTAAAGGTAGCTACTATTATTGATATCAGAGCAAATATCATCTTCATGTGCAATCTGATGTTTCTTACCAATATATGTAGCCAAGCCTCAGGCATTTATATAGTACTTTCCGCAATGGGACAAGGTAATGTATTAATATTAGATTTAGAAGCACCCGGAACACAACCACTATTAGTAGTACTTGACACTGGATCATTATTTGTAAAATCCGGAATCTTTCTAGATCACGAAGTACATCCGTTACTTGAAGATTTCATTAGTTACTTAATTACGTAAATTTGTTTTTAATCATATATTAGAATACATTTAATTAAGTGAGCCATATTTTCTATTGTTTTTCATTTTATTTATTTATTTATTTATTTGAGAAAATTTGACGTTAAGTCCAAACTCCAACTTTCAAGAGGAAACCTAAGGTCTTCATAGAAAACTATTTCACATGCGTACAAAGCAGGTCAAGGTACATTACTATGCGGCTAGCGAAACAAATAACAAATAAATAAGTTGCTAGTATAGTATACTACAATTTATACTATATTTCTATCTCTGTGTAGTTTTACTTAGAGGAAACTGATGTCCCTGCGTAACAACATAAACACTCATTGAAATACTCACCGGGGAAGGACACGGTGACGTACTAGCAGAACTTAACGATTTCTCGTTGTCATCTGGTAACTCAACGGAACTCATCCGCATGTTTCGTGCACTAAGTAGGCGGCGATTGTGAACAGGACTGGAGGGCGCTAATACAAGGGAAAATACAATATTACAAAATGAAACATTACCTTAATTATTGAAATGTCTAATTTGTTTATTTAAAGTTCGGAATTATTTATAAAATTCTGTGATTTATTGAAATACTGACTTATGAAGGTATCTATTTAACTGTTTACTCTAAATTGAAATAACTCATTCGACATGCTTCATTTTCTCAAAGTCTACAGGTGTTAACAGTTATAGAATAGAGATTTAAATTACATTTAAATAATACGCATGTATATTATTTAATATAATTTCATAATGACTGATAAATTTAAGACTACTATTTATTTTAAGGTATATACTCTATCCAAGAAAGCAAAATACACTGCAAGGACAAGCATATATAACAAAGCCAGAAATATACATTCTAAAGCACAAAGAAAAGAAGCTACCACATAAGAAAGCAGCCGAAACAACTAGCAGCTAACATTCTCATAATTTATTCTGTACAATACATACAGGCAGTTGTTTTATCCGACATCTAAAATAATTAAATAATTTTAACTCTTCATAGGATCTGTGATCACATACTGTTATCCTCGTCTACTGAAAATCACAACAGCAGATAAAAAGTACGGATGGACTGGACTTCACGCTTAAATATTCATGTCTGCGAAATAAATAACGTTTTACTCAGAATAATGTTGCCCCCTAATGTAACACTTTAATATACATTGCATATATCTTCACTTACCAGCGTATAATTAATAGCCCATCAGATGAAGAATGAGGTATGATCTTAAAATAACCTTGTTCTTTCATTTCATTTCCGAGAAAGACAGTGCTTCTAGAGATTCGATGAATTAATACGAGTAGATTTGTAGAACAATTATTGTTTTAAAGCTCTATGATGCGTAAACTGACAAGATGTACCCGCGACATGCTAATTATTTCTGGGAACACTAACGCTTGTTAACAGTTTACCAACTGTGTAATATGAAAGATCCTGAATCGGTAATATATAATTTAAAAAATCACTCATTTAAGAAAAAAATCCAGGCTTATTTTGTTACTTATTTATTTTTGACACGTTCCTGCCGCTAGCACATGTTTCTTCTTAATCTAATTAAATCAATGGATAGCAAAATTTACGAATTTTATTTGTGGCAGTGTACTCAGAGATAGTTCAGTTGATAGAACTCATAAATCAATCTTAAGATTACTGTTAACATTAAACAGTTTCTCAAAATATCCCACTTCAGGTTAAAGATATAACTTCGTATTTACTCCTACAGAAAAGGTACCTAACTGTAAGTTTTCGCCTTTCCAACACCAACTAACTCAACTGGATGTAGTTAAATTGTACGGAGTGTATAAAGTGTTACATGTTGGCCATCAAAAAATTAAATTTATTGATTCATTTGTTGAAATAAGTTAGTAAAGAGATAATTTTATTATTTAGTGTACAAATAGGTTTAAAACATTTAAATAATAATAATAATAAAAGTATTTATGTCCATCAGAGTACTGAAGTAATGTACTAATAGAACTATTAATGGAATGTATGTATTATAGGTAGTAACCATGTAAACGTATTGTTTGTAGTTATTTGAAATGAATATCAGTATATTGTAAAGTTAATATTAACATATCATACAAATTATGTACTAGCTGAAGGAGAAATTTTATATCTTTAAGTGTTTCTTCAAGTAACAAAATTATCAATGCTTTCCTTACTTTGTAATGAGTGTATAATGAGACTACTTTCGTTACTTTGAAGCGCGTGGTGTATTTCTGAATGTTTATTTCAACTTGCACAATTTAGAAGATTATATTCCATCATTGAGACGGGGAAAGGGTAATATTTCCATCATGTTCAATAATCATGTTCGACAAAACTGATCACCCATTATTTTAGGGTTTTTAATTCTCACTTTTGCGTATATATTTTGCTAAACAGACTTCAAAGGGATAAGAAATGTATGCTTTTCTTTGCTACAATCCTATCTAAGGATATAAAGATGAAATTAGGGGTGTTCAATTTTCTCTTGAGGATAAATATTGAATACGAATTTAGTTACTTCTGAAAAACAAATCTGCAATTTTTATATTTGCCTTATTTTTACTGTAAAAGTTTAATATTTTATGTGGTGTTTATATAAAATTATTCGTATTTGTAGTATTTAAGAGAGAGTTTTTAACATACTCAGAAGTCTTTTTACTATATTGTATCATTTCGAAAGGATCGCCTGAGAAATAATAGGGAAAAGTGTACGTTGCAACTTTCTATGGATTTTATATTATGGAGTTTCAACAGCAATAGTTTTCTGTTAGATGCATGCATAAAAGCTGTTTCGATAATCGAAACGAGGGAAAAAATCTTCGAGATGCAAGACGAGACGTGACCTACAAAATTTACGAGGTGAGACAAGGAAATCTTATTTCTTGTCTCGTCTCGAAGACAGTACTGTATTAGACGCATTTATTGTTCTATTGGCAATAGTATTCAATCTGTGTTACGCAATTTATTCCAGCATTTATCAAAATTTGAGACGATGTCTGTTACAGTACATTTCTCTGGCTTTGCTGCAGTCAATAGTCACTATTTATACAGCATTTATTATGCTATTGCTATAATATTTAATTAGTGTTCAGGGAAGACGTTTATACTTGTTGTGTTACATTGCTTTGGGTTTCGCAGCAAATACATTTACTATATCTGATTTACGAGAAAGTAAAATATATACTTTAATAGGGGGAAAAATAATTATAGACAATCGGATTTCTTTTTATGTAATATAAAAATTGCAATTCTTTCTGCTTGGCAATTTGGAAAAATATAAGGTAGCGTCGTAGAATGCATAGACGGATGGGTTTGCCAGCGCAAGGGTTGTCTGTTGGCATTATTTGAGTGCTGTTTTGTGGTTCCGGGGTAAAGAAACTGAGCCTTTGAGATTCTGAAACTATACATAAAGAAAATGAACGAAGTATACTTGAGAGGATTGTTTTAGAAAATTCTACAAGGTTAAAGCATATTTAAAGATTTTTTTTAAAAATATTAACGATCATTAATGAAACAGACGACCGTTGCAAGATGCAAAACTTTTGTTCAATGCTGAACATTGTGTGAGTTTATCAGAAGAAAGTATAACATGTTTCATATCCTGGAACATAGTGAGGTATAGTCTTGCAGCGCCGAGAGGCAATTACTTAGATATTAGTCCCTCTGCAACGAGATTTTAAGCTGTGTGCATCGAAATTATTTATCACATGTTACTGTTAAAATGTGTTCATGGCATTTTGTTATTTCACTTCAACTCTAAATAAAAAAAATAAAATAAATAAAAATGAAATTTTGTGACATGTGAAATTGTCTTAAGATCCTCGAAATGAATGGTGAGAAACATGAGGATGGAGACTATCAAAATTTACAAAGTTATACGGTGACAAACCAAGTCATGAATGTGGGACTGAGCATGTTACTTCGGTTTTGCACCGAGAATTTGTAATATTTGATAATTACAAAGTTTTACTTTTTCTACGGTACGTTGGTTGAGAAAGGATATTCAGCGCAAAAGACTGAAGGTGTTACGAGACCACAACAGATTTTCTAAACAAGGCAATGCTTTCCCCTTCTTCTGTGTGTAGAATCAGGCGTTCTATAACACGACAGTTATTCCATCTTCATTTCACTTGCTAAATTTATTCCCTCCCAATAGTAATCTACGCAAAAGGGGGTTCAGTGTTTACCCCCTCTTGTGCAAGATATTATGGAAAAATAAATATGTACTGGATTAAGATATGTTTACAAAAATCAGGCTGGTTCTGTAAGGATATGAGATTGAATATTTGAATCCACCTTGTTGAAATTCTGCGTACACCTATCTTCTTTTCATTTCCGGATTTCAAAATCAGGTGGTACTTCCATAAGATTAATAAAAAGCTTCCAGAAGGCGTGTACAAAATGATGAATTGCCGCATCAATGCATAAGGAAAGTGATTTAAAATGAATATTTACCTACTGATGCTGTAGGATGCATATTTAATACGAGTATAACTATAGAAGAAAACATATTCTTACCTTGGATTCTGGGACTAAATGTTAAAACACACGGTTTCAGGGTTTCCCTTATCTCTTTGTGAATATATCTTCTTCTGCTAAGCTACTAACTAAAACATGGTGATAGAATAAGTTCTGTTCATCTGTAAAAATCCATGCTTAAATAGAAAATCTTTGCAAATAAGTAAGTTCAGTGCACACTTTCTAAATATGATGACCGAAGACGGAGAAACTGTCTCACGTGCAAAGTTGTCGCAACGTGAAAAGTGTTTCACATCCTGATATTGGGGAAGTATTTCTTCCGAAATATCATTAATTGACAGAAAAGTAGAACTTGTAGTTAGTAACAATAAAGTGAATTGTATAAATCTGTAATATCCAAGAAAAACTATACATTGACACTCATTTTCTACCTCTAAATAGCAGAAAATAATACATTAGCAAAGGGACCGGAGAAGCTCTGAAACTATGTTTTGATATTTAGTCTCAAGATGCAAGGTAAATTTGTTTTTCTACTCTAGTGACCTTGAAACGGGATTGAGTCAAAACTTAAAATTCCTTTAGTTGTATAGAGTCTATTAGTTTAGTATAGTTTCTTTGGTACATATATACACTACAGTCTGTAATTTCTATGAAAGTTCTTTTATAAATTATATATATAACACTGACATTCTAAAGACACTGAAATATTTTAGTGTTTCTATCACTATAAAGTTACAAAGACTATGAGCCTTCTGTAAAATAACAATAATAAAAAATACAGCTGTTGTTTATGAACAACAAGAACTGATAAAAACATGACACGAGCTCATGCACAGTACCTATAATACATGCGAAAAGTTGAGATATAAGTGTTTGTTCTATGCAGATCCTATCTTTTTGTTTTCACTCGATGCATCATATATATATATTTAAGCTAAAAGAAAGAACGATGAACGAAAAACTTCGTGCTACGTGATTTTTTTTAAAATATAATAAAACAGCAGAATGAAAATATGATGTAAGTTACAATGATCACATTACATGAAAAAAATCCACAAAATACTACGTACATTTAATAATGTAATTCTGTAATCCGAAAATTTTAAAAGAATTTGACAATGAAACAAGAAATATACGTATATGTATCTTGTGCTACGGAAATTCAGCTCGTATCATCATTACTCATTTCTTTAATATATAGTTTTTGTATTAACCTTCCACCTTTTGTCTTTGCTAACTAAAACTCTCAAGCGCCGATCATATTTCAAATGCGAGGCACATTTTCAATGTCTTGATCTTACTATTCGTTTAATAAATCGGTGAGCTGCAGCTATTGTGTAACTTTTCTTCCGTTTAGATGATCGTGAACCTATTTTTACCCCAAATATTTCCATCAATAATTTAACACTTTCGACCCTAATCCCAAGCAGGATTCCGAGCAACTTACTAATTCAAACGGATGATGCCCGAGTTTAACTCGACAGTATTGTATCAATTCCACTCAATAGTACTAATAAGGGTTGTATTCATGTTAGAATAGAATATTTAAGAATTTATTTCTCATATAAGCGTATTTCGTATGGCTGTCCTTTTTCTACTATCAGATACATATTTTTAAAAAATGCACAAACTGAAAGGAATCTGGAATTCCATTCAGGCCTAGGCACGAAAGTGTTAATCTTGAGTGGCTAATTAAGCGTAGAGTTACAAAACTTTTTTGCAAATCATTGTAACTTATAAAGAGTGGCTAATTAAGCGTAGAGTTACAAAACTTTTTTGCAAATCATTGTAACTTACAACTTTGTTTGTGTAAATTTTAAAAGCAGCTGGCAAAAGATAAGACAAAGAAGACTTACACTGGATACATACGAAGAAAAAAAGGAAATGAATTGCTGTGTATAACATATATATATATGTAAATAACAGCGATATAAAGAGAACATATATATTGTAAGCATTTACATTGGATATGTGAGGAAGAGGACTGGCTACTTTGGGCATCTGCCGCATGGCGCCGCCGTTGAACATGCTCGGTTGATTCTGGTGAGTCCAAGGATAAACTTTTCATTCGAAGGTTCAGTTTCTGGCGACGTGGACTGTGAGGGGCTAAGAAAAACCACAATAGTCAGTTAAATACATTCATATATAGTAGCTATTATTAAAAATTTACATTAACAATGTGTTTCATTTTTCTAAATACTACGTACAACCAGACTAGAATTAGGAGAAACTGTGTCCTCTCGCTTTACCTGAAATACAAACTTGTTAAAAGAGAGTGTGTGAGAGAGAGAAAGATAAAATTAAGCAAATAAACCATTGCACGAAAAGCTTAGTAAAAAAAATCTGGCAAAGCCACTTAATTTGTACATTACATTATGTTAGAAAAAAGGAAAATATAAACATTAAAAGTAAAAAGTTAACATTTTTCTCGATGTCAAAAAATATAAAAATATATATATCAAATAGTAATTAAAAATTGAGAGAGAAAGAATAAAAAAATATATCTTAAATATTTTTACTTACTGGGAAGTTTTCATTATATAAAGTACTTTTTTTTTAATCAAGAATGTAATAATCTGTTTAGAATGAAAGAATAATAATATAAACAAATAGTAGAAAAGTTTTATGGAAGAATTTAAAAAAACTCGTTTTCAATAACTATCTCTGTAATACAATAAACAGGAACATATTATGCACATTTCATAGATGCAGTTGATATTTATTTATTTGTATGCATAGTATTGAAATAGATATGTGCTGTGAAGCACAACATGCGAGGTACAGGGTGTGCAAATTCACATCCAAACTATCTACTGAACTTCTTAATGGATTCTTTCTGTCACAAAGTTGCCAACTATTTGAAGAACAAGATAACAGAGGAAAACAAATTTAATTTAAATGTTGGTATAGTTATAGTTTTTTTTTTTCATTTCCTACAAATACTAGTAAATTGAATGTGTACACTTTTTACTCTAAAAATCAATTGCAGCTTGTGAAACGAACTGTGAATTACAACACAAGGAAACTCTTGACATGACAGAAAACAAGGGATAGAAAATTCTTTGGTATCAACTCATATACACCAACATATATGCCCTAGTAAGCTGCTTTTGTTTCTAAATTATTTATTACATTCAATTTTTGCAATAAGAACGCTATTGCAACAAATCTTCTTAAAAGTGTAGTTACCTCTATTTCTACACGTTCGTTCAAAAACAATTCAGTTGAGAAAAATTACCATATTTTCTAACAAATTTTGCATTAATGAACCGACTTTAATATTGTTTTACAGTACTTCAAGAAAATGTGATTTTGAAACAGAAACTACTAAGCTTCAATTAGTCAATTCTATCGTAAGTGATTTTTTAAAGAAATGTCAACTGCATATGACACTAAACATGACATATGCATTTTCTCTTTTCATTTAAATTCTATTCTACAATAAACAGAAAGTCCAAATGAGATTCCACTTTATTTAACAGGAAAATTCAGAAGACCTTTAGTATATAAGCTTGTAGTTAGTCATTAACCTTAACTTAGGTATTCGTTCATAAAGTATGTCTCTTAAGGCTTTATTATTATTATTATTATTATTATTATTATTATTATTATTATTATTATTATTATTATTATTATTATTATTATTATTATTATTATTATTATTATTAAAGTTCATGTATAACATATAATTTTGTATCTGATTGAAATATTTTGATGTACCATTTCTTTTTAATTTGTCTATTTTGTTTTATTTTGTATTTACTTTGATGTAATTCTCCATTGTATTACTTTGATGTAATCCTCCATTGTAAAGAACTTTTTGTGGCATTAAAATTTTTTGCCTTTTTAGAAGTTGTTTTTACTAAGATAATATGTTAACTTTCCTAAAACATAGCTGTATCCAAATTTAACTGATTAATGTTTTAAAAATTTATACAAACTAATACCAAGTATCAAAATGAAGATATTATATTATTCTTCTTTAGACATTTTTGACAAAACTAAATATTTAACAAAATTAAAGAAAACAAGCAAATAACAAATCTTTGGTAATGATTTATGATTTTACCTCAAAATTATCTTTCGTAATTCTTTTTTATGTTTCTAAAAATATTTCGATCGCTTGTGTGGCGATCTACCTCAAAATTTGCATCCCATATTTTCATCTTAACTTCCGATTATTCATGAAAGAAATATTTTGAGGCAAGATTTCTCCACAGTGTTGTTTCCTAGATGTGATTCGAAGTTATCAAATTTGTTATGTACACTTCAATTTTTGAATTTTGATAAGCCCAAGTTGGCAATTTTGTGAATACTCACAATATAATATGATATGATTATTGAGTGCTAAAAACAACTTATCTATATAGTGTTAAAATTTCCAAAAAAGGTTTAAAAAAAGTACAAGAGATATCTTCCTTTTCTAATTTAAAAAAAATCCAAAATTGGAAGATTAAAGAAAAAAGAAATAAAAAAAATACCTGGAAAAGTGCAGTCTATTAAAGTACAAGTGCACGAAAGCATAATTTGCAGGTATATTATTTGTAAAGAAAATAATGTTGACAGATCCATGAAGAATGATATTTTAAAGTATACATGAAACCACAGTGCTCTATCAAAATACCAGTTTTTGTTTTTTCTCTAAATTTCTATTTCAGTATTTTTGAACGCTAGAAATTAAAGCAGATTTTGATGAAGTATATATGATAATAAAGATCAATACAAATATAGTTCAAAATGTAACAACAATTGATTCACAGTTTTCAAGAAATATTCTACAAAAGCTTTCATCATATATCTAAAGGCTTAGATTTTTGCCAACCTTTATTAGATAAGGAATCTTGTCTTTCAGGCCTAATAAGAACATATGAGAAAAGCAAAAAAATGTCAACTTTAATAGTAATTCGAATTTTGTACTCCGAAATTTATTACCTTATGATTTGAGACGGTATTACAAGGAAACTTTGTCTTGAAAAGAAGTGAATTCTGATTTATTTTCTACGAAATTTCAATCCGGTAGCGAAGAATAATCGCACAAACAAATTAAGCTAAAAATGTTATTATTTATGTTTTGTGACAAAGATTTATGTACATCATATATATATATAAAAGGGCGGAACCATTAATATGAATTTGTATCGAACCTTTAGGTTAGCTCATATTGCATACAGTCTTTAAAAGTAAAATTTAAAAAATAATAAAAAAATAAAAACAATAAAATAAAAAGACGTCAAGAGACAAGCTTGAACTCCGAAAATCGACCGGAATACTTTATCTAAACCAAAAGTCGTTTTTTAATAGAAAATGACAGCTTTCAATCCAGTTTCAGAATGTATGAAAATAAATAAATAAATAAATAAATAAATAAATAAACTTATGTTCAAACTCCGTTCCCTTTACCCCATAAAATGATTCTTGTCCTAAAAATTACATTAAAAATCTAATTGGGAAATAAACTTATACACAGAATATCAATTCGTTTTCTTCTTCTAAAGTTAAGGAACGTAAATTATGTTGAATTTCATTTAACGTCTTCTTTAAAACAATCACCCAACCAGATATTTCGAAGCTCATAACAAAAACTGTATGAGAAAATCCGTGCTTTTCAATAACATGAAATACATTATTAACATGTCAGTTACAGATAGGCGCCACTTCTAGTTGTCTAAAGAAGAAGAAGAAAAGAAGGAAGAAAAAAAGCAAAGTTGATTATTTTAGAAAACACATATGAATACTAACTAGTATATACCTGGCAATTCTGAAGTTCAACTGTATTATGAATGTCAAATTTTACGAAATTCTTAATATGTATCTTAATATCTCTGCAGAGAGTTTCTAAGTGCTTGATAAGAGATGACAATTTATGAATTTATCGATTTTATTATTTTGAGACTAGTAGGATATATAAATTCTATCACCCCCCCTGAAATAATCAATTTTGTTCTAACCGTGGCTAGTTAAATAGCCAGACATTATAAAGCATCTGTTTGATACCTAAAAGTAACAATATTACTAATGTGCTTTGTATTATTCAAAAACGTAGACTTTCATAATATACCATTTATACCCATGTGTAATTTTTTATAAATCTTAACCTGGATACTTTCTTTTCTCTTATTGTATGGGTAGCGACATATGCTGTTCAGAAGTTATTGAGAAATGTGATAAGTTACATAAACATATTTTGAATTAAAATACAAACACTTTGATTTCTTTTTCTAACTTGGTTAATATTTTTACCAGTTATCACTATACGATGAATCAGGTTGTTGATTCTTAACGCTGCAAACTTTTCCCCATATACAATACTTAATAGCCTCTCAAAGAATTTTTTTCTCATCCCATACAGCTTCAAAAATATCTAGTTGCATGAGTTAATAGACAACTATACATTACTTCCGATCACTTAGGATAAACAAAAGAAACTGCAAAAGGTTGTTCGGTTTATACAGTCACCTTTCCTGTTGCTCCAGAAACATGAAATCGGTGCTGTTATCAGTGTCCTATCTCAACTTGTAGAAGCCCATGTGTTGTGTTGGTGCTAGTGAAATGCCATACAAAGCGAACCGTTATTAAAAAGGGTACATACATCACGGTTCTTGTTCACTCCCATTTTTTGTATAACCGAATAGTGAAACAGTATTGGGAACCATCGGAGTGACAACAGATAAAAAACAGTGGCCAGGCAAATGAGGCCCATGCAGAAATGTTCGACCAAAAAGAGGTCTATTAGAGGTTAACAGCAAAAGTTCGCTCGAGGTTCATCGTGGAATTCGTCGACTGGTAGTCCAGGAGAATCCACCACCATAACGTGATATGACACAGAGATTAAATTTGACGCAATTTACTTTCAGCCACAAAATTCATGGGTTCTTAACCTCCTCAAGTGCTTCATTGCTGAACATATTGCAGAAAGACACTTAAGGAAGGAATCAAAATATAAGCGCTTGTCACACTGGATGGTACTTACATTTATCTCATATGTAATGGTAATATTTGGCCAATTACATGCCATGACATCTCTCACAAGGAACATACCGAGTTTTACCGCCTGTATAGAAAAAGATTCTCGCAGAGAATCGTGATTGTCACCAGTTATGGCTTTAGGGAAGTTGGAGGTACGTGAGGGTGAATGTTGTCCACTTTCAAGAATACATAATGACTCCAATCTATCGAAAGGACACACCTTGTTTGTCTATCCAAAAGATATATACGAAGAAGTAGGTGTGGATCCACATGGACATTTACCCATCTCCTGGGGTTTTATCATGACATGAAGCAGGAAACAGTAATGCGTGTTTTTCCTTTTATGACACTCCTGTTAAAAGCCCTGACATCAGCCTGATTGATTTATGCGAATTTGAACTGTTAAAACAACACATACAATGTTGTCCTCACTGCTTATGAAATATCTGTAGTGAGGAATACAATCGAATTTCTATGCCTGTTCTTCAACGCAGTATGTTGCAGCGGAAATTTCGATGTCGGGATATAGTCCAAAATGCTGAGGTACGATAGAACACAAATGGTACGGTACGATTTTTCATAGGATAAATACACTTTAAAAATCGGTCGAATATAAAGCGAACAACTTTATGTATATTTTCTATGTAGTTTTATGGGATATGCTTCTAAAATAATATAGGAAACGGTAAATATATTTGAGATGTAAAACTCTACCTAGATTATCTTGTATCTTAGAAGCTTCATTATGTAATGATATTTGTTTTTCAATTTTTGTGCTAAAACAAACTGATTCCCTACTAAGAAAGAGACACTATGGTTTCATGTAATATAGTTAAGGATAGAGATTGAAAAGAGAGAAAGAGAGAGGTTTCGGGAGGAAGCTGCCTGAGCGGTGTAGGATGAGAAGTGATGTACAGACCAGTGGTACCAGATTGACCAGCTTCCCGACTCAGCACCAGACTGCTAGCGGAAGTCCGGAGCCTGCCTGGGGAAGAGACAATTTGCGTGATGTTGGGAGGATGTCTGACTGAGCGATCGATTGGAGTTGAAAAGTTCAGATATGTGCACTGAACGTAAAGGACAGAGGAAAAGAAGAAGTAAGTCTCACTTCCTGCATACTGGCAGAAATAAATGATATTCCTGCGTTATGGCAAAAATGTATTATTACTAAATACAAACATATAAGAACATACATATACACTATACATTCTGAAGTATAAATTAAGTATTCTATATTATCATAATTAAAAGTAACACATTTACTCTATACAAAATTATCAATATTACGATTATAGGCGGTGACACAGAGGAGTATACTCATTTTTAAATAAACATTACACAGATAATTATTCACCGAACCTTACTACTTTGGTCTGAATAGGTGTGGAAAGAACACCATTTGTGTCGCGTAGAAAAAAATTACATCTAGAAGATGACGTATATCTTTCAAGTCGACAGGTGCAGCAGATCATTTAGGAGATATTGCAGAGCATGTGGGGTAGTTTCATCTCTCGAATTGAAAACTGCATTATGGAAAATGGACATCACCTTCCAGATGCGATTTGCTACATGACAAATGGCATTCCTTCACACACCTATTCAAACCAGAGTAGTGAAGTTTGGTGTATAATTATCTGTGTAATGTTAATTTAAAAATAAGTACATTCTCCAGTGTTACCCTGTATTTTTTAACATAGAAATTAATATCCCCATTAGAAGATAAGTGTAAAAATATATCTAATGGATATTGCACAGAGAGAGTTTAAAATTTACTCCAAAATATATAACAATTTTTGTTTTTGAATTTAAATTATGCCTTTTTCTTCAATCGTGGCTCAGAATTTTGTAGGTATGCAACTCCGCAACACAAATTGTAAACGGTAAAGATATTGCGCATTTTAGGATCATTCTCACCTTTAAGTATCTCAGTAGACATTAGTTAGGTTTGATGTTAAGACTTAAAGTGAAAAAGAATGATCTAGTGGTGATACGGACATACGCACCGATGATTCTGTATACGAGGAAAACTGAAGAAGTAAAGGAAAATTATGAGAAAATAGAATAGGTTAGAGACAGGAAGAAGAGATACGCATACGTAATTGTAATGAAAGGTTTCAATACAATTGTGGAAGAAAACAGAAAGGTATCGTTGTAGGCAAATTATTTAGGCGAAAGAAATGCAAGGACAGAAGAAATGGTCAATTTCTGTAGAAAGAATTCACTGATAATTAAAAACACTTGGTTCAATCAGCACAAGAGAAGAAGAAATACATTGAAATCCTCAATAGATGGCCGAAGATATCAGATAGACTATGTTATGATTCAAGACAGTTATCAAAACAGCTTGAAGAACGCGAAGAATTTTCCCAGGGTCGACATTTTCTCTGGATATTGAACTGAAAAATGTAGGCAGAAGAAAAGTAGGCAACTAGATGTTGCATATTGAGAAGTTGAAAACCGAGGAAGTAAGAAATCTTTACGTTGAAAAATCTGATGAAAAAACTAAAACTAGGAAAGGATACGTGTAGATAAGGTGGGAGCATACTAAACTTTGCATATAGCCGGCAACAGAAGAAGTACTAGGTTACTGTGAACATAAAACGGATAAGAAACCATGGGTTACAGAACAGATGTTGCAGAAAATGAGGGAAAGAAAGACATGAAAATAGGTTAATACAGAAGAGGTCAGAAAGATATATAGGAAGTTAAACAAGGAGTTGCGAAGGGAAACAGACAGAGCAAGGGGAGAGTTTTCGAAAAGAAAACGTGAGGACATAGAAGAATTAGAACGAGTTGGGAAATAAGAGGAAATGTACAAGAAGGTGAAATCTATGGAACTGCGGAAGAAAGAAGGGGGTATCACTATGGCAATTAAAAAAAAAAAAAAAGTGGTCTTAGGAAGGTGGAAAGAACATGGTGAAGACTTAGATCAGAATAGGGATAGACCGTGTGGTCTAGATTTTGAAAGAGAAAATGAAGTACCGAGAATAAAGGGTTTAGTTTCTTCGGGATCAGCTTGAAAATGCTATATTCCGAGATTAGGAATGGAAATGCAACTGTAATAAATAACATACCAATCGAAAATGAAATGAAATCTTTAAGTTTTATGTCCCACGGATATGCCGGTTAGGCTAAAGGAGACGGTGATGATGAGAAATGAGTTAAATGGTGGAATGAAGAAAGTGGGAGGAAACGGGAGAACCCCGAGAAAACCTACGAGCACGGTGTTTGTCCACCACAAAGTCCACACGGCGCGAGCTGGGATCGAACAACATACCAATCGAATTTATTAATAATATGGGAGACAAGGGCAAGAAAGATTTCTTTCCGACTGTGCAATGAAATATATGAAACAGTAGAGTGGCCAAAAGAGTTCCTGAAGACAATCATGATACCAATTGCTAAGAAATTGAACTCAAAGAGACGTGAGGATTACAAAACTATTAGTCTCATATCGTATGAAGCAAAAATTTTGCTTCGAATTCTGAACAGAAGGCTGTATGAAAAAACAAACGAAAAAGTTGAGGAGGTACAGTTCGGGTTCAGGAGAGGAAGGGCACAAGAGATGCAATTGGATTATTAAGGGAAATCGGCGAAAGGTTTATAGAAAAAGAAAAAGAAGTGTATGTTGTATTTATTGCTCTAGAAAAAAAAACTTTTGACCGCGTGGATTTGGAATTGTTGGGAGTTCTAAAGAAGGTTAAGTTGAGTCTTCGATCTTTCCATTACAAAAAAAAAAAAAAAAAAAAAAAAAACTCTTTCAATCAACAAGTAAGTGTTAGAATAGGGGGAGGAAATGACAGAGGAGATTACAATTGTATGGGGAGTTTAACAAGGGTGCTGTCTCCCGCCAACATTATTTAATATCTATTTAGAAGAGATAGTGAAAAAGAGACTACATAATGAAGAGGGCATTTCGATAGGAGGTAGAAAGATTAGGTATACGATTTGAGGATGTATAGGGCTTCTTGCGAAATCTGAAAAGAAAATCAATAAAAAGTTAGAAAACTTGAGGAAGGGCTGTGAAGAATATGGGATGAAAATAAATGTTAGAAAGACAGAAGTCATGGTGACTGGAACGAGGCGGTCGATCTCAGATATAGAAGTAGAAGAGGAAAAATAGAACAGGTGACTAGTTTTCAATACTTGGGTAGTATTTTTAGCGATGATTTGAAGTGCAAACGTGAAATAAAAGAGGATAGGAATGGAGAAAGAAGCCTTTACAAAGAAGAAAAGTCTATTCTGTGGGACCTTGACTAAAGAGCTGAGAAAAAGACTCACAAAATGTTTCGTGTGTAGTATAGTCCTGTATGAGGCAGAAATATGTTCATTTCTCAAAAATGATGAAAAACGACTGGAAGCATTCGAAACATGGGTGTGGAGATGAAGAAGAGAATTAGTTAGTTAGAGCGGAAAACGAATGAGAAGTTGTTAGAAATGGTGGGGTAGAAACCAACAATTTAGGTATTATTGAGAAGAAGAATAGAAATTGGTTGGAACATTAGCTACGAAGGAATTGTATCATGAGGGACATGCTAGAGGGTATGGTAGCAGGAAAGAGAAGGAGGGGGCGAAGGAGGCTACAATTGATGGACCATATCAAAACAGAGGAATCGTACGGGAAGACAAAGAGTTTAGCGGAAGATCGTGGAGCATGGAGGCTTCTCAGCTGCGGCATGGGACTTGCAATAATGACAGAATGCTTATGATGATGATGATGATAAACATTAATAGAAACAGAAACATATCCACCTCCTTCTGACAGATTCTGGATAGTTTGCTGTCTTACCTGAAAGACATGTTTTGCACTTGTTACACTTTGTATGGACGCTATTAATTAACAATATTAATTTTGTTGCAGTAAAACGTTATTTTCCTTAATTAAAAAAAGAAAGAAAGAAAAAGAAATAATAAATTTAACGAAAATAATTGAAACACCAGACGTATTAGGGTATATAATCAAGTAAATACTAGTTGCAGTTGCAGAATTGAATACCTCTAATAGCGAAAGTTAAGCTTAGGCCAGTTGAAAATTATATATATATATTATAAGGCCATTTGTCATCTTTGCCATAATACTTATTAGCTAAATTCAAAGAAATTAATTTTTCGTCTTATATTAATGACGAATACATATATTGGGAGGGAAGATTTTCGTATTAAATATGCCATATAATCCTGGAATAAAATAAACATGTAAAATTCTATATTTGCTGCTCAACGTAAGTTAAAGCTAATAAAGGAAATGTAGCATGAAAATACTTAGTGTTTGTAATCGCGGCCTATTAATTATACATTTACATATAACTGAATGAAAAGAAGAAAGTGTTACTATTTATAGTAGATACATGTTTAATTACTGATTGATTTCATGGGTTTGTTTACCTATTATAAAATTTGTCATATCTTAAAACATCCAAAAGACACAAATTTTCTAACGGTTTCGAGGCACCCCTCATCTCTTCCGAGGCGCATCTAAGAAAAAAGGCATGAGTAGTATAAATTAGGAAGAGAAGGAAATCTTACTATCGAATTGTAAACTTATTCCATCATTTTTATTCTTACGTAGCAATAAGGTTTTCTTTAGATGTGCCAAGGAAGAGGTGGAATATTCTTCGAAACCGTTAGCAGATTTTTGTGTCTGTTGCATGTTCTAAGGTATCATACTTTTTATTTACTGTTAATAGGTATGCCTCCGATCGAATCAATTAGCAATTAATCATGTTTACCTACTGTAAATAGTAACATTTTTCTTTTCATTCAGTTATTTTACTATAAAAATGTAGTATTTCACTTCTTTAATAACAATAGATGAAGGAATATTTTTTCTTCTTAAATAAAGTATTATGAAGTACCGTAACAGTTAATCAGAAGGAGTATGATAAAATTAATCTAGTAATACTTAATGTTTCCTTTATATTATAGGGATCTTGAAGTAAATTCTCGCTAAAATTTGGTGCTAAGGGGAATGTACATCGAAGATCAGTTGTACTGCCATCTGAATTTCCGGAAATTTTCGAAATCCGTTACAATTTACATGCCAGTACCTGTTTATTGTGGTTGGTTGTGTGAATTCATTAGGGGTATTTCATAAACTATAAATGTTCCACGAATATTGTGTAAAACAGAAAACCTGTAGAGATATTCTGTGTGACTGTTGAAGTAACCAAAAGTCACACAGGTACTGCACGATAAATCAAGGTATTTTACGACTAAATCAATGTATTGAACTCCCTCATTGCTATGTGGTTATCATATTCGCCTTTGTCGCGGGAGGTAGGGTGGAAGTTCATGTAGTTCGAATTCCACATTAATCTGTAGTTCCACGTCTCATATAACAATGGTGTTGAACGGGATCCTAAATTCCAAACTAACCAATCAATTGCATTGTATTTTAGAGATTTACGTCCCAAGTTTTGCCCTTTAAGCTGCAAGATATGATGGAATATGAATGGTGAAAGCACAATATGTAATACTCATGTCCTGAGTAAGATTCGAACCCGCAACAGACAGATCTTACGATCGTTAGATTAAAGCTTTAGCTCCATGACTATGCTAGCCGGTAGTTTTTCAGCTTATATAGATAAATACTTCGAAGTCTAGGTTTAATTAATAAAGACATAAAGTGCACACAATCATTGGTGGGTTAATATTATGATCGCAGTGCTTGCTTTTATTTAAGTTCATTTTTTTATTCAGTGTTTCGAGATAATTT
This sequence comes from Thermobia domestica, assembly GCF_964235325.1. Lineage (NCBI taxonomy): Eukaryota > Metazoa > Arthropoda > Insecta > Zygentoma > Lepismatidae > Thermobia > Thermobia domestica. The sequence goes on from NC_137469.1 coordinate 90,647,873, forward strand.
ATCGAGTTTTATTGAAATATCCTTCATGTTTTCAGCTTTACCTCAAGGCGATTAATTCAGAGTTATATTACGCTCAAGAATTACTTCATTTAGTGAATACTTAATATTAATTTTCAGTTCCATGGCTGTATCAGTGCACAAAAATCCAGTAATAGAGCCAGAGAGTCTATCAACAGACTGTATTTATCACGTAGAATCTGAATCACGTATGTATCTTCAGATAGTTTGCCAGGCGTAGAGAATCTGCCTCCAGCACAATTATTGATATATTTATCAATACATAAGTATTTTCAAAAATCAGAAAACTCCTTTTACTATTTTAGAATTCAGTTTAGCAAAATTTATTCGTGCTTGTATTTTCTCTAACAACAAGTTTTATGTTCACGTGGTAAAGTGTAAGTCGATTACTTTACTACTTTTATGAGATTAAATAGAAATAAAACTTTTATCAAATTATAAAAGTAAAGTCTTTTGATTTGTCTTTTAGTATGAAATGGAAAACTTGACTAGCGTAAACCATGATTACGTTTCTTTTTGTAAGATAAAATGAGCAAAAGTTTATTTAAAGCTTCTAAGCATAAGATGAATTCTTGTCTATATAAAAGAAAAAATTATCAAAGAAGTACTTGAACAGTCTTCGTAGTTGTTCTGTGAGTATAAAGATTTTCTTTTAAAAATTAAACCCTAAATAAACTAAGTCAATGAATATCAATTATTTACCTGCATAAGGTGCTTCATCTTCACGCCATTTATATTACTCTGATAAGGTATCGAAAAATAAATATTTCTTATATTACTTATTAAATAAACTTAACCACAAAATACTAATAATTGTTATCTGTTACACTATCAGTATGTTTTGACAATCAAAATAAAGACAGAAAGAACATGCTTGAAGCAGTTATACAAAATAAAAATAAAAAGTTATTTCTTCATACTTCAAAACATGCTTCATGTTGAGATCACTTAAATAATGATAAAGTAACTTCTAGCTTGTGTGTCTGTGTATGTGATTTTCTATTAGTGTTATTATTATTATTTGACGGCAGATGAAGGTTGCAATTCATGGAGAATGTTAAAATAAGAGTACTCTTGTCAAGAAAAATAAGTTGCTGTATGACAGCACTTCACGGAAATTCAATTTGTAGCAAGTATACTCCAGATATGATGAAATACTAACAACACTACTTTCATAAAAGTTAACTGAAAATTACATCTTATTCATTAATTAACCTTAAGGATTCTGAAAGATATGCTTTATTAAGAGGAGAATTTGCAACAGATGAATGTACAGGAGATATTGTTTCATGCAGTAAACATTATCGTGTTCGATTCAGGCATTTTATTTATTAATGAAAATAAGTAATTAGGAAAGGTAGATAATTTACTTGCCCTCCCAAGATTTTACATCTATCTATCTATTTTCAAATTGTTATGCATTTATATGTAACAATTTGAAAATTTAGCTTACGGAAAATTATTTTATAAATATTTCCCCTTATTTTTCGTCTTTATCTTCTTCACGGCTTTGTTCGTTTTAATTCAAGATATATTTCGTAAGTTTAATGTTTCAGCGAAATTAATTCCGACTAGAAGGAGAAATTACTAATTTATCAATTATATTGCAAGTTAATTTTTGTTTAAAATATATTTGAATAAAATGTTTGTCTTAATAGAAAAGTTCTTTCCGATGATACTGTTTCCAGCTACACTATTGCATTTATAAGTAATTTTTTTTTCGTTTGGTAAAGTGAACCCTTAACGAATGATTATTGAATACCTTGCTTTTCTTCCTGGTTCTTCTGTTTTACATTTAAACCTATCAATCCTAAACCGTAGAGTAATATTTTAAATAATAGTTAGCTAAATAAGCAATCCATTAAACGCAGAACAATTTTAATTATGCTTTTATGTAACGAAACTAGCAGAATATAGAAACGATGAATAAGAGGACACCTTTTTTTTTTTAATTTTTATTTTAAGAAAAACGAAAATGTACAGCCAAATATTATCCGCGGAAAGCAATTTTAATGAGAGTAAAAGGTAAAACATTAGATTTTTTTCTCACACTATGTAAGTTTTTAATGTAAACTTACTGTTAAGAATAGTATATTTACATAGGAAGTTCGAAATATAAAATAATATTTATTTTTCTATCCATCAGATTGCTTGCCAGAAGTCCTCAGCGAAAGTCTAATTTTATTCAAGTTTAAGGAAATAATTTAACATATCAATTATATGAACTTTTGAAAGTGCCTACAAGAATCTGATCATCGAAAAGAATTAGATTCGCAATGATTTTAATTATTAAATGATTTATATAGGAGAGGAACATTCATCGTGTCCTTGAGTGCAATATGGTATTTATTAGATTTTAAATTTTGGGAAGAGGATAACACATAGGCACATATCCATTGTTTAAATATAATTAATTCTCAAAGACAAAGGTTCACAATATGTAAGGGAATATTACACTCTATCCACCCTGAAAACAACATCCTGCTTGCATCAATCGCTCATGCTAGGAAAAGTCGGATATAGTTCTTTGACGAATATAAGAGAATATAAGGAAGGTACGAAGGCCATATTTATTTAGTTGCTAGCAAAAACTTTAAAATTCAGGATGATTCTAGTTTGGGAAGTAATATTAAAAAATAATTGGAAAAAGACAAACCATGTTAGAAGGGAAACTTCTAAGATGAAACTTCTCCAAAAAAACTCTACACATTGGAATAGTAATGAACTAGGATTAAATGGAATTGATTGCACTGAAATAAGGCATTTTAAAAATTTTCTATGAAGCAAGCATCCTTGAAACTGGGGCGATATGTAGAGTATGGAATGGTCACACCACCACACCATGCGAAGAACTATAGAAATATTTTTTTTTACCGTTACCTTATATAATATATGTAGAGTACAGATGACCGGAAAGATGTTGGACAAAATGAACCAAGCAACACATGTCAAAGGTATATCACGAAGCACTTGGAATTTTATCAATATCTTTCACTCTCTCTGATCACAAAGATCACATCATGTCAACAGAAAAAAGTCACAATATTTCACTTGGTAATGACTGAAGAAAAAAATTAAAGAAAAAAATCTTCACATATGAATAAATGGTGGAGCATCTAACAAACAAACGATGGTTTTTCCTTTGTTCTCGCTTAGAAATTAACAATATAATTTCTTCATGCATTTTCCCCGAGAAACTGAATTCATTTAGTCCATTTTTAGTTGCCAGTTTCTTCCCCTTCAAGTCCATTTTCAGAGATGGAGGGGGATAAGATGAGTGGCCTTGCTACAGGACGTTGGCTGAAATCCAATCCCATTGCTCGACTAGTACGAAGGCCTGGAAGATATTATCGAATTCAGCAAGTAGAAAGTGTACAGCTTTTTAACATAGAAAGCATTTGATTATTATGAAAACAAGGGTTACTCTTTGTTTAAAGTTTCTCTAATCTGCGAAAACAAAAATGTCACAAAAATTATAAATATCTATACAGGGCGGTACGTAACTCCGCCGACAAACTTTGGGAGGTGATTCCTTATATGAAATGAAAGGAAAAAGTTCTAATAAACATGGGACGAAAAACGTCTCCTTTCAAAGTTATGAGCCGCTGAAAATTCAAAAATTCACGTTTCGAAACGCTCTGCCTTAGAAACTACAGGACCGATCCCAAGCGGTTTAAGGAATTACAAAGGAATTAGTATGCGATCTATCTAAATATCCATGTTTTAACATCCTCCGTTATCGGCGAAACGAATGCGCCATTAGTATTTAAAGGAGTATCCCCCTCCTTTTTACAGTTCGTTTCGCCGATAACGGACCACGGTATAACATGGATATTTAGATAGAGCGCATACTAGTTACTTTGTAATTCCTTAAACCGCTTGGGATCGGCCCTGTAGTTTCTAAGGCAGAGCGTTTCGAAACGTGAATTTTTGAATTTTCAGCGGCTCATAACTTTAAAAGGAGACGTTTTTCGTCCCATGTTTATTAGAACTTTTTCCTTTCATTTCGTATAAGGAATCACCTCCCAAAGTTTGTCGGTGGAGTTACCTACCACACTGTATACTTTTTCACGTAGCCACCACATGCAATCAAATACCTGTGATAAGGAGCACGAAAAGAATGTTTCCCTGAACAATAAAATTGTCCACATTAATCACGTGTCAGTAATGTTGCGTGTAATAATCTATCTCCGTACTGTTCCTTAGGACTATCAAAAAGGAAAGCAGAATACAAAGAAAGCAGAGGCAAAGTGGTAAAGAGCTTTGGTCCAAAGACCTCGTGGTCGGATCCAGGCCGCAATGGAAACATTATTATTACAAGACGGGGAGATGTAGAAAAGAACACGAATAGGGCAACAGAAAGAACTTTACTTCAGAAAACTATTCTGAAATGAAATTCAGATAAGTTTAAGAGAGCTCGGTGTTAAATATAATAGTAGGAGGGGAGAAAGTAGAGCGTTATTATTATTAGTATTAGACAGTCAGAAGCTGTTCCTTGAAATTGATTTTAACAGGAAATCTAACTTTAAATTTCTCATTCATAAGACATGTGACAAAAGTTTGTGAGCTTCTCGTACAGTTTAATTTTATATTTCATATTCTCACATTTTCACGTTTTCGTTTTCGACGTTTTCGTATTTTCTATTATCATCACTGCGCAATCTTTATCATACATCTCTTTTTTTTTAGTCTACAGGGGAAATAACTGTGGTGTACTAAACTATAGAAATCACTTAATTTCACAGAGAGAAGCATGTTGCTGGCTTGGCTAATAGCTCAGAAGAGCAATTTACGTTGAAGTCAAACAAACACTTATGGTGAGTTATTCAATAATGGAACGGCTACGTGAAGCAGCATAGCATATTGCATATATACACCTAACATTTAGGTAAGGTCTCATTTTTATATGTATGTTACAACTGACAAAATATGATGAACTCAAATAATTAAATGGTTCTTATCAACATTAAAAGGCTGGGAAGAAACTCTTGCAAAGCATTGTTTTTAGTTTTTCCTTTGAAAAAAGCAATAAATTATAATAAAAACATATTATAACTAATTTGTTATCTATCTATGTAAGACTCTATTTTAATAAAATAAATCTGTCTTGTGTTTTGTGCCAGAAGGGATAATTATTGATATGAGTAAATACACGACTCAACGTACTCCTAATACAAACAAAGTAAAGAAAAACCGAAGAGTAAATATGAAATAAAAAGTTCGACGATTAATACAATGATCGCAGAAACTTATTCTTTTAAGAAATATCTATGTTTTCACTTATATCTACTGAACTTCATAGAATTATCACTAGCTGGAATTTTGTTGTTGCAGCTTACAAGTTAAAACTCAGCACAGGCTCAGCTGCAATCTTTACCTGAAATTTTCTCATACAAAACACTCGTGGAGGCAATACATTAGATTCCGATATTTTAGAACTGCACTTTAACTAAAATATGTCGTAAATATCTGACTAAAAGGAATATCCATACATCGTAGCTACTATTATAGGTCAACTTGCACTTAGATACAAGATATACTGTCCAGATTTGGACTGCATCTTTTATGTAAGTTTAATACATGTACATTGGTTTTATCTACAAACGTAATATCTTCCCTAAATAAAAAGAAGAAAAGATGTAATTATTTCCCACTTTCCTCAATTTATTATAGTAATCCCGAAAATGACGATTCCCGAAAAGGATTTTAAAAACATGATGTAAAATATAACATTTAATTAGACCAGTGAAATGTATCAATAATTATATCATACACCATAATTAATTCTGTATTATACAAAGGCTTTTCGAAAAGTTTTGCACAATGGGCCATAATTTTTTTTAATAGTTGCACTAGGACCACGAAATTTGGTGTGTGTGTGTGTGTTTGTGTGTGTGTGTACTTGCGTCATTTATGCTGAAGTTGTGTAGCAACTATTCTTCCTCTATTTCTCCTCTATTTACAGATATGCCCACAATGGAGAAGGAAGTAGGCAGCCACACCCACCAACGGTCGGCCATTGAATTTCTGTACAAGATCGGCAATTACTCAGCCACATTCATTCAGCACAAATTGTTTCCGGTATACGAGAATAAGACATTGGATCTCAGCAATATTCAGTAAGGGGTACAAAGATTTCACAGTGGTACTTTCAATCTGTTGGACCAGCATGGTATGCAGACCATCAACTGCAGTGAACAACGTTAACAAAGACCACATTGACAAATATGTAACCACACAATAGCTTGTTGAAGCGACTAGGTTATCTGTGGGTAGTATTTTAACATTAAAGTCTTTAGTTTACAGGAAACTTTGTACCGTTGGATGTCACACCTGCTCACAAGCGAACATAAACACTCTGCCAATCACACACAGCAGAAAATCAGAAGTATGGGATGGAAAATGGTTTCTCAAGCCCCTTGTAGTCCGGACCTGGCCCAGTACGATTTATTTCTGATTGGTCGTCTGAAGGCCCATTTCATAGTAATCAGTTTGCTGGTGACTAAGAACTCTTGTATGATTATGTGTGTGGAACAGTGGTGTATTAGTCAGTGTCCGGGGTTTTACCAAAGTGCACTTTCGACATCGAAAGAACGGTGGGCTAAATATGTCACAGCGGATGGAGGATACATTGGATAATATATGTATGTACACAAAGGACACAGATACATGTACACAAAATTTGATGGTCCTGGTGCTAGTATTAAAAAAGTTATGGTCATTGTGAAAAGCTTTTTGAACGCTCTTTGAAAATTATCGAATCAACAGAACAAGAGTGGTGCTTTGATTGTTTTAACCTTGTTTCTCGTGTAAACATAAGAAACACAGACTAGAGTCGAGAATATTTCATAACCTTATCTATGTATGTAGACTGCATGGATGGAACAGAAATATATTTTATAAATGTGATACTCAAAATTGTTATTTATAACACAAAATGTTCATCTTCTGCAATAAAGCAAGCCTGATTAAATACGTGTATACTATTATTATATTTAAATTTGGATCTAACAATTCTTGTATTCAAGATACAAGTATACAAAATAATACAAATAAATATAGAAACATTAGTTTTGATTATATTTGAAATTGATTTTAAAATATAAGAAGATAAAACATATTTAAATACTGGTACGAGGAAAATTAGGATTTCTTGCTGGACACCAACCATATAAAAACTTAAGAAAAGAAAAGTAGTCAGTACATGTATCATTTAGTGCTAACACTAGGGTGACCATAAAATTTTCTGCTGAAAACAGGACGCGCACAACAGATAGATAAATCGCACAACAGAATGTTCGGGACGCACACGATCCTCAGAAGAAAAACCCTTCTGTAAACAATAAATACCTCCGTTTTACTAACTTTTGCAGTGTTGCCTACACCGAACCAACAAACTCGCACGCCAGGTGTCAAGCTACCAGCAACTCTCGCCCGTAAGAAATTTGGCGTTAAAAATTTTCGCGTTGAAAATTTCTTCTACCCACATACAATTTACTTATAATGACTATATTTTTAGAGACTTAAGAATGAATATGAAAATTCGCTATAAAATGGCTAGAAGTGAAAAGAATGTGGCTAGGATTGCTACTGGTGCTGAATTAGCAACTCTGAATTTACTTTTGTTCTTGTCAGCGCCCTGATATCAGAGCTCCCCTTCCTCTCTCTCTCTCTCTCTCTCTTTTTTTTTTTTTTTTTTTTTTTTACCGTCTCCTTTAGCCTAACAGCATAACCGTGGGACGAAAAACTCAAAAATTTCATTTCATTTTTTCCCTCTCTCTCTCTTTTTGTTACAGGGCGTGGTCAAGTAATTCGGTACTAATAAAAAAGGAAAGACACGTTGAAGTTTGCGGAGTAAGGGTACTGGGCGTTATTTACTTCATTCACTTGCATAAAATGGGACAAATACTACTTTTTCCCATCTACTGATGAGACGGCCGGGACACACCTCTAAAACGAGACGTATGGTCGCCCTAGCTAACACCATCTGTGAGCTCCAAAAATCAATAGAGGAAAGTGCATTTGAAATATATAAAACATACGTATTTGTTTATAAGAAAACGTTTAGGTAATACATAACTTAAATTTACGATTTATATGTATATACGTGCATGTGCTTCATATCCAGTTAAGAGCCTTAAGCAAAAAGAAAATATAGTTTGTTTGATAAAATTATATATAGAATCCTGTGGAGAAAGGAAAATTTGTGTAACAATTTTACAAACAAACAAACAAACAAAAATTAACAATAACAACAAAAAATCTAAATAAGCTATTTGACTCTCGTACTTGACCGCAATTTCTTTTTGTGACCTTCATAGCTTCCTTGAAACTCACGTAAAAATATAACGTTTCTTTATATTAATATTAAAATAACTTATGTACATATGTGAAACTTATTTATTTCTTATGCACTTCAACCTCAAATATACGAATTATTTTTTGTGAAAAAAATATAGAAAATTTATTACCATTGCAACGAAAAACATAGATGCAGCAAAACTGTTCAATAAACATGTACAATATTATTATTGTTTCATTTGCAGCATGCCATGTGAATTAAGATGCAAGTATGGATTTGGGAGGAATATTGTCTAACCCATATTGTGTGTTTAATAATAAAAATAAGGAGAATTATTAGAAAGAACGCAAATGAACTACTGTTTTTAAATTCATATAGAGAAGGAAACATGTGTTAATATGGATTTAACACCCAATATATTATCAAATATCTTCGAATCCGATACATGTAGAGTTTAAAATTTTCAAATTTCGTAGTATTACACATTAATTTATAATAGAAATATAACTTGAACTTATTTATTCGTTTAAGTGAAACCACTGAAAACACTTGCATTCATCATTTGATATATTTTATACTATATAAGAAATAATACATGCAAAATGTTAAACTAATTAGTAAATAATTATTTATTACTTTATATATATATATATATATATATATATATATATATATATATATATATATATGTGTGTGTGTGTGTGTGTGTGTGTAGTTTCAAAGCTCTACTTCACCATCATAATGTTACTGGTTTGATCTTTTAGTCAACGGTATGCGTTAACTAAAACTGACTTTGAAAGTAAACACATATGTAGTAGTAAAATAAGCAACAATGGCTTGCATTCTGCCTTTCGAGAAGACTCGGGTTTGACCCCGATGAGAGTACATATGATTCGTGTTCTAAATTAAACTGTACGTTTACCTTTCATGTAACATGCATGTTGAAAACGGACATTAAAACTCCATACAATATATATATATATTTATATATATATATATATATATATATATATATATATATATATATATATATATATATATATATATATATATATATATATATATATATCTTGGGCCACTTAAAAATTACCATCTGTCCCTGATTCGGTCCTAGCTCCCGTCAAGTGCGCTTGTGATGGACAGACACAATGTGCGTTGTTCTCTCTTTTCCGTCTACCTTTTTCTTTCCACCATTACCATCCATATTATTATCACACTTGGGGCATAATCGTAGACGTTAAAATAAAATAAAACATGCACCGCATTTATTTTAAACTGAATTATTATTTGGATAAGATTCTCTTCATTATCAATTTTGTTGTTACGCGGGTATATTAAGGGTATATAATTAAGGGTATATAATTATTAAGGGTATTATGTAATTATTAATTATTAAGGGTATATAATTAAACACTATCTATCACTAGTATTGTATTTGCTTCATGAAAAATGCCTACAGGCTTCACTTTAGGTATTAAAAGTAATATAAAAGAACCACAATATTCTATTGCTCATCAGGCATGAAACACAATTAGTTAATTAACAATGTTCTTTTCTTAATCACACCAACCCACAGGGAAAAAACAGCTCTAAATGATATTGAAAATCTTGGCACATAATATGAGATAAACTACTATTCCTACCCAAATTCATTTGCGTGTTGAAATAATGTGTGCTTATAGAATGCACATTGAGTAAAGCTATCATCAGCCATGCAGTAACTATTCAAGCAACCTATTATATGAAACAATAAACAAAAACTTATATTGAACAACAGTTTCTGAAACAACATTTTAAACTAAACGAAATTATTATTTGACATTCATACGATATTATGTATAGTGTTAAGTACATTTAATAGTTTAAATGGTGTTAAGTATTTAGAGAAAATCGCATTTTGTATAATACGCACAGTACGTACAACTCATATTGTTAGTGATGAACAAAACATATAATTTATTATGTAATCCGTACCAGTGTTCTGTAGATAGAATGGAACAGAAAATGGGCTGTCTCGTAAAATTGACTTCATTTTCATTCACTCTCATTAATAGTGCTTTCTTTGAGATGTCAGAAGTATTTTAAGTTTGAGAATGAGATCTCATGTGTTTGGACGATTAAGGTTAAGAGCCCGGAAGCATCGTGATGTTCGTTTATTGAGTTAAGATCAAACCCAGAAGAGGAAGGGGACACATTTTTAAGATTACACTTAATAAAATAATGGGAGAAGTCTTTCATATCCCCTATCAGAGACCACCAGAAAGCCAATCTGCTGGTAGCAATTACTAAGATTTCTGAATTAGTAGATTGCGAAGTATATTATTACAAAGGTACTGAGCTATGGACAGAAAACACGAGGATCTTGGGGTGACTAACTTAAGTCTTGAGTTTGCAAGTCAAGTTAAAGTATAAGTTTCTCAAGAGAGTCAGGAGATCAATACGGATGAAGGTCTTTCTCGTGAAGCTAAGCCGATGTCCCAAATCTTAAAAATTATTTTTTCACATTAAGCCTCCACTCCAAATATTTTACTGGGTATGACCTTAAGCTGAGGCTCCAACCGGTAGTGTGAGATTTACAGAAAATGCTCACCTCTGAACTAGAATAACCAACTCGATTTTGTGTTTAATGCCAAAGAAAAACAAGAATCGATTTTTCAGAAATTCGGAGGAATATTTTTAAAGCACGAAAGACAAACTTGTATATTATTTGCTTGCAGTATTTTGCCAATAATACAAATTAGTAATTAGTTTCCTTTATAATTACACCGACATTGTGTATTAGATATAGTTACATTGTATATACTTAGGTATTTACGTTATGAAAATATTGCTCTTTTTATAAAGAATGATGGAGTACTTGTTCTCATTTAGAAAATATGTAACACTCATCTCTTGCTTGAATCTTCTCTAATGTACTATTCTTTTTGGAAAACAATAAAATATTGATACGTAGTCTATTGTGTATTCTGTGTTCAGTCTGTGTTCTAAAGTTAAATTAAAGTTATCTTGCTGTTTCATAATGAGTTATCCACAAGAATATTATTGAAATGTACAAAATTTTTTTAACATGTGCATACTTCTATAACTCATTATGACAAATTAAATTTTCAGGAGTCAACATGGTTAATTTTGACGAGTCATAGATAACCTACTTGACCACCGAATTACGAGTGTATAATCTAAAATTAGAAAGCTAGTTAATGTGTATTATCTTGGTATCAGTGTGCAGCTGATAATGGTATCAAAGTATATGTTAGTGTACGTATGGAGTTCCGATGAATTGTACACAGCGAATTTGTTTTGTAAATGTCTATGCTAGAGATAAAAGTACTGAACTTTTTCATAAGACTTCCTTAGCCTTTTCGTGAGTTGCGATATCATTGAAATAAGGTTCGTAACCTTATTAGGGTATCATTTCTTGGAGACATGCCTAAAATTCTATGGCTGGTTTGGCAAGAAATCTGACTAGTCAGACTACAATTTCTTGGCGACCCAGCCAGGATGCTAAATATATGAACTTGTTTTCGTATTTTGCTGAGAATATTATGAATATATACGAAAATTAAATGAATATTAATGAAATATGTATATATGTGTGTGATTTACACACTATACTTAACATAATGATGGAATACACCATTTACGGAACATGTCTAATAAATTGTTCTGTTCATATACGAGAACATCTGTAGGGAAACTAGACATTATTACAAGCTAGACATTGTCAGAAGAAATTAAAATGTTTACCTCCATATAAAATAAGTAGTAACAGGGAACAATTTTAGTTATATTATTTGTAATCGTAAATGTAAACGTATATATAAACGTGTAATGAATTTAACCTACAGGAAAAAAACAAAACAAACAAACAAACAAACAAACAAAAAAAAAACACGGAGTACCTCAAAGTATTGTGTTGAGACCTTGGCTATTCCTTTTTTCTGGTTACTATTCTACAAACTTAAATGTGTTCGCAGACGATACAGCAATTAAATTAGGAACAGAAACAAGTAACTTTTGAAGAACAAATAAAATGCAAACAAAAATTAAACAAATTAATCTAAAGTAATAATTTTACAAAATGAGAAATTAACAATAAAAACAAATTAAATTATTCCGGTTATAGTGTAGGTGTTTCAGTGGAAAAATCGACTTAAAAATTATATATCAGAAAATATCTGAATGTCATGTTAGATATTATATTTTGTTATGTAGAAGTGAAACCAATGCTAAACAACTATTTCAAATACTAGAGAGGAATTAGAACACTGCACAGTAACAGACATCATTATATTATATATTCCTGGTGAGAATACTAAAGTCGTGGTTTGACATGTATAATATTTGCAATGAATAACTTTCAGAATAGATGCAATGTAGATATTTATAGGCATAATGTTCAGAAATATCGTTTAAACAAATGTGGACTAGTAATAACACAAAACAGTACACAATGCATTTCGAGGATGTTATATACTAAAGGAATCTAATAAATTAAAGCACGAGAAAAATATTTGCAAATTTTAAAAATTTAATCACGAATTTATGAGCTTAATAATGCTTATTATCCAATCAATGAACGGATAAAAAAATATTCAGATCGAAGCTTTGTAGTAATTATAGTACCTACACATAATTTTAGTATGCTACTACTATGCACACATTAATGCTACTAGTATTAGTATTATTATATTCATATTTATATTATATTGTGCATAGTTTAATTTCTAGTTGCATTTTTTTGTATATATTGATTCTACATCAGAATGTGTTTGTGTAGTAAGTGATCAATAGGACTCAATAATATTCTATTTAAATGGTAAAGAGTGATTTTCACACTTCGATGATGTTATTGGCTAATATAGAAGGGAATGTGGTTAGTAATATGGTATTCGTGTTATTTTACTTCAACTAGGCATTATTGTTTTCAGTAGGTCCGAAGTTTCATGAGTAAGAGTTTACTATTTTCAGTTGGGTTGTGATTGTCGTTATCATTGTGGGATACAAGTCAATAAAAGGAAGTATATTTGAATGGAACCGGAAAATATCATCTTACGTTAGTATTGAGGAAGAAAATGGACTATATCTGAATTCATCTTGTTGTGAATATGCACTAGTAATAATTCGAGGATATAATGTATTATTTTTCATTAATGTCATAGAAAAAATATGTGTGAGAAAGGCAACCAAAAATTCTATTCTCCATTTTCTAGGATTATAATGGAGAATAGTCATGGGCAAATGCGTATATGCATCTAATATTTCTGTAGTCTTGTGTACGTTCATATTAAATTTGTTCGTTATTTGTTTTATTTGAGTATATGTTGCATTCTTCTAAACAACGATGGCATATACTCATCAAATGTTTTGGTATAATATTTCTACAGTGTGCACATTATTGCAAGAATTATTTACATTCAAGTAATGAGAATAATCTAAATACACTTACATTTAGAATATTTCTGCTAAGTAAATTTCTTGTGTTTCTCTCCACTTTTTATGCAATCTTCATAAATCAATGTAAATATATTTAACAAGTTACCTTAACATTTCCTTAATATATATTTTAAAAATATTTCCTATTATTTAGAACTATATTTTTAGATTAATTTTAACGCCATTGAAATGGAGAATAAACTACTTACTAATGAGTATCATTACTAAAACATTAAGCATTGTAGGAAGTAGTACTTTGTACACACTAGGAAATATTTGGAAAATTGTAATGCTTTTCTATCTTTTCTAAAATACTTCAAAATTCAAATAATACTAATAACAATAATAAGTGTTTGTGCCTACATAGAAAGATATTTATCATAAAAAGAGTGATGTATAACTAAGTTTTAAGAAAAGGCTTTCCTACACGACAAAGGAAATTACATAAGTGATACTAATTTAATGATAATGTTTCGTGGATAATAAAATTATACGAACATTTTAACGCTTGAAAGTGACACCGATCAATATTGAAGTGAAGTGTGAATAGTTTTTCAACAGAAAGAATTACACCCTATGGAAAGAGTAACTGAACTTGTATGTAATATACTATAAAGCAAGATTCTACTACAATGTGTGATTTTATTATGAAATTCCAAGCTTATAATAGTAAAAATATTGCGCTAACAGACTCATATTACACAGTCTGTGGCAGAAGATGTATTTAATAATCGAGGAATTTATTAAATTAAATATTTAACATGCACCTAATTTCAATTTAATATTATGTAAATGCAAAACATGGATACACTTAAAAGAAGTTTTGGAACCGTATATAGATCATACTACTATTATCTTCTTAACTATAAAGTACTATTTTTCTTAATATATTAACTTCTGAAAGAAATACACTATATAACTACTGAAATGCCTTAGCAATGATAAACTTTCTTTGTAGAATTACGCAGATTAGTCTCAAAATAAAGCAATATTATTCATATGTTACTGTTTAATAACCATAAATGACTCTAGTTACGTTCTTTTACTCAATATTAAGTATTAATTTATTTCTTTTTAAAAATATATCTCTTCAAAATAGAGCTGGTAAACTGTATATTATGCTGAAATACAGACATTTACTATAAACATACGAGTAGTAAGTTTCAATGAGATTAATATAGAAAATACAGAAATACAAAATGATTAAAATAGCTTTACAGAAGAACAGTGATTAGGTTCTAATGTTTTGTAGAATTATATATAAAAGATATGAAAACAATATCACGAAAAGGACCCACAATAAAGAAGACTATTAGAAAATGTGGACGCAAAACGCAATAATTGAAGAACAGGATTCCTGTTAATTGATATTCAAAAATAGTAAAGTGTTACTATATGACCACGGATACCTAAAGGTGCCAGCATATGCACTGGCATAACTAGCATGAATATTTAATATACGGGTAAGATGTAATATATTTCGGTAAGACAGTATGAAGCTTGATTTGAATCTTGAATATTTCGTTAATTATTTGTGTTACTGGAGTTGAAAAAGTCTGAAGTTGAAATATTATTTGCTTGCTTTCTATTTTCACAAGAAAAATTAACACATAACGAACATACATTTAATACTTGTTTCGTATATTGCATTCAATCAGATCCCGATAAAGATCTACATAAGGAAAACTAAGACATAAGAACAAACTAGAAATATGATTGCAAGATACACACAAACCGACGCAATCTATAACTAGATATAAAGAATGATAACTAAGTAATAACCAAGCACAAATAATAAACACAAAGATAACTATCATACAATACTTATGTAAAGGGACAATACGCAACGAAATAGCTAAACATCTTTCTGTAATAGATTATTGGAGTAACTGATCATCGGAGAGAAAAGTTATGGGACGCTAAATTATTAGAGAAATAACTACGAACTAAACACTACTTTTAATAATCAATTATTTATTAGTAATACTACTTTGTATTGATTTGTTTATGTATGTAACAAAGGTATGGATAAAAATTGAGTTGAACTGGGAAGACAAACATTCGGTTTATCTACAACAGATATGCTCTAATACTGATACACTACAATAGATATGATGCTATAATACAGCAGATATGTTTAAATATTTTAAGCTATGGTTTCTCAAGCACAAATTATCTAAAAACTAATAGAAAAGAGAAGTCAATCACTACATTATTTGAGACATTAACATTAAATATACACAGGGTGATCCTTAAATAGAAGGCGATCCCTTAGGTCAAATGAGTATGAAGATTAAAAGACTAATTGTTGTCCAAGGTTCAATTAAGGGAATATAGTTTTCACAAAAGGAATACTCAATACATGGTAATATAAAAATATGTATACTAAATGCATGCAACAATGTCATGTGATTTTCCTATCCTACTCTATTTGGGAGTTCACCGTGATAAAACTGAAAACTTAGCATTTAAAATAATCTCTAACATCATAAGAATGTTCTGTTTGGAGATTCCGAGCGTTTATTTAAGAAGTATTCCGTTTTCATTTTATTTATGCATTGGAAGACATTGGTTATCATATCCTTTTTCTATCCTTCTGATCCAAATACCATACAAACTCTGCAAATATTTAAAAATCATTCTGTGTAATACTCCTGTGTGAATTATCTCCTGGATTCATTTCAAATTATATTTGAAGAATAGTTCAGCTCTCAACTTAATTGAAAGACTGTATATCAGCGGAGGAATGAATAACCACTTACTATTATTTCAATTTCGATAAAAAAAATCGTAGTCTAAGCTTAATCTGACAATTATCTCATATGAACAAGAATATTTCTTATATTGTACTGTTGTGCATACTTGGTTCCTATTCAAAAGTAAAACCAAAGGTGGAAAATTTCTATTATAAACCATCTGGAGAAAATGCTGCCTCTTACATAATCTTACATAAACGTCGTAAGTTCAATATCAGACTTTCTCATTTGTTTTATATTCATCCTATATTCGATAATTACTCATACTCGATAGTTATCTACTTAGGAAAGTCCTTTTATGAACTTTCTCTTAGCATTTTCTTTAATTAAAAGAACACATATATTCTCATTGTCAAAAACGAATTCATCTCCGGTGCTTTCGAAGACGGGTACGAATTCATTATACAGAGTGCTTCAAAACAACATCAAAAACGTTTGGGAGATGATTCCTGACACCAAGATAAAATAAAAGCTGGGTAGAAATGCGTTCATTTGATGACATGACTAGCCAAAAATTTGTCGGAAAATGGGAAAATAGTCCTAACTCGAGAACCAAATATCGAACCGAAGTCGGCCAAAAAACATGTCCAAGGCTATGAAATTTCAACCAGGAGAACTTCAAGAGTAAGATGGAAAAAAGTTAATCAGATAACATATGTAATGGAGAAGGTAAAAATGTGGAATTCAATAGTGCATTGCTTCAGGAATGTAAACACACCAAGGATAGATTTTCCAGTTTAAAAAAAATGAGAAAGAAATTAAAATGGGGAATTGTTTGTAAATTACAAGACATTATTAGCAATTACTTTAAAAAGCTGCGAACTCACACGCAACATACATAATTCAAAATTTTTTGTAAATCATAATTCATGTACTCGAAGGATATGTCGAGCAGAGGGATAGTTTTTCTTCCGAGAGTTTATTCTGTACAGAAATAAAGTAAATAAATCAAAATGCATATCTCTCCTTCCGAATTTTAACAGTGTTCTTCTAATTTGAAACATGTACTATGACTTTGTTCGTTAAGAAATTGTATTTGATTGTTGTTAATTTTTCTTATTCAACTTTTGATAAAATATCACAAGAATTCTCCGGTTTCTTTAAGGTCAACCTTGTGCCGCCCCTGTGCCACATACAGTTGTGTATTAATGGAATCTACGATTATAAATAACGGACATTGCCAAAAATACGCGACTTCGATCCGATATTTTGTTCTCGAGTTAGGGCTGTTTTTGTACTTTTTCGACAAAGTTTGGTTGGTGATAGCACCGAAAGAAAAGCATTTCTATACCTTTCCTCTAATCTTGGTGTCAAGAATCATCTTCCAAATGTTGTCGGTGCTATTTTGAAATGTTATCGATGTTGAATTGATTTTTTTCAGTATTGATTTGAGTACTTGTACATCATTCAAAACTAATAGCAATATTACTTAATTCTTCAAGTCCAAGATTCAGAGACCGGTAAGAGACTGTACTTATCAGCTGTTACATCTCGTAAAAATTTTCACTCTTGCGTAATCCTTTGGTCTTTCTTAAAACTATTTGGAACATAACCTTGAGACATCGCTCTTCTCTTGAGCGGTTTTCTGGTTAACGTTAAGCGAAGGTAGAAAAATTATCTTATATAAAACATGTAAAGGCAATAAACAAATATGGTGCGTCACACCTATAGATGTGCTTTAACTTTGTTCCTGTCACCAAAAATACACACGTACGTACGTGATAATGAAAGTAAAGTTGTGCTTTCAAGAGTGTTTCAATATGCATCATATAATCCAAGTTCTAGGTAAGTTGTGAGAATCGGAAACGAATTTCTTTAATATCTAAAAAATTCGTCGAATTATGTTTAGTGGTTTCTCAAACTTGCCATTTAAGTGGAAATCCAAAATTTCAGGCTGAAAGTCCTTTACACTGGTTAATTAAAATATTGAAACAATGTTAAATAAGTCTTTGTTTGAATGCCGGATTGAACGATAAACTTCCTTCTACTGATTCAAAATGTTAACAAAATTCTTAACTCTGCATTTTATACTGTTTACTCTGACTAATTAGAAAAGGAGAGGAATTTTTAAATGAACTAAAAAAAGAATAAAAACATTTGTATATGGTTCACCAGAAAATGGAAGAACGTGTTTATTTTTAATACTGGTGATGATTGATTTCAACAATGGTTAGTTTCGTGTGGAAGGTGGGGGAAACGAAGCAGAGTACGTATAAAAAAGAAGGTATCGATGACTAGAGATATGAATTTAACAGAAGGGTTTCGTTTGATCACGCTTTGCGTTTCTTGGTACTCACAAATTAAAGTATCCGCATTCACAACAATCCGTCATATTTT
This sequence comes from Thermobia domestica, assembly GCF_964235325.1. Classification (NCBI taxonomy): domain Eukaryota; kingdom Metazoa; phylum Arthropoda; class Insecta; order Zygentoma; family Lepismatidae; genus Thermobia; species Thermobia domestica. The sequence goes on from NC_137469.1 coordinate 90,666,722, forward strand.
CATAGGGTCCTTATTCCCCTAATAAAACGAAGAAAAAATAGTCATAATTGTGATATAATTTCCTTGAAGACACTTCTGATACTCGAGTCATTGCTATTAGTTGTAATAAAAAAAAAACTGACATGCACAATTTCTAAACCTTAAATTGTGAATTTTATTTTGGGTAATGACACCATTAATTTCTAATACATACAAAGAATTTAACGTACATTTACTACTTTATAGACTAATAGTGAAAGAATATTTTAAAAATAAAAAAATAATACATTAAAACACCTTCCTAAATTTGATTAAAATTGGAAGAAAAAAATAATGTTAAATAAGATTACGAATTAATATGTATTTTAGTACGAACGCTTACAGTATGGCTATTATCAGTTAGAATCACAATCCCATGCATAATCTTCTATATATTTGCTTTTAAAATAACTCTTGAAATGATATTTTTAGTATATTCGAACCTGAAAATCATAATGACAAGCTTCTAGATAGAACTTGTAGAAAAAATCTCTAACTTGTTAAAAACCTGGTTGTACTAAACTTTAAAGTCATGCATTGAGTTCGACGAAACAAACAGAAAACGATATATTTAAATTCAATAAAGACACCACTTATCAATGCAATGAAGTCAAAAAAGTTATGAATATGGATAGTAAAATCCAAATTCTATTCACAATGCCAGAATGTTATTTAGAATTTCTGTTAGTTGTGAACATTTTAAGAAAACACTATCTAAGTGTGCCATTGTCAATAATAATGTAGAAGGTATATTTTCTAATGATAGATTGTACAAGAAGTTCGTTTTTTAATCTTTGAGTATCGTTTCCGTACTAGAATGTAAAACTATGTGTAGACGAAAACATTTAAAATATACATGCTTAAAAGAGGACCATATTTTCATTCCCTTTGCTGTTGAAACAATGGATGTTTTCAGCAAAGAGGCAAAGAATCTAGTGAAACAAATTGGTTCACAGCTGGTTGTGAAAACAGGGGATCCGCGGAGCAAACAATTTTTAATACAAAGACTCAGTTTAGCAATTCAGCGGGGAAACGCAACTTGTATTTTTAAATCATTCCCCTCTGTTCCTATTATGAAAGAAGTTTTTTTTTTTTTATCTTAAAATAGTTGTAGGGGACATTGAGGACGAAGATCGGCCTAAGTACCAAGAACATTAATTCTTTTAATCCAAATTTCTAATACTTGTACTTCATTTGTGTCAATAGTTTACTATATATTATTCTATGTATAGTATTTTGATGTAATCAGTATTGTATGTGCATTTTTTTCTCTTGGCGCACTAGTGGCTGTATGCTATTATGTCAAAAATTATGTAATAAATTCATTTTGTTGATAATGTCTTATATTTTATGTAAAATAAAATTCCTTAAAATTTATACAAATTGGAAAAAAATAACAGATATGCTGGACTACTGAACGAAAATAGATAGCAACCTTAGTGTGAGAGTTCAGAGTATGAATCGATTGTGAACTAAGGTCTTTTATGCGTGATCTTATATAAAAGAATTACATGAAAAATAAGATTGTAATCGTGAAAAAGAAAGTTACACAGCTGAATATGTGCAAAGTGCGAAATGCGTGTAAGTTTAATTTCGATTTCGCAAATATCAACACGTATTCAAATTCAAAATCACAAATAACATAAGAAACTTCATTTTTGGAGAATAGGTCGATGGAAAACTACTCTTCCAATGAGATAAATACTAATGCTATTTAGATTTATATCTGAAATTCCCAGCAGAAAGAGGAAGTTACAATGAAATGCAGAGAAATCTCTCAAAACTGGGATACCTTCACTTAATATTTTTGGAATAAAATTCCTCCACTTAATAATTTTGGCACATAACTCTACCCATTTAATATTTTTGGTATAAAATCTCACCCATTAGTATTTTTGGTATAAAATTCTCCCACTTAATATTTTTAGTATAAACTTCCCCCACTAATTATTTATTGGAAGTTAATAAAGTGATAATATTATCAGAAGTTTTCAAGTTAATTATAGTAATCCAAAAGTAATTAACATGTATTTCATATGTGATTAACTGGTGAACTAGTGATTAGTGCTAACCCTAATCCCACATAGTTTAAAAGTAATAATGGATATTCAAACATTTGAAGTCTCTATATGGAAGCTCTCGAGTGCTAAACGTTTTTCTTTTTATATTCCGGTCTCCAACCTCCTCACTTCGAATGTGGTGATTTCACGCCCTGTTGGACATCTGTTTCAAGAAAAAGCTATGATTAAAGAAATAGAGTGTAAAAGAGATATGTTAACAATTAATAACTCAGGGATAAGTATCTCCCATGCTCTCTCTAAATTCTTTTAATATGCAACACCCCTAAAAAGCTTTACACGCTTTTAAAATTACTCAATATCTCTGTCCCAAAATTCTCCTTATGTACAATCTTGATTAAAATGTATTTTCGTTGTTTAAGTTACATATCTTTATACAAATTATTAGTTGCTAATTTTTAAACTTTTAAATCTAATATATTACAAAATGTTTGTTTCATAAATTGGACAGTTTAACAATAAACCATAGATGACCAACTTAGAGGAGATTCACTGTATTTTTGATTTAAATTATCTCTCAATTTGTCAATGAAATTACCTGAAAAATAGACAGACAAGAACTTTCTACAGTGATTCGCTTATCAATGAATAGTATTCTTTTTAAGGTTCTAATTATGAGAGTGATTTTGGAGTATTTGTTGACGAAAAGCTCTAAATTTTGTTCAATCTCATCTCTTCGATTTATCTAATATGAGTCATTACAATATTATTTCAAATAATTTGATTTTACTTATTTTAATTTAGAACTTGAACTTGCATAAAAGGAATGTTACAAAAGTTTAAAAATGATTGACATTTTACTAAGATTTTTTCTCAAAGAACTCTGTTACAGTATTCTGTCATAGACAGCGTAGAAATAAGTCATCTGCGTACAAAATCTGAAACAACACTTTAAAGATACGATGAAATGATAGGAATATAGTTTTCACACAAGAAATAATAAAATAATACGAAATAAACTTAACGTAAATAAAAGAAGTTATAAAAAGTATAGAAATGTGGTATTAAGTTCAGTAAGGTTTTCTCGTAAAAGAGAAGTTTTGAAAACATCATTTTGCAAGTGATTAAAAATAAGGTAATCAAGAAAGAGTGAAAAAGATCATTATAGAATAGCGTAAAAAAGTAAACAAGCAAGAGGTGAGTGTGTCAATTGCATATTTTATTCTTTGAGTACAAAAATAATATATACTTAATGCGTATCGTATTAAAGGTAGTTTGAAGCGCTTTTCTTTTTATTATTAAAATATTTTATACATGATGTTGATTGTGTATTGAAGCAAGAGATTATTAGTGTATTTTATTTTTAAAAAAAGCGTTACACATATTACTTCAAAAACAATAAGTTAACAATTTTCTGATTTGTTTCAATATCAGATCTTGTACGAATGCAGACAACGATCCTCTGTACTAAGCAGAAACACAACAAACAGACAGCAAAGACAACGATATTGGATGTTAATAGCAAAGATATATTAATAAGCAACATATAAAAACAGCTGACTTAAGTGAACTCTAAATCCAATACACCAATCCAGGGAGCGTTCATGAACTTCGTACCTTTGGCTAAAAATATCGAGAATTCTTGAACGTACTTTACGCTCTATTTAAGCTATCATATTTATATAATATTTAAGCTATCGTACTTCTTATGCAAAATTTCACACCGCGAGGGGAATCAATATGGCTATATGCGAGAAAAATCGAAGCTCAAGTTGTCTTTATTTCGCTTATTTGTTAGGTATCTTAGCGAAGTAGATTGGAAACTATTATGAAATTGTATGAAGAGGTTATTACATTGAAGAAAGAGGTTATTACACTTCAGGAAAGAATCGTAGCTTCTTCTCTTAGCTTGTATGGATAAAATTGTAATAACGTAGGTTCTCTGAAGAGCTGCCACTGTAATGCATCACAAAGTAGCAGAGTTATTCTTACAGATTATGCAATAAATCCATAGATTACTATAAATTATTATCATGATATACTGAGGAAACTGCATGAACAGTTCAAACAAAGAACAAAAATGCTGATGAAAACTTTTGATATCTTTCATGGTAACCTTCTATCTTACTTGAGTTATGGAACTATGGACTTTGTTTAAGCCTAGAGTAATGAAAATTTGCGTTACTCGCTATATTCACGATCACTGTTCCTTGAAGTTTCGGCCAACTTGAAAAGCTGCTACATGAGAAACTTTCAAATGTGGATTACTGAGTAAACCTCCATTTAATGGACAAATGGGGCAAAAAGGATGCCTGTGAAATCAAAAGTCTGTTAAATTGCGAACTGTATTATGAACAATATTTATGTAACACTTGAAATTATGCTGTATAACGCAAATGTAAAATATTTTATATATGTATTATATTAGTTTTTTTTTAAAAAAAAAACTCTTTACAACTGCGTGTTAAAAAGATGAAAAAGGTTCAAGCTTTGCAATTACTTTCCCGTTAAATATTGTTAATTAATAATCAAAGATCTAAACTGCCTGACATGTTCATAATAAGCCAACACTTCTGCATTTGAACTGCATTTGCTACATTAGTCAAATTTTGTTCCTTAAATTCGAAGTTTGTTGATTCGAAGCCAGTTAAATTCTGGAATTATTGAATAGACTTCAGCTGTACCGTTAATATTTATAATACGCACGATATACATGCAATTTTACATATTACACATATGTAAAATTCAAACGTGCAATCTCTCAGCTTTCTGTCCAAAAGTACGAAATTTATGAACAACCCTCGTACACATGACTGGCATTTCTCAGCACCATGATGTAATGGGAAAACAATGAGGCTAGTAAAACAGTCACATTAGTTAGCACCCGTTTTAAGCACAAAGCAGCCCTATATGAAGGGTTTTCATGGGATCCAAAAGGTGAACAACGAAAAAAGCCAGGGATAGTCAACCACATAAGACAATAAATCAAGAAAGAAAGAGGACTCCTACTTTCTGGAAGCGAGATGGACCGTGATTGGCTAGGGGAAGAAGAAGCCGGAGTCCGGCTGTTGAATACGGAGAGACTCTTCATCCCAGCAAACAGCTTCCTTCGACGGGTTGTATCCGGGGGTGGGGGCGTCGGGGGCACCACTGCATCTTACAAGAAGAAAAGAGATCAAACTAAGATTCCCTTGGATCTAACGAAATCAAACATTCTCGCAGGTATCCAAGCTATGAGTTGTGATCTAATAGGCAATATTTTCAGTTAATATGTCTGTATCATACCTGTTAAAGCGTTAGCTCAAAAGCAATAAGATAAATATTTTTCGAATAAAAAAGCATAATATTAGTTTTAAAATTGCTTGATTTTTGTTTGGATGATTAAACAAGATTTCATAATGAAATAAAACGAAAAAAAGAATAATAATAATAAAAACTATATACTATTATTCTCGTATAAACTTGCGTTATTGTAACAAGATAAAATTATTTAAAGACGACTTGCTCTTATGTTAATTCACTTTAAAATGGCATCTACCTGTTTTGCTATGGGCTTATACTTTTTATGAATATATATGGTAATATAGGTTTAGTTTATCATGCCTGTTAGCATACTTCAGTGAAGTTCATACTTTATATTTCGATTAGCAATTTGCACTTCTTTTATTCTCAAGTTTTTTAAGAATTAGTGTGAGTACTAAAGAATGATAGACAGAACTTCTACTTCTTTCTAAGAATAACAGAAAGAAATTCCTTGGAATATTTATATTTGAAGTATATTGGTGTAAAATTGACTCGAAGTCTAGGTGAAGAGTATATGAACTTGCCATTTCTCATGATAATGCAATCACTACGAAACTTACATATTACGAGAGACAAAATTTACAACTTTTACAGTTTTCACGCAAAATAGTTGTGCTTCTGTTATACCCTATTAATGGTTACAGAAATTTTAAGTTTATCTATTCGTATGTCTTTATATAAAATGCTCTAAATTTATATAATTGCGCCCATACGGAAATAGTCACTGCACTGAATCAAGAACTTGGAATTAGGAAACATCTTAGAAGGTTAACATGGTATTTGTTTTTTCATTTTAATATAATTGTATTTTATAAAGTTTGGTAGGAAATGAAATACCAGCAGCAGCAGCAGTTATTTTTATTATTCGCGATATCTCCTCAGTTACACTATTTAGTTTTCAACACTTAGTTTGCTGAATAGGTAAAACTTCCTAAGATGTGACAACTATTAATCAAAGCAAATCCACATGCAAAAGCCTTTATTGTAGTGAGTGGTATTACTTTAAATAAATTGTTTTAATTGTTTCGTGATGAAATAGTGGCTCGATTTCTATGCATTCCACAATTGGTATCCTTACTTTTCTTTATGTTATAAAAGCGAAAAAATAGACGCAGTTTGCACATACATGAATGTCTCCTTATGCTTTGTTTTAATTGTTTGATGATTACTAGATATCAAATACATGATCAACGAGAAGAATTAGGAAATATATAAAGTCCTTTCCAATTATCCCATGTTTGTCCGTGATTAAACTGAGAAAACATAAAACCATTTCATTGGAAATTAAGATTGTGGAAAGTTTCTTGTGTAGAATATATCTGATCTTACTTCCACTATAATTAATATGATTTAATTCACATACTTTATGAGAAGATTTGAGAATTTTCAGTTAGTCAAGAAAGTCAGCATCTCCCCATTCGTCTTAGACTCAATAAAATAATGAGCTTTCTGTATCTCTTTATGCATAATTTGAACCTTTGGTTGACCAAACAATGTTTTTTGTTAATGAAAGTTAAATTTGTTGTTTATATGATGATATTTATAGATTTTATATTCAAATATTATGTGCTTGTATATAATTCAGTGGTTAAAGTGAGCAACTTCGGATTCGATTTCCAGAAGTGACATGAAATGTTTGATCTTGACCCAGGATTGTGAGTTAGTTGAGAAGCTGCCCAAAAGACAAGATATAAATTCCAGTCCAGAAAGTCAGAAATGACGGTGGTGGGAGCCGATATACAGATGACACATATCATGCAACGAAAAGTCATCTAGCTGACCATAGATCTTTAATGGGTGAAGCGTCAGGAGTTTAGTTTACATTAAAATATTACTACAATTTACCAAGGGACAGAATTACCGTTAATGCAAATATTGAGACTTTATGTTCAAATTCACACATATATATATTTAAAGTAGATTAGATATTTCAGAATAAAAAGGCAATATTCGACTACACTGCAGGCGTCCATAGTAGAATCTGTTTCAAAAATATATAATTCGTAATACAATTTATTTTGTTCAATATTCTCTGGGTAGCTTAATAAATTAGAGTAGTATTCTCTTTCCGTTTGTAATTCAACAAAAATTCTACTTAAGCCAATCTAATTGATCTACAATTATAAATTCGTAGAGATATTAAGGAAATGCCTATTTTTAGGGTTGTTGTAGATTGCAGAAAACTTTTCAAAATGATAATTTTGTAATAAAAATAACCAAAGTTAGTTCACTTCGCTATAATAAGGCGATATAGTAAAATATTGTTATATCATGTTTTTGACCATAAAAAGTAGTCGTCTATCTAGATTAGATCAATAAGATAATCAAAAATAAATCTGTCTCTTCAATTCATATATTTCCGCGTCACATCATTAAAATATATAAAACAACAAACAAATATATAAGACCAAAATGAAAATATGAAGAAAAACTTATTATATAAATTTCCGCAGCATACCATCAAAATATATAAAAATATACACTACAAAGATAAAAAGGGCAAACTTATATCCTTCATTACGTAATTTCTGTATTATCTCATTACATGTGATGGGAGTGGGAATATTAATATTTGAATATTGCAGATAAAACAGACTAAAATATCAGAATCTGACAAATGTATGATTTGTATGATTAGTTAAAGATGCAATAGGATGCACATTTTAATTATGAAAAAAAAGTTTATCTCATGTATCCGGTAAAATGTATTCCTGCGTACTGTTTCAGAGGTCTAACTCATTCCTGCTTCTACACCTTAAAATGACTCCTTGCTTCATGAAATGTAAGCTGTTTAGAATCCCACTATATCCTATAAACTGTATGTGTGAAATGCGTATAGGCCTATCTCTTATTATTACGGGTCTTGTAAAAGCACAATACTTACTGATATGTACTATTAAAATTCGTTCGAAAGACCAACAGAAATAAAATTAAAGTTTTCTCCTGCATAAATATACAATTGGTTACACTTTACTTCTGCGTAGAGAAAATCCGCTGTTAGGAACGGTTTTAAAATAAATGTGCTTATATATATGACAAAAGTCTTGTTAGCTGTTAACGTTTAGCTCCTTATCTGTAACTGACAAATTGCCCTTTATCTGCAACTGAAAAGAAATTTTAAAACCTAAAAACATTATCTTAAAAACAATATAAACGGAAAGTTCTTTTACGCAGTAGTAAAGGTGAAACCAATCGCCTATTTATGGAGTTAGAAATTTGATTTTAGTTCTTGTGTGCTCATTATATATTACAGAATATTTTTACCACATATAAATAAACTGCTCCTATCAACCGATTTTCTCTACGAAGAAGTAATGCGTAATCAATTATTTATACAGTGAAAATTTATTCAGTATATAAATATTGTGTATTTATACAGTGAAAAATTTAAATTTTACTATTTGTAGTTTTTTGAGCGAACTTTAGCAGTACTTATCAATAAGTATTTCGTCTTAACAATACCCGTAATAATAAGAAGAATTATTTTACACACAGTTTATAGGATATGGAGGTAATTCTAAATATGTAGCAGCGAGTCGTCTGTACACAAAGAAGGATTGATTTGCTATACTGCTAATAGAAATGATTTGGAATTAAATCATATCGGATCTTCGTAGTTTGTTTATTGCAGAAGTTTCAAATTTAATTATATTATTTTTATAATCTAAAATGTGGACAAAAAGAAAAAAAGAATCATGTGGAAAGTTATAGCACTTGTTTTCATAAAACTGTCAATTGCAAGTTTCTTTTCATATGTTAGACATAACAGTTTTAATTGAATTACGAAATTATATTTACAATTTGTTGCTCCATACACGTTATACTAAATCATATCTTTTCCAAAGTCTTGGTATGGTTTTCATAGTTGGATATAAAAATACTATTTGCCTCTTACCATTACAGAATTTACTCTTAATTAGGAATCATGTTTGATACATACCGACGCCTCCTTTTAAACTATTTCAAGCACTGGCTCTGGCTCCTTAATCAATCAAGGTACAATTTTTCTACTTATGTGGAAATACTGTACTATTACACGCTAATTGATAGTACGATTAATTCCGTTTTTATTTGGTATGATAATAACACCAGGTAAAATACGGAAATTTATCAGTCGGAAACTTCGATTATGAAGAAAATACAATCGAACAGAAAAAGAACTGATAAGTAGTGAACCAATTCTCCCTCTACACATGACAGAGAGAAAACCATCCACTGTATCAAAACTACAAAATATAATATTTTTCAATCACTTCCTTGTGTCTTAGAAATAAGAATTAATACTATTTTTTTCAATATTGTTCTCATGTAGTATAATTCATGCTGAAACCAAAGGCAAATGACTTAATTCTTTCCCTTTCACTTTTCCTATATTTTGGAAATCACAAATATAGAACAAATCCCATATGACTAAGGATGGAACAAGGAAAATAGCCGGTGCAGTGTAACCTATCCTTAAAGAATCAAACATTCAAGGAATATGAGGAAACTAGTGCAGTCGTAAAAGAAAAGAAATATGAAAAAAAGTCCCCATGACATCAATCCAATCACTTATGGAAAGTATGTATCCTCTTGTTTGCGAAAGGGTTAATATGTATGATAGTAGTGTTACGCGGGATTAAGTTCAGTACCAGAACTGGAAATTAAGGAAATAAATATAAGAATAAATTATACGAAGAACATAAAAAACTAGTAACATGTGATTGTGAAAGAAATACGGAAAAAAGTCCTAATCGCATCGTTTTGATAGTCTATGAGGCATATGTGTCCTGCTGGGAGTGAAATGGTTAATACCCTTTCTCCTCGTAGACTTCGTCCATTATCTCAACAAACAGTGGAACACTGCCACGGTACCAGAGTAATTTTTTACAGCTTACTTGTCAGCTCAGTTGGATGTTCCCTTAACTGATACGTACATACCCTTATCAGAGTGTTAAGCTGGAAAGTATATCTCGAAGGGGCATTGAATATATTTATTTATACTGTAAGCATTACCATCTATGGCCTTAAGCTCATCGCGTATGAGTATGATTTCCATCGGCGAGCATACTAACTGGAAACGGAGGAAGAAAGAAAGGAATGGGGAAGGAAGGAAACGCTTTGAGACCTGTATATTAGGTACCATCTTAGCATTTGCCCGGTGTGAATGATGAAAACTCAGGAAAAACCTCATTCAGGATGGATGGTGAAAAAGCTGTTACATTCATTGGACTGAGTGTCTTCACAGGGAATTGAGTCCTGGATTTCTCGCTCAAGCTTTTAATATACAATAAAAATATTACATTTTTAATAATTTTAAGTGGAGTTCATAGTGTATTTGAGCCATACTAGACACTGCTTATACATAAACCTTATGCTACATGGTGACTCATCAACTTCACTCAACCATAATTACATAGAATATTTGGCTCTTTAACCTCTTTAGTAGGACTCGGATGTTTATGATTTAAAAATGTTAGGGGAAAAGAACATACATTTACAATCTTAAAAATTTCGAAAATATTACATAAAGATTCATTTTCCTAAACTTCTTTTCTAGGAGCAAGTAGAAGCAGGTAGCAAGTTAAATCTCGGAATTTTAGGAGCCTTGTTCGATTTATTGGTCTACTAAGCAAAGCAAATTTTGAATAGTTACAGATATATATATATATATATATATATATATATATATACAAAAATATGATGAATGGTTCCAAAATGTGATACTTCCTGACAAACCTAATTTAAACCAGAAGAAACGAAAACCAGATAATATTAACGTGACAACGAAAAGAAGTGGAAAAAAAGAAAAAAAAAAACTGATCATAGAAGTCTAAGTTCTATGCCCAAGGTTGTCCACCCATAAGTACCCACATGGGTATTTATTAAAAACTGAAGACTTAAGAGATTTACGAAGGTATCTGTACAGAAATCCGTTCTCTGCTAGTGCCTATTCCGAAAAATCACTAACATAATTTAACCTTTACTTCAATCTCAATGCCATCTAACCATCCTTTAACTTAATTCAACTTTAATCTTAACACCACCCAGTGATCCCTTAACCTTATTTAACTTTAATCTCAACACCACCTACTGATTCCTTAACCTTATTCAACTTTAATCTCAGTGTCATCTAGTAATCTCTTAATCTTAACGGCTCCTAACGATCCCTTAATCTTGTTCAGTTTATATCTCAACGCCATCTAGTGATCCTTTACCTTTATTCAACTTTATTTCAACGCCATCTAGTGATCCTTTACCTTTATTCAACTTTATCTCAACACCATCTAGTGATCCTTTACCTTTATTCAACTTTATCTCAACGCCATCTAGTGACTCTTTACCTTTATTCAACTTTATCTCAACGTCATCTAGTGATCCTTTACCTTTATTCAACTTTATTTCAACGCCATCTAGTGATCCTTTATCTTTATTCAACTTTATCTCAACGCCATCTAGTGATCCTTTACCTTTATTCAACTTTATCTCAACGCTACCTAGTGATCCATTAACCTTATTCAACTTCAACTTTTAAGTCCTTACATAGTGGCAGTAAGGACAAGTGAGATTAAGGTCGGGTATATAAAGGTCAACCTTATAAGTTGTTCATTTCTAGTTATTTACATTACTTTGTATAGAAAAAATGTAGGAACATGTCTTGTAAATATACAGGATGGTACGATAATATACCAACAAACTGAAGGAGATGATAATAGTCATGACATTAGGTAAAAATGTCTAATATACATGAATCAAAAGCGGAACCATTTTACCGTGAGGGGCGTTCCACAACCGGCGAAGGCGTTAATGTAACCCTGAATATTTTATGAAAGCGGAAATATATTGATGTCGTTTCAAAAGATTACACAGAGAGTCGTGCCTGACAAATACAATGACCTATTTATGGTAGCGGAGCAGTCGCTGCTCAATGGGGATACCCGCAGATGGAGAATGTGTGTGTGATGGGAAATACCTGTCTGTAGGGATCCCTGTATAGTGGCAACCACTCCGCGGTAAAATGTTACCGCTTTCAACTCATGTTCATTAGATTTTTTTTTTTTTTTTTTTTTGCGTAATTTCATGCCTATTATCACCTCCTTCAGTTTGTCCGTGTAATATAATACCACCCTGTACTTAGCTTTTAAACAACACATTAAATGATTTTCGGTTTCATCACGTTAATCGTTTCTGCGAATGCCGCTAGAGTCACGCGTCACGGAATATTCTGCAGTTCATCAACGTAGAAAACAATATTCGAGAGATGATTACTACATTTTTTAAAAAAGATATATCCGCTATATCCAGGATGTATCTGCTAAATCCATAATGAAATTCACTTAAACTATTACACAATTTGCAAGTAGTACACAATTTGATTAATGCAAATACAGATGTTCGAGTAGTATAAAAATAAGAAAAGAATCAAATTAAAAACAACTTGATTATTAGCATCTATAAGCAAATCTTATGGATAAAGAGAATAATAATAAAAAAAGAAAGTTCTATGTATGGAAGATAGATGTCAGAATCCGAACATTAGTACTTGCTATATGTAATAGTCACTCAAAGATACAAATTTGAAATAAATAAATAAAAACTTACATATTAATTAGAGACAATCTTCTTTGTCGCAATGTCCAATTAGACTATGTACTTTTAGAAAATGAAACTCCATTGGCTCGGTTTTAGACAAATCTCAAAAATTGAATAATGTGCAAACAATTCTGTTATTCTACTCATGAACATTCATTATTAAATAAATAAATATATAAATTAACAAGTCTGCTATAAGATCAATAGTATTTCATTCTCAGCGAAATTAATGATTCCTTCAAACTTCTTAGCAAACGGACGGCCTATGTATCTGAACAACATTTTTATTTATTTTTTTTTTTCGAAGAAAAGTTAATAATGACACAGTACAATAAGTAACTTCGGTTCAGATTATCATATTGCTCATCAATATCATATTTAAATATCAAGGGTGAAACATGAAGCCGGTTTATTTCAAAAATGTGATTTATTTTGTCAAGGATGAGGGATAAAATTTACTAACCGAATTTTGTAGCATTCTCGAAATATTGATATAATTAAATCACGTCTTTTGAAAAAAAAATATTCTAAAAACATTGAAGATATCTTAGAAAATAATCTTCATATTTCAATAATTGGGATGGTAGCAGGATATGGGAAGGTTTATTCTTTTATTAAATCTACTAATATTATGCACTAAATCTAAGCAGTTATGAAAAAGCCTTATTTTATAAATGCGTAGTATTACTCATGCTGAATAGACGAAACTAGATATATAATTGTTAGTAATCTAAAATATATGTTTGGATAAAAGAAGAAAGGCTTGCTTACATAAATACCACGTCTTAAATTACTTTATGTAAGATAAAGACAAAGAATAAAGGTTCTTGCCAAGAAGTTAACTTTACAATTCTGCTTAGCATAATCTCACTCAAACATTATACTATTGATTTATTACTAAAGCAAATAGCATTAATATTTACGAGGGGTATACGCTATTTTATGTTATGAATTAGTAGAATAAGAAAAGTTTATCGTTATTAGGTTTATTTCTATATGCAGGAAAGCAAGATTATTCTATTTATACGAGGGGACAAGGCTATCCTAAATGTGAATGAATCAATTAATTTAGTGCATATGTAAGAAAGGGTAATGCGCAATCAAAATGTCAATCGAATCCTAATAGTTTCGTTATCGAATCATGCTCTATGCTTTACTTAATTAGTTAAATTAAAGCAAGAATACAGAATATACTAATCAATAATTTTTAATCATATTTTTAACAGGATTGTTAATATTTATATATAAAAACACATTATGTCCGAACATTCACTCTATAATTAGCATCATAGTTACGACGTTCTTAATTTTTCAAATAAGCTGAACAAAAAATATCATTCATGTGAATTGGATAAATGATATCTTAATCAGAAGTTACTATCACCAAACTCCTCTCTCCCCCACATTTTTTAAAATTATGTATATTTATATATCAGAATATGTTGGACAAACTCTTTGGAATCTAGAAACAAAATTTGGGATCTAGAACACGTATTAGCTGTATGTTTACTTATACATTGAAGATATACTTTCTTGTTCATTACTTTTTTTCAACTTTTCTTGTCTAATCTAATGAAAGAAAATACATAGTTGAAGCAGTAACATAATTTTTCTATTTCTATCCTCCCATTTTGCATTTATAAAGTTGGGAATGGTTTACAATTTATGATAATATCTTTTTATATACGATTACTATTTCCTGTTACGATTTATGAAGTAAAAGTGAATGTAGGAATGATTCCAAGTCACGATCCAGTATTCCTCTGTAATGTAAATGTGTGCAAGTATGACACGATTTGGAAACATAGCTGTTTAACGGATTTGAAAATAAATTATGCACAGTCTTCCAAAGAGCTTTTCAATAGTGGTCACGTTATTATCGAATTATGTTGTCTTAAAATTTTACTTTTGCACTCTTTCTACATCTTCTAGCTCTGAAATAATGCATTTTCACTTTGATTATTAGAGATATTTAAAATTCTTTTTTGTCAGTCATAACTGTGTTTGTTCACTATAAATCTCATCACTGGAAATTGAATAAAGTTTGAATATAATTTTCATGTATTAACTAACTAAACTAACTCTATGGCCTATGGAACCTGGAGGTTCAATGCCGCGTTCACAAAAGCTCTCCACTGACTTCTATTCTTAGCTAATTGGATCCAGTTTCTACTTTGTGTTCCTATCTCTGCGAGATCCATCTTAATATTATCCTCCCATCTGCGCCTAGGTCTTCCTAATGGTCGTTTTCCTATGGGTCTACCAGTCAAGACTTTGAAAGCGTTTCTACTTTCTTCCATTCTAGCTACATGACCTGCCCACCTAAGCCTCCTAGACTTGACGACCCTAACAATGTTGGGTAAACCGTATAAACTATGTAGTTCCTCATTATGAAGCTTCCGCCATTCCCCATTCTCGTTCCTCTTGGGTCCGAATATTCTTCTCAGGATCCTGTTCTCAAATACTTTCAGTCTATGTTCTTCCCTCAGAGTAAGCGACCATGTTTCGCAACCATACAGAACAACAGGCATGATTATCGTTTTATATATTTTAAGCTTCAAATTCCTCGACAGAATTCGCGACGACAAGAGATTTTGAACCGAATAGTAACACGAATTCCCTGCTTTTAGTCGACATTTAATTTCTTCATGTATTAACTGAAATAAAACAATGTAAATTTATTCTTAAAAGATAAACTTGATATTTTTGTTATGTATATGATCATTTATCTTAGTTCTATTATTTAAGCACGAGGACAAGAAAATATCTTTCTTTTTTCTAAACCGAAGCAAATTTGTTTATCATTCAATTCATGGGAAAACTTGTCGAGTTAATTCGCGTAGTTTCATCCTTACTTCCTGCATACTTTGCCTATAAACGATATGCATTCACCTTACTCATATTAACTATATATAAACTGATTAGATACGTAATTCCTGGTATCTAAAAGACTAAAAACCCGTCACACAACTATTACTTCAGTCACCTGTACTAAAAATATAACTGTTTTCTGCATGTCACTTGTTAGGAGAATATGTTTGTTCACTATAAATATTACTACTGGAAGTTGAATAAAGTTTGGAAATAATTTTCATGCTTAACAGAGAAAGAAAAAAAATGTAAACGTATCCTTAAAAGATGAACTTAATATTTTTTGTTACGTATATATACAAGTAAGTTTAATCGGAATATTGTAATCTAATATTTCATCTACTGTGTTCGATATAGCTAAATTAATACTGTAAAATGAACAGATTAAATAATTTGTCAGACGAGTTAGAAAGAAAACATTTTATAGAAATTTGGAATAAAACTCTGCGGCGAATGTGAACCCATCGATAGATTATTTGAATATTTGGTTTTCCTCTTATAGTGTTTTAACATTGTTAAATTCACAAAAACAAATTTCCTGCAATATAGCAAGATTGAAATACTACACATTGACATACCCAAAAAGAAGATTTTAACAACGAATGTTTTCTTTTTTATGTGAATGTTTGGACATTAATAAAATGGAAGGTTGAATGTGGCAGTGTGAAAATTAATCCATTGATTTTCATATATAAAGGAATATTATCTTTTTTTAAGTAAAGAAGAATTTAAAGTTCGGAATTTATGTAATTTACTTTGCAAGGTTATTTTGATGTTCCTTAAATTATAACAATACTAATATTTATTAATCACAATAATTTAAATTGTTATAGAAGTGATTCATGATCAAAACAAAACTTCAGGAAGTGATTCTTAACGTGTAATGAAAACAAAATGGTTTCAAAAGTGAACGATGTTAGGAAAAAGTTTTGTTTAGAAGTCAGAGCTATGCAAATTTTGTCCGCGACAAGATTTGAAAATTTTAACTTCAAAGTGAATAAGTAAATTAATTATAGGTAACTCATAACAAAGGAAACTGTTCACTTAAAATTAACTTATATCCACCTTCAACAATTGAACAGAACGCCAAGTGATTCTTCAACATAAATAACGTTTAGTTTAACATCACAGTTAAGCTCTTAATAGGTTAAAGAAGGTGAGCGCAAATAAATGATTAGGAAATAATAAGTGAAATAGAGAGGTGAAAAAGTACCCGGTAATTTAAAAGAATTCGTCGGTGAGATGTTGTAAATTACAAGCTTACAACGGTTGAGATCACAGCAGAGTTTTCATCAATCCCTGAATGTTACTGTATATCCTTTTTCAAAGAGAACAGCTAAAATCTACTCCCTTTAACAAATCACTTACAAAGTATTTACAGTTCAACTATTTTAAAAATTACTACATTTTCCAATATCTCTAACTTCTAAACTTTATTATAACTTTTTGGTTGTACTTGCTGTCAGGAGCTTTCCAAAGTTTATTACTTAATCATAAATCATACGTAATTGGCTCACTGTTACGAAAAAGTAGATAAATTTTTGGTGAAAAAAGAATTATATTAGTTTCTTATTCAACGAGCATAATTTAGTACTGCGCAAGTCTTCCAAGTTGAAATATAATGTTGGAAGGATACAGTTATTTCATAAGTAAATATCTTAAGTGAGTTATATCGATCGTTTCTGATTTGACTTATCCTGTTTTCCTCGGATTAGTATGTGGATAATTATCTTGTATGAAAGAACATTTAAAATAATCACTCAAATAAATTATTTAAAGCTGTAGCTTTCAAATTCCCTTTATTAAAAAAATAAATAATAATTCTTCATGTGAATTAATGGATTCAATTTCCGCACTGCGTTTCTAATGTACAGTAGCCATCAAAAATACATCATTTCTATTTGTATATTTCTTTTGTCAATAACTTCGAACAAACACATATTTTTCTTTGCGTAGAGAAAAATGCAATTAATTGTAAGTTGGCGAAAACTGTATACTAACTAAATACACTTAAAACAACAAATTAACTTGTTTTCTATTCTGTTCATATAATACTGTGTTAGCTGATATAATTAAGACTTTCTTTCGTAATTTCATATTAGCAGTACTCTGACCAAAGTATGGACTAATTAATGAGGACAGAACAAAACAAAATTAGAAAAAAAATCGACGAATGTTGAATACCTGCACATCTGTATTTTTTTAGCCCATTGATTTAAAATATGGGGAATTATTTTTTTTCCTTTTGAAATGAACTGGAACTTTGTTTCATTTCACTAATTTCTTCTTTGAACCGATTTAAATGTTCCTTACTTTGTGAAAATTAAATTATAAAATTATAATTGTAATGCTTATAAATGAAATTTAATTTAAGTGATATTAAATCATATACAAGGCAAACTCATTTTGGAAAAATCAAGGGTCATTTAACAAGATTTAAAGAAGAAATCGATAAAATCATGGCCATTAATGGGCTGAAAACAAAAAGTGGTGTAAGTATTCAACAGCTTTAAATCAACTTAGTGCACAGAATAGAACAGTGAGCTTTGTTGTTTCATTTGTTGCAATACCTGTCTTGATGCGCTTTACAGGTATGTTAATAAACTTAACTTCAATTAATCAATCCATTTCAAAGTTATTGGCAACATGCATGAGAATGGCGACTGTACAATTTCAACATGTACAGGAGAAGGAACACAAAAATAACACTACAAGAAAGACAAAAGACACTACAAAGCAGAGTGTAGACAAACACACACACCTGAACACGAGGAGTGAGGAATTGGCCCCACTGTTAGGGAACTGACATGGTTAACACCTCCTGCACCACGCAGGTGTCTTCGGTGAAGGGAGGTGGCACTGGATGAGCCGGAGCTGCCTGCAGATCCGCTCGGTTCCTTGTCACCACCACCCCCAACACCGGAACTTGACGTGCCCTGTGGGGGAATAGGAGTAGGGGTTGGTCGACGACTGCTGATCTCCCCGGCTTGTTTCAATACTTGGTAGATCAGGTCAATCTCCTGAGGCTCTGATAGAAGGAAGACAAAAAACAAAGAGGGCAAAAATAGAAACATTAGTGAACGTTATTAGTTAATCATGGAGCTCATACTACCATGCTATTAATAATTGTTACAGTTAACCATCTATGCAGCCACAGCCCAAAGCAAATACCTACTGAGGTAAAAGCGCATGAAGGAAAGGAATTTTGTTTGTTCTAGAACTATTCAGACATCAGAACAACCGCCATTTTCGTCCCTCAATTGGGGTTGTAAGCTGAAGTTGTGACAATGATGCCTCTTGCGGGACTGGCGTTTGCCTCTCATTTCCTAGAGAAAAGAATACTATTTAATACCTTTTCCCAATACCTAACAGAACATATATATCGAATAAAACTGCTTAACATAGATATGGGAAATAAAAGAAAATTTTGACTAAATTCTTTATAAAGTAATGTGACTTACTTATATTAGTAACACCCTGCAAATTATTATTTCTAGCTTTCGTTTGGACCTTCAACCTTTTCGAGGACAAGGTAAAAACATTAACTAGGACTATACTTAAAAAAAAAAGTACAATTACTTTAAAAGATAAGATTGTGTCCATCAGATGAAAACTTAATAGCCATTAAATCATTAAGATGAACGGAAATTATATTTGTATATCTTAAGCAAATCATTCAGCTTGCTGTGAAATAAATGCTAAAATAATCAAATTTAGGATGCCTACTCAAATACAGAAATATTTCTAAATTACCTACTGCGCTTGAGTTTTAGGTTGTAATGAAATTATGCCTCCATGTAAGTTGTACATTGGTTTCTTTGAATTATTATAACCCAGAGCCATCTACTTTTATATCCCAACCCTTCTTCTAGAGCACACGTAAGTTCGGTTATGTATAAGATATATTTCGAGCTTTTATATCTGTTCTGAATTATTCATATATTACAGAAAATGTATTTGCCTTGTTTCCTATTACATGATAACTTTCTTAACTTTCAAGTGCGAAGTAAATAATCTCATTGTTACTTCAGTATTCCATGCAAGTTTCTTTTTCTTATTCTCTTCGACTTCCTGAGTGCTAACTAGATACATATACATGTCCACCATTTATCAGTCAGTGTTACAAAAAAGTGTACACTTTAATTCCAAGACCGTCAATATTTAGTATAGTAAAAATTGTATTTTGATAAAGCATAACCATCAAATCTGAATTGAAGTGCTCTTCAATCAATTACATTGATGTACAATGAAAATGAAATAATTTAAAATATATAAGTACTGCATGCTCACAGTGAGAAAAAGAAAAAAAAAAACTTTACTCCAATCCTGTACACTGCATCTGCAAAATAACTGGCCTGAAGATAACTTGTTAGATAAAACTCCAGAAATCATCAATCAATGTTAAAAATTGATTGTGTCGCTGATGTCTCAAGTGACTAAACACTCGATAAAGAAAGGAATGAAAGAAAAATGTCCAGATCAGATTTTTGCATACAAATTCAAATGATTGCATTTTGTTTCAAACGAAAATTGATATTTTGCATTGCCCAAAATTTAACAATCTAATATGTCTTTCTAGTTTCGAACATTTTATCTTTTTCTGCAGATCGAAGGTCCTTACGAAATAAACTAGAATAAAAATTATATACAGGAATTTATTATAATTTAAAGAAATCACATCATTTTAAGTTCCTATGCGTGCAATTAAGAAAATAATTTACAAAAATATATTTTCCCTACTTATTCTTTAGTTGCAGAATAATAGAAAAGTAAAATAAAAATTGGTATGAATTTATATAGTTAAATATTATATATAATAGATATTTCATAGAACTATGTGCTCCTCTTGTTCCAACTTTAATTAGAGTTAATTTTCTGTTTCATTACTAATAGGAAATCTTTCTTAATAAAATAACGCTTGAATGATAAAGCATACTTGCTTTTCATAATTGAGTTATAAATACTAAGTATTTTAGTAATACAATAACTATTTATCATGAAGTACCGTAATGAATGTAATCTTCAAAGATGTAAAACCTATCAACTAAAAATAATAAAAAATATAATAGGTGTTAAGAAGTGCTTGTTTGTCATAATATACAGCAGTTTATGTAGTAATTCGTTTAATATGATTCTAGTCAGTATAATGCAAATATTTCATAAAATGTTTTGTTGTTGCAAAGAGGAATCTGTATTTTGGAAGAAAAAAAAACATTTGCAATGGGCTATGTCTGAACACAGATTTCTCCATATAAATGATACAAAGACTGAATAATGTACAAGGTACAACACTTCAAATACACAATACAAGAAGTAACACTATTACACACAAAATCAATAAAGTACGAAGTCACTATATGGGTATACTTCATGCAAATACTTTTATCTTTATTCAAAGCCATCATTAGATTTTTCCATGGCACTATGGTTTCCCTAAAGTAAAATGTTAATTTTGATTGTTTTAAATTCGTTTTATCTCTATTGTATTAAACTGGAAGCTACTTATTTAAAAAAAGAAACACGAACATGGATATAAAAATAAAAGATTACATATCTTTTTTAAATAATGTTATATAAAGTAATTATGTTCTTATTTACAATTATTATAATTATTGTTAAAATCATGTTTTGACATCATCTTATCTTTCTCATAAGAAAAAAGAAAAAACATATTTTAGTAAATTATATAAAATTATTATTTTTAAAGCAAATTTGGTAATTTAACTATATTTAAAATATTTTAGCAGAAATTAGCGAAACAAAGGAAAGAAAAGATTAGTGCCAAATATATTAAAATAAACTTGAATAAACAATTATTTCTATAAAACTTTGTTTTTAATTAATAAATAAATATGGTGGAAAAGCTACAAAATATATTACATTCAGAATTGATGTTAATGACTTGGTTATAATTGTTGTATTAGCACAATTAGTATTCTGGAAGAAAATAATGTTAAAATTAATTCTGTACAAACTAACGTACAATTCTTTTCAAGGAATACACCTGTGGTACTGGAAACTTACAGGGTACACAAGAAAAGGTATTGTGAATCACACAAAAGGATGCAAATGATAAAACTACACACAGAACTTAGTTTTCAATTTTGGGTTCATTGACGTGTTAAATTTTTATCTTGGATAATCAAAGAATTCAATCGTCTATCGCAGAATCTGGTAACCTTTTCTGATTTGCAGACACATTAAGGTAAATATACACTGATATCTAACAACTTTGTGTGTGTGTGTGTGTGTGTGTGTGTTGTAGTGGAAACGAACTACCTTATTGAATTCTTTGAAAATTACTTATCAATATAAAAATTATTTATTTCTTAATGAAGTTTCACATATAGACGAAAGACCATTTTACATTAAAAGCTTTAAAAAAAACATGAAAGTCAGTATGTCAATGCCTTGCTTGTCAAGACACACAAATCTCCAGTCAGGTATCTGGACGCATACGTAACATTATCTGTATATATTTGATAACATTGAACGGGTCGGATGAAGTAATTTTTACTGAGGGTTTGGCGGGTCAAATGTAGCTTTCTGACTACGGATTGCCAGCTCTTGTTCTAGTAAGTACACATAAAGTTAAGCACAGAGTTACCAAACAACAAAACATAAAAGGAAGAATAAAGTACAAATATTTCCCCCTGAAAGTGATAAAATACAATTATCCTTACCATGCAACAAAATGTTAATACACTCTTAGAGGAGGTTATAAGCATGAAGCGTTCTGGTAATTCTTGCATCTAGTACTTAAACAGGTAACACATTATATTTCTGTATTTGGAAAGATCATTACAAGTATACAGTACCTCTTAGGTTGGTTTCAAATTTAGTAGAAGATTGGTTTGGTTTTGTATATTATTGTATTTGGTTTACCTATCAATATTATGTGCGTTGATAGTTTAGAAAAATGTCAGGTAAGTTCCAAGTCTTATCACTTTCTGTAGATCCGAGCTGCTGTTATTTTAAAATGAAATAATTGGATTAAATACCAACAAAAAATACGATCTTCAACTGAAATTAATTTTTGAAAAACGCCAACTGTCAATGGAAATTGAAACAATATTTAAAAAATAAGTAAAAAAATCAACTTTGGAAAGTAACGTCTATTGTACGTATTTTCGCGAAAAAAAGGTTATATTCTTACTCCTTCTTTCCAAAACTTTTTTTTTTTTTTTTTTTTTAAGAAATGCGAAACTAAAGAACTTTATTTTTAGAAAGACATATTATTGTAAGTTGTTTAATGTACTTCTATATCTGAAAAAAACACTTTATGTAAATTCCTAACACACCACAATTAATAGTGGTTTTAATAATCACACAAGTGGTGGTTTTAATAAAGTGGTTCACAACCTACAATTTACAACAAGAGCCAAAGGGAATCCACACCACTTGTTGATTAAAAATATATAATTGTAAAGAATAACGACCTATACTGTTATGTATACACTTTTTTTTTAAAAAAAAAGAAAAGGTAAAAGTGAACATTTTATTTCTCGACGAGTGGAGGGAAGAAAGGATGTATAATATGTGTTTTGAGGAATTTTGACTTCATAAAGGCTGGGGTCACTTAACTAGTACAATTACGATTATAATTGCTTTAAAGGGGCATTTTTTTTGTTTGTTTTTATGTAATTTAAAAGTTTATCTATACAGTTTGTCTATTGAAGAAACTATTCTATTCAGAAATAGGAAACTAAAATCGTCATACAATTTGAAAGAAAGGATTAGTCAAAATAATCTGTACTTCAGTTACAACTGAATTTCAGTTTTACGTTCACAGTTTGTCTTGGATTAAAGTCAAACATTTTCATAATAGTAGCTAAATGAATTAGAGCCTAGGTGTTCGATACAATAGCATAATGTTTTGCGTTTTCCAATTGTGATGCCTATCAATCATTACAGAAAACTCAAACAAGAATCGACATCTATTTTGAAAACCAGAATAATTTGACATCATATAGGAAAGCAAATTACGTGATGTCAATCTCTTAAACAGATGTGAAATAAAGTTATGAAGATCTGATATTACAGTCGGGACATTATATATTTATTAGTGCTATTGCACACAAATATTAAGCTGAAAGAGATGTTATGTGTACTAAGGGGTTGGTAATCTTGAGTTTTGATTTTCGGATTTGGGTTTTTTCTTCTCTATTTCTCGAATTTTTTTGGTACTGAACTTCCTTATATTTTATACTTTCATATATTGTGCTTGATCTATGAAACTTTCATGATATACTTCTCTGTTCATTAACTAGTATTTACTTCTAATATAATGCAGACTTTTAAAGGCATTATAAATTACAGTCTGTTTTACGAACTCTTCCCGGGTACAGATTTAAAGTCCAGAGGACCGTTTCATGAAACTTACAAGTACCACAAAGAGCTTTTATATATATCATAAAATTTAGGAAACAAACATATTAGAACAGTAGTAAACTGTAAATAAAATTGTAAAACATTCTTTTTTTCCTCTTTAATGAATTCTACACCAGAACGACAAGACTAGTATCACTTGCGAAATAGGGCCTTAGTTCCATTAGCCGCTCTTGAGGAAGGCCATATCAGTAAAAAGTTAAAATTTTATCGGTTCATAAACTAACAAAAGAAATTTACCTAAGAATTAGAACATTAGATAGGTTTTCTTCTCTTAGTTTAAAGCGATAAAAAGTTTTTTTTCTAACGATATGACTTCCCTAAAGAGCCGTCACTACTTAGTTCATTCTTGATTATCTTGCGTATTTATAGAACATCTGTACAAATTTAAATGAGGACAGAAACGTGGGAATATGATGAAAAGATTTAATTTTAATTGGAAATCGATACGTTTCCCAAACCTCGTTCAGTTTAAAGTCATATTGACCTTAACGGTATTGATCTGCGCCATTTTTGTTTATTTTAACGCATTAATTTTTATGAGGAATTATTTTTGTCTGTTCTTTGAAATGAACTGGAATTTTAATGTTTTTTTTTAAATTTTACTTATATCTTTCTTCAATTCTATTTAAATTTCAATCACCTCGTGAAAATAATATTTTGTTATTTACTATTTTAATATTCAACAAACTAAATTTAATTCAATTTAATTAAATTTATATGCATGACGCAAATTAATTCTGAAACAGCAAGGGACATTTATCTAGACTTAAAGGAGAAATCAATAATAAAATCCTATCATTAAAATCTCTGTTCATTTCAAAGAAAGCAAAAATAATTCCCCAAATAAATCGGTGGTCTAAAAATCAAAGATGGCATAGGTACTCAATAGCGTTAACTTCAATCTCACAACACTTTTTGCCTCTCAGCGTCAATGTCCCATAATCTCATAGATTCTCATTCTATCACTATTTCGTAACCTTTTCAACAAGCCAGGTGGTATACATGAGGTTCAACTGAAATGTAATCTGTGACAGAGCAAATGGACCATTCTTTTAAACCTATCTCTACAGCGATTGGCGAAATAACTCATCTTAACCATCGCGAACAACACTCACTTATATAGACAGTGCTTTATCTTGAATTCCACATCTTGGTGAAAATTGAAAATATCAAAATACAGTGATGCTGAAAGATATTCTAAGTAAGGATAGAGTAGCATCAGTGTTCGAATTAAAGGGAAAAGGGGGATGAGAAGGAAGTTGGAAAATGATTCTTATTATTTCTTTTCTCAAGTCTAATATTTCAAAAATTATTCCCCACTAGGGAGAGAATATTTCCTTGTCCTATGAATGTATCACGATCACTAGACATGAAAATTCATTCAAGATAATAAAAAAATATTTTTTAAATTAAGTGCAGAATTATTCGTTGTATTACTCACGTACCTAAGGTAGCATTGTATCTTAACGAAAAGTTATGAAAAATTCCTTTAACATACAATTGGACACTAACCTAATATACAAAAATTAAGTATAAGTTTTTTTGTAGTCTTACTGAGAAATTGCAACTCCAAAACAGTCCGTATATGCCTTATGTAATTCGAACATTACGGTTGCGTCAACTCCCATGGGTTACCTTTGTCTTCTGTATATTAGTCATTATCTCTTATTATATTTTGTATATAATTTGCCACTTGAGTTTTTAATATATTTTCCTTAATTTAACTACTTTTTGTAATGCACCTTGGTAAATATTTTTCATCTTGGGCAGCCTCATGACAACCTAATAATAAAACGTCACTGCTTTTAAGTACGTAGTAGAAGACAGAAACAAGATACGACCAATTACATTGATATTATTGTTGCCAAGCCCTTCTCTCTACTAGTTTTCGTTACAAATTTCACTCTTCAAAGAAAAACGTAGAAACTATCTACTTAATTTTCAAAGAACTCAAGTCCTATCAGTGTGTAATTGCTTTTGCTTTTTAGCTTTACATATCATGGTTATGCCCTGTAGACTGATGGAGGTCACTTAGTCTAGATCTAGCTGACCATTTCCACGTGCTTTTTAATGTGCGCCACAAACATGAACTTATTTAATCGCTTTCGCTCGTAGTTTGATAGTCGCAATAACACACAATCACAGTACGCCTAGAGTTTAGCATTATATGTACACTCATGTCCAAAGTGATTGTCCCATATCTATAATTGTCTTCTTGTAACAATGTAATTTGATAATGATTTTGCAGGGTACTTTTAATACTGTTACTATGTGTATAATCGGGAAATGTATATTTGTGGTAAATTTCATAGGAAAAGAATTATAAATACGAAAATTAGAATGAGTAAAACAAAATGTTGCTAAATGGACAAGAAAATTTTATTTCCGTTTTATTGTTCTTATTTACTACTCTTTTGACATGAAATTTGCCACATACTGTACATGTCTTTGCCGATTATACACATACTAACATTACAAGAAATACCGGGCGAATTCGTTATCAAATTATAGTCCTATAACAACATATTTATAGACATGTGACAATAATTTTGGGCATGAGTGTACATCGTTTGCAGACATAGTGCTAATTTCAACAGGTCTTTGATAGAAATCATTAATGCTTAGTCCAGAAAGTGGATATTTTGAAAGTAATATTAGAAAAATTAAACAACCAGAACACGAAACA
The DNA here is from genome assembly GCF_964235325.1 of Thermobia domestica. Lineage (NCBI taxonomy): Eukaryota > Metazoa > Arthropoda > Insecta > Zygentoma > Lepismatidae > Thermobia > Thermobia domestica. The sequence continues at coordinate 90,693,581 of NC_137469.1, forward strand.
CAAGCATAATCTATTTTTATGAATCTGCAAGTCAACTACAGCAGTTCGTTACTAAAACAACCCATAAGTTTTGTTTGCTTACTATTATCAATCATTCAAACAAAAAGTGCAGAGCGATGTAGGAGAATAACAGATTTAAAGAGTTCTTAATTCAACCCTTTATGCTAAAAAATAAACTAAAATTAGTTTAATCAAGACACTAATTATAGAAAAGGAAACTTATTCCTTTAGTAAATATTGTAAGAATATATTATTGAAAAGCAACTCGAACCTATATGTGTGCGCAAGTAGAAAAAATAAAGCTGTTACTAATATACGGCATAATATTACTTAGAATTCACACATCCCATATACTTTAAACAAATAAATAAATGAAAAATAACGACACACACTACCAATCCGCCAAACCTAAATGTCTACTTAAAATAAATTTACTGCAGTCTTTTGCAGTTATTGCCAGCCAAAGTGAGTTTTCAAAATACTCTTATATATGTTACAAATTCGTTCAATCAATAGCAAGACCATTATTTAGCCTTGTACCCTGAGGATATTACAAGATTTTACCGGAAAAAAAGAAAATGATATATAGATTCAACGTTACGATAAGAGATTAAATTTAAAAAAATACTAAATGAATTATGAAATTGTATACACTTAAAGAAAATTAACCAAATCATTTAAACATACGAAATATGTTAATTAATGGTTAAGTAGTGTTATGTTTAGAGTTAAACTGAAGATTTAAATATGGTTTATTACGAGGAATGAAGTTCATGATAGTTTTAAATATAAGTAAATTTTGTTTGAATTGGATTGTGAGTTTACTAATGATTTTTGTTTTACATACTATAAAATAAATTGAACCTGTTTGTATTAATACACTTTCAAGTTATTTCTTAAAACAAGAATTTTAGGAAAACCAAAAACGGATCGAAAGATTGTGATCTTGGCCAAAAATTAGTTTTTGGATCGGAGGTCACAAAATTTTTGAATGGGCCCTAAATCGAGTTTTCGCATTTTCTACGGAATAAGCACATCATACTAAGTTAACTAATAGTTTGGATTTGGCTACACTATATGTTGTTCTCTAGATATAACTGTACTGTTTTGATGTTCCCTGACACTTCTTTCAGCAGATTTGGACAACTTACATGCAACTAATCTCACTTCTTATAATGTTTCTCCTGCAGTAATTCGTGTGGACGGTAAAGAATAATGAGGTTAAAAATTTCCAAATCTGGTAATGTAAATATTTTGTACTACAATCATTTTCAACAATTCCTCGGCAAGTTAAAGAAGTATGAAATCATCTAAGTTTAATACCAATTAATGTTTAGTCGAAGATTAAAGATTGTAAGAGCATCTTCACATAAGTTTCTGTTAGAAGCACGTAAAATTTCTACAAAATCATATCTTCATTAAAGAGTTCTGCGTAAGAAATTTTTCACAGGAATAAGACTCAAAAGATGATTCTACTGCAAGGAATTTACATTATAACATTTACAAGTTTACTGACCTCATTATTATTATTATCATTATTACCGTGTGTACAAAATAGTGCAATATAAAATTATAAGAAGTGAGACGAAGCTGCACGTGAATTGCTTACAGCAGCTGAGGAAGATGTCAGAGAACACCGAAACAGTACATTAAATATTAGATGCAGTAAGTAAAAGAGTACGTTTACAAGTAAATATTTATTCTTTATGAGATTAGAAACACAACTCATTATATAAGAAAATGTCAAAAATTTCATTCGTAATATCCTCAGTGTACAAAGTGTTATTCCCTTTTGCACGCACTCGAATACCTATTCTCATAGGACGTCGTCTAGATGGTACTTTTAACTCTTTCCTTACAGGTAAATTCTCCTTCATCTGTGATGATGACAGCATGAACTCATTTTCACTTGCTAATACAGAAACAAGAGATAATTAAAAGATTATGGGAAGTTCCTGATTGAGCAAAACCAGTACGAGGAAAACCAGTACAGATTGAGCAAAACCACTAATCACACATGTAGTTCTTTCGTGTGTATAATAATTTTCCTCATTATACTTACAAGCATACAGTAAACTTAACTATTTAGCGCAATAATAGATGTCCCTGACAGACTGATCAATATTGAAGGCACAGAATTGTTAAATAAAGATAATAAAATAATTATGTATATATAAAATAATTGTATGATGAAACAAAATAATGTTATATGAAACATATGTTCAAAAATGATTACATTTTTTTTTTTTTTTTTTGTCTGAATCACTGTCTGAAAGAAATGAAGACCAAAATTCAAAAATTACTTCTGATAGATCAAAAGAGCCACTCCGGACCCGCCGCCGCTAGCAGGTTATCATCCATATTGAATTTATATAAGTAAATGACATATTAGTGTTCTCTTCATCAGGTGGTTAAAAAGTTATGTCCAGCTAGTTATAAACTATTTTTCAATTTCATAAGCTTCTTGGCGAACACATACGAGTTAGAATAACAACTCTGCTAAGTTTCACCGTATTTGCTCAGTGAGTTCGGAAGATTCGACGAGAAGTTAATCAGAAGCATTTCGCTTTTACACACGCACACGCACATACCACACACACGCACACACACACACACCACAGACAGATACAGAAACACACACACAAACGTCACGTTGCAAACAATATTTTGCGGCTCTTACTCCTTTTACCCCTTTGTTTGCGTCGGTGTCCCGACAAAACGTACCAGCGACAAAACGTACCACTTGAATTTTCGCGACAAACGTACCACTTTTGACGATCTGTCATAAATGACAACCTGTCCTGGACTAATTAAAACATTTCAGATATTTAATCCACGACAAAACGTACCACTTAAAGGAAAAAAAAATGACCTAGAAATGTCAGACATTTAGTTTGAGGAAATCTGACATTGTAAACAGGGTTGGTGGTGGTTATTAAAATTTACTTTCACCAAAGCTTTTCATGGGGGGGGGGGGGAAGGAAGGCCTCCTCGCTACTGAGAACTCTACAGAGACAGGGATGTGCGGCGCAAGGAAATAGAAAAGAGCCTAACAACTATAAAGAAGTGGTGTTAGAAGAAGAAACACTCAAGATGCTTGACGGTACTTCTTTTCTGTTAGCTGATGACGGAGAAGAAAATAGAATTATAATTTTTTTGTGGCGATAAGGGCAAAGAGAACTTGGAACGCTTTAATCATTTTTTCATGAGTGGTACTTTCAAGTGCTCTAGTAAGCAGTTTTCTCAGATTCACAGTATCCATGCAGATTTTGGCAGTTCGTATGAAGAAACAACATCAATCCGGTAGTTTTTGCTTTATTAGCCAATAAGAATAAGGAGACAGATATTCGTTTGTTTCAACTCATCCTTCAGTCTGTCCCGGAGTGGAAACCAGAAATAGTGAACGTGGACTTTGAATCGTCGGCAATATCAGCGCTTCGCCAAGTATTTCCTTCGACAGAAATCAGTGGGTGCTTCTTCCATTTTAAGAAATGCCTTTGGGGGAAAGTTCAGGAGATAGGACTTTCGGTGGAGTATCGACAGAATGAGGAAATCAGGCATGGTCATGGTCTTGCATCCCTTAGTCGTGGTCTTGGTCTTATATTGGTACTTTTCTCATCACCAATCTGTTCAACTTTTAACCTTATTTTGGCCGGTACGTATATACTTCTATACCATCCTATCAAGTGGTAAGTTTTGACGCCTGTCATTATTTGATGGCTGATTGGAAGACTCTTTGGAAGTAGCCCTCCAGGTAAGTGGTATGTTTTGTCGCTTGTCATTATTTAAAGTGTTTTTAGAAAACCCTTCACAAGCAGCCCTCAGGGTAAGTGGTACGTTCTGTCGGTAGTACGTTTTGTCGCGTATTCGTTTGCGTCATCTATTTTGAATTCATACAAATAAAAAGCAGATGTGTTGCAAAAATCTCCCACATATCAAATTTTATTATGTCTAACATGTAGAACTACGTAGTAATTATAAAACAATATTTCCCCTTACTTAAACCTCTTACACATGGAATTTCCAAAATTCGTGTAAGTAAAGTTATTCATATGCTGTACGTCAAAAATCATCCATACCTGTATGTCCAGTCTTTCAACAGAAACATGCCTTTAACTTTTCAACTCCCATCACGTTAGATTTACAACTTCATTCTACCCGTAGCCTAACGTGTAGGAAGAACATTTGCTTAAAGCTTTGAAGTTTCTAGGCCCAGTGTTCTCGGAAATTGGTGAAAACGTAGAAAATATTTATCTCTTAAAAGCTAAATTCACAAAATCCTGGCATATCCATAGTCTAAGATCTGAAGCGAATATTTTTGAAAAAATTACGTTAGCATCGGCTTTAGATTTGATGCTGAGTAGATCAGTAAGTAAATGAGTGAGTTTGCTTATATACAATAATGCTATATATAGATATAGCTTAGTTCTTTAGCTTAGATGGGGGCCGCGGTGGCTCAGTGGTAGAGCGTTCACCTCTGGTGCTTGGGGTCCCGGGTTCGATCCCAGTCCCCGTCAAGTGAACTTTGTAGTGGACAAACACCGTGTGCATGGGTTTCCTCGGGATTCTCAAGTTTCTTCCCACTTTCTTCATTCCACCATTTTCATTCATTACTCATCATCACCGTCCCCTTTAGCCTAACTGTGGGACGTAAAACTCAAAGATTTCATTTCATTCATTTTTCTTTAGCTTAGTTCTTTGCACAAATATTATGTCTTTATAGTATGTAACTGTACAGTATTCTAACTAGACTTATCAAACTAGTCTTCTTCTGTACTTTACCCTATGTATTAAAAAATATTTTTATTGATTGTACTATAAAAAATATTTTGGATTTTTATATTTTACTTTAAATAGATATTTTTATTTTGTAATCTTTGAATATTTTATATATATTTTCTAAGTTCGTAGTTTAGTCATTTTGTATGGTCTCTCACGGAATGTAAATATTTTGTCTTTCTATATTTAGACAAGGTGCTAAAGTAGCGGGGTGGTAGAGCGTTGGCTTCGCATTCGGGAGGTCGTGGGTTCGATTCCCGCTGCCGACCATCCTGACTGGGGTTTTCCAGGGTTTTCCTCAGTCCTACCAGGCAAATGCTGGGATGGTAACCTACTAAATAGGCCCTGGCAGATACCTTCCCAAATCCTTTCCATTGTTATTGTTGTTGTTGTTAAATATCCAGTGTAAAATAGCCTCTGGGCTGTATTTGGTGATTGTTAAATAAATAAATAAATAAGTAGTATATGTGTGAATCTCATCTAATTTAAAAAGATACTTTAAATTCCAGTACTGTACTTGGAATACGAAACTAAGTTGAGGTTTGTAGTAACAGTCTCTCAACCCATTAGACATTTAGTTTTGGTATGATCTAAGTAGTACTGTGTATGCGTCACCGATTTCATATGTAATCTTAATGAACAAAAATTGATAGGTTATAAATCTGTTACCAACTACATAACATTGATGTTTGTCTGCCGGCACATGGGAATCATTTATAATGTCCATTATAATCTATGTATGCAATATTGTATGATGAATGCCTCGAAATGTAATATATATTCCTAGATCCATAGTTTATAGTTTTATACTCTACTTAGAGCCATATAGCGGTAAAAAATATACTTTATACACATTTATTTCGCTATTTATTTGAACTCCCTTGTGGCAGAGCATGGTTCCAGATTAGATTCACGGTGGGAGCTCATATGATTTGGATCCCACGTTAAACTGTAGGTACATTTCTCATATAGCCTTGGTGCTGAACGGAACACTAAACGCCAAATCTACCTACCAACCAACATTTATTTATTTATTAAAGAATTTCAGATGAATCCATGGAATCGGTTTATACTGGAAACAGCAATTGAAATGTGAGACGAAATTTTGGAAGTCACCAGACTACTTTTAAAGATTACTGTCCCAGAATACAGTTGATAAAACTCAGTCAGGATATCCGATAATTGGTTTGAATCCCGGCCTTCCGATTGCGAAGTGGCAATTATACTAACTCTTGACCCATTTCTACTTATTGTTTACAAGAACATTATTCTTATTTGGGTTCAAGGATTCTGCACCTATAGTATTGACCACCACTTCAGGGACACTGACAAAACTTAAAAGTATATAGCTGAACAGTTACTATGTAAGTAACTAATTTAAAAAATAAATAAAATAAACTTTTTAAAGACCTTCTGATAATTAACCTCCTCGGTCCCAGCATTTTTTTTTTTTTTTGAATAGAAATGTTATATTCTAATATTATAGTTACCTTCGGTTGTATACCCTGTTAGCCAATTTTCAGTTATTCTTTCTTATATCTTTGTCATCTGTCCGCTGAGTGCATGTCGCCTATAGGCGACATGGGAACTCAGTGTATACATCATGTATAATTCACATGTCGCCTATTGGCGACACGGGGTCCGAGGAGGTTAAGATAGCCTTAAAATTGTTAGTAGATTTACCAGAGTAATAAGATCTACCCAACAACATGGAATTGGACCTTAGACATTTGGAAAGGCTGAATTGCATAGTAGGAATTTATACTAAAGTTAATATGAAAATCAAATAGTAATTGACAAAAAATTAGTTAAAATAAGAACGCCATGGATAATCGCGTATTTATAGTAATTTACATCTAATATTTTGTAGATTTCAGAAAACATATATTGAAGCTCAAGTTATTTTCAAATAAACTCGAACATTTATAGATTTTACTCAATCTGGACATCAACGTTAAATTTTATCATAATTTGGGACCATTAATTATTTTATTTATATACGAGTTAAAACTTGAAAACCACACATATGTAGAAATAGCACACATTTAAAACTACTAACTACTACACTGGGAAATTATTTTATTGTAAGATTATACCATTCACATTCGTGTACAGCAAATTCACTTTTGTGTAAGTCGTTTTTAATATTTACGTTAGTATTATGAATTCATTTGAAATGGATACAACTTGTCCAAAACTATATACTACGATACAGGAAACATACTTTCTTTCATTGTCGAAAGAAACTATAGAATTAAAATAATTAGCATAATACTCACTATGTATACTATTTGTTTGTTGTAGCATAGACTAAGTGTTACTTTCTAAAAAACTAGAGTAAAAATAATCAGGTATATCAAATGAATAAGGTTGCCTTACCCGAAGTAGCGAGAACTTGATTTTTTCATACCTTTTTATTCTCAATGAAGAAAAGGATTTTAATAGAGGAATCGAAGTACTATAAAAGCACTTAGAAAAGTGTTTTCGAATAACAAGACTTGATACCAAAGTGTAAAAATGTAGTCAAGCAGCAGGAATAGTTTTAGTGTTTTCATACTGATACAGTTTAATAAAATAATATTCACTATATATAAAAAAATCCATAAATGAAAGAATTTGTTTTCTAGACTATCATCATCAGATTGTACAGACAATTATTCATATGTTTATAGTTTTTCACTTTTATCATAAACTCAAAAATGATTTTCGAACAATTTCATAATAGGATAACTAGTTGTTTGAAAATATATAAAATGAGTAGATGGCTTGAAACAAAATCTTCACAATAATTTCGTTTTGATGAAAGAGAACAGAAATCATATTACGAAATAACTTCCTAACACAGTAAGTTGAAATTGGCACAATCTGCGATGCGAAGAGATTATTGTGTTTACTATTTATACAGGGCCGGATTTAGGGGGGGGTGCACCGGAGCACGTGCACCCCCCCCTCCGTTCTGAATATACACTATCTAAAGTGAGAAACTGACAGTGGGAATAGCAATACTTTCCTAAAATTTCATGTCATGTTTCCGTTTCGGGCTTAAAAGCTAGCGGTTTTACTAAACACAATAGTTTAAGTCAGTTCCTCATACACATTACAAATGCCTAAAGGCATTTAAAAAATGTAAATTTGATTCTTCAGATGTACTGATAGTTATTGGTGCACCCCGCTCAGAAAATCCTGGATCCGGTCCTGTATATATATAAAGTAGTATGACCTAAACCTATCCGTGAAGATACGAGGTAGATAATTATATTTTCTGAAGTTACTGTGTGCTTTTTGGCATATATGTTTCTGAGGAGGAGGGGGGGTGGGGGAGAAATGGATGTTGAGTATACGAGGGACAGTCCGAAAGTCCCCGGAATGTTGCAGTTCTGTTATTTATATGCAATCACAATGAATCTTGGTCAATACAGTCCCTAGGTTGCCTAATTCTGAATTTAACAAGTGTGAAAACGTTTTAGCAGGCAGTGTACGAGTTAGTAGCTGAACAGTGGAGTGTGTGGCAATCAGTTAGCGCATTTTCACAAATCGAGCAACATGTAATATCACGTGCATGTGCAAATTGGGGGGGCGGGGGGGGGGGGAATCTGATTCAGAGAGTCTGATAGCCTTGGAAACAGTTTAGCACCATCGGATGTTTGGCTCTTTCCAAAGCTAAAAATGGGCATTTTCCGTTTCGCCAACGAAGAAAAGAGATTAAAAATAACACAACGACTGAACTTCGGAATATACCAAAAGAAGCTTTTCGTTGGTGTTTCCACCAATCGCAGGAGGATGGAACAAGTGTGTGTGTGTGTGTGTTTCGAAGGTGCCAACTTTGAAGGGAATTAAGTAAATGTATACTTATGCTGGGTAATAAAGAACTAGAACAAAATTCCGCGAATTTTTGACTGTCCCTCGTATTTCCGGGTTCTAAGGCAATTTTCTTAAAAAATACTAATATACAAATTGGTTTAAGACTATATACAAATAGTCATACAACACAGAAGCTTACTTCTTTCCAAAAAAGAAAAAAATTACCAAATATAGTATCTCGTTTTTCAGGACAGGTATTAAATCGTTCTCCTTTAGTATATTTTATTCATTCTAATCAATATACTTAAACCTTGCTCCAGAAAGAGTGGTTCCATGACATGATACATACAAGACTTGTGATAAGTTCAACACATTATAAGAGTTGCGTAATACTTTTCATAATATTTTGCCGACACCATACGATTTCAGTAGGTGATCAAAAAGACTACACGTGAAAAATGGCTTACGAAAAGGCTCACGTGTCACTGGAAGGATAAGATAGAATTACAATATTTAAAATCTTGTAATTATCTTGTGCTACTGGGATTAGGCAAAGTATTGCGTAATTATTTTCATATACATTGGCTTTTATCATAAAGTTCAGAATATACAGGTTAAAAAAACGAACTTAAAAATATGAATCCATGTTCCAAACTAAAGAAAGAAAGCTCTGATAGACGAGTTATAAACTGAAAAAAAAAAAAAAAAAGCATTTCACATAGCTTAGCATGGAAACTATGGGACCTAGCATATGCATTTTGAGAAATTATAGAGGAACTAATTCACGTTCAACCGAGATATATATGTCTCTGAACCATGCCTTACCAACAGGACGAATTTTAAAAGATAAGGCTGGCAATCAGAATAATTTCAGCACCTACTTTTAGCAAATCCATTGTGTAGGTAAGACACTGTTTGTAAACATTGTTATCCAGGTAGAACTCAGACTAGTTCCTCTACAATTTCTAGAACCAACATCAGTTAGGTTTCATAATTCTTTAGTTAGATCGCTTCAGAAGCTAATTTTCGCACTTGAGGTAGCTTTAAGCTATGAAAGGCAGATTTCTTCAACTCATGTTTAAGGCCATTTTTTCTTGCATTTAGAAGAAAGAATTATTTCTCGAATTTTTAGAGGTAGTGTTACCCCACAGCCTGTAAATGTTACATACAGATTAATGTTTACATTTCCTTTGGAAAAACGTGGTATTTATTTATTAACAAATGTTTAATCATTAAAAATGTTTTATTTTTAATTTCATCAAAGTAATCTTTAATTAGCCCATTGAGTTCTCAATGTATGAAGATTGTAAGACTCCTTTTACATTATATCTTCAGAGATATTATTTTAATATTCCTTATTAAAGTTTAATTAAGAGCATATTAATGTTACACTTATATATCAATAAATAATATTTAAACATATTTATACTTACATATTGTGTAAATATATTATATTTACATTAATTTTTTTAAACCTTAAAACCCACTTTATTTTAAATTATAATTTGTAACTTGTTTATTAGTAACATTCAACATTTTCTTCAAATTTGTATTATTATCTTACATAACATTATTAAATACATCGTCATTTTACGCTAAACAAATAATTTTCTTTTATAGCTACACAAAGGAAAAATGAAAATTCAAACTTAGTTGAAATCATATTGTAAAATACGCTTTCAGTAATTTCTTTAAATACAAAAAATAAAAAAGTTTTAAAAAGAAGTATAAACTAAGAAAATTATCAGTATATTTTAACAATGTTAGCTATTATGCGCATCGAAACATCTTTTAATACAACAATATTTTAATGTAAGAATGTAAAGTATATGTATTTTACATTAATTAAGGTAATTATATATAAATTTAATTTATATTATAAATTTCAGTAGTATTAAATTTGAACATAGAAAGTCATTTTTACCGTGTAAAGAGCATTTAAATACATTTAAAAAAATAATTAGGAGTTCCAGAAACTTAAAATTTCTTCTATTCTATTCTATTAATCTCTCTTGCGGGGTATTTTATAGAAAAAGTCACAGCACTATGGCCCAGTTGACTGCTTCGCTATAATTGTTTTAAAACTTTTTGTTGGTATTATAATTGTAGAGATGGCCCGTTCCAAAATGGACGAATTGACCTGTTTCAAGTAATTCTGTTTCCACACTATTTTGTTAAATAAGAAGGAAGGCAGAAACGTAGAACATATAAAAAATTATGTATAATACTATAAAAATTGCACTACACTGAATTGAGTCTAAAATTGAAATTGTGTTTTAAATTTAAATTGAAATAATTAAAGAGCAAGACGTTCTATTGTATAAAACATTCTACTCCATCTTGCCAACAACCTTCAAATTTCTTTTCCAGTAAAAAATATCGCCATACAAATCCATGGAAAAAAATATCTAAAATCTCATCTCTAAGCTGAAATCGTAAGAATTAAATATCTTTTTTTTTTAAAATATTTGTTTCTATTGTTACGAAACTATTAAATTAGATATTGCTTTTATATCCTATTTTTGGTTAATTACTTCGATGCTGATTGTTCATGGTAATCTGTTATCAATTAACAATAATTGTAAATCAATTTAATCGAAGATTAGGAGAAAATTTAGAAATTATTCAACCATACTATAAGATTGAGTGCATTTATATCAGTGCTTAGGCATGACCATGTAAGATGTGTTCTACTAACTTTAGTTTTAATTAATTATGTTAATTAATTTTAATTATTAATTAATTTTAACTTTACAAGTTTGATATTATATTTAAAATTCAATAGAAATTATAAAAGAAAATATGTGAATCGATCTGAAGTCCGCGAAAGGGAATATTTTAAACTATTGCTACAAACACTATAATACTTGACTTTAAGAGTATAATTTTATTATCTGCACATTAACGCACTTAACAATTGGACCTTATAAGTAAAATAAGAGAAATCAAGATAAACCATTACAGAATGTTGCAGAGGAAATTAGTTCATTATAAATATGCATGCTTTTAATGGTAAAGGGTTCGAAGTGTAACAAAATATTAAGGTATCTTGAAATTGCAAGTAAACTTTTTTTTATTTTATCAACATCATAAATATTTCCTTTATGTACACGATATTACTTGGGCTAGTGCATTAGGGCTTCACAAACCATGTTTGGACCTGACGAAATGTCATGGAAAGAAGGGAATATTACGTAAAGTACACAAAAGGAATTATTCATGATGTTATTAAATGTAAAACATGTTGGTGGCACGTAGTAATACAATGTTAGTGTAATTAAACTGCGGTAAATATTAAATTAAATTGAGATGTGAAATAAAAATTAACGTGTATTTTTAAAATTCTGTTGTTTTATGAAGATTGTTATTATCATCAGATTCATATATATATATATATACAGGGTGAACGCTGAACGGTAAGTACGTGAAAAACTTGGAAGGGTGATTGTACATCTAAAAAGAAATAAAAAAGTCCTACTGAACATGGGGGAAATTTCGTCCCGTTTAGGAATGACAGAGTGTCGAAAGCGTGGGAACATGAATTTCAGAGCCCAACAGCTTAAAAACAATACATTGTAGAGAGTACGGTTAAAAACGTCACTTAGAAAGTCATACCTACCCTACTGAAAAATGCATGTTTGAAAACGCAGCTATGCGTGCGCACGGAATTCCCCAAAGGAACGGTGGGATTCCAGGACATGCTGTAAAGGGAAAAAGTGTCACATGTTGTTAATCCCATGCGCACACGTAGCTGCGTTTTCAAACATGCATTTCAATAGAGTAGGTATGACTTTCTAAGTGACATTTTTAACCGCACTCTCTACGATGTATTGTTTTAAGCTGTTGGTCTCTGAAGTTAATGTTCCCACGCTTTCGACACTCTGTCACTCTTAGACGGGACGGAATTTCCCCCATGTTCACTACGACTTTTTTTGCTTCTTTTTAGATGTACTATCACGCGTCCAAGTTTGTCTACGTAGTTATCGTTCATCATGTATATATTAAGTAAAGAACAAAGTATGGTAAAATTAAAGAATAAAGAAAGAATCAAAAAGTACGATGAACTTTGCCTAGATAAATTACTTTCTTCACATTTCATGCCACGTGAAACCACTTGAAAACTCCTTGTACTTTTATTCCGAAATGTCTTGTACAACAAAGTCTTCCAAATTATATAAAATGATAAATATACACTTTATATATGTTCTCATATGTTCGATATCAGAAAATATTTTATGAAGTAGATCTGACTAAACAGCCGTTTGTGTTTAGTAAGACACAAATTAGTAGTGAAACATTGTTTAGATATTGTACATTTTAAATTTTATACACATATATTAACTGAAAAGTATTCATTTCTAACTTAAAAAAAACTGCTAGAAGGAATTCATATCATAGCAAATATAACCTAAGTATGGTAAAATAACAATACTTATAAGTAGATAGATCTTTAAACATCAATATTGGCAATAAATACAGCACTGAGAATAATTCATTCACTATTTAAGACTTTAATGCGAAATTTGAAAAATCTCTCAGAGTGTTTATAGTGGAGTAACGTTGGGTTTTATCCTATCTGTTAATCTTTACGCAGCATGGTAAATACAGACTTACAAGCTTACACCGTTTCCTTTTTCTTTTTCTTTTTTTTTTATGTGCTATACACAATTCTAGTGTCGTATATTATGAGAGTTCTGATTTTCAAATCATGCTGCTTCTGAGAATAACTTGTTTTAAGAACACAAACCAGTACTGATTTGTAAACCACATCTACACTGTTTCTATGAATAGTTTGTTCAAGCACACTGGCATACTAATTCTGATTCTTGAATCATACACTATCTCCAGACAATATTGACAGGAACACAATAATTCGTACTATGGAAGAAGCTATCAACAGAATTAGAGTAAAAATTTGTGTATAGAAGAAACACAACTTTGCTTTGTGAGAAGTCAACAATTTAATTTAAATGATTTAAAAAAAATAATTTAAGCACAATAAAGCTAATTATAGACAAAAGAAAAATAAGATTGCTTTTATTTTTATTGATTTCCAATCACATACCAGTCAATACTTTCAGTCTTTGTATTTGGAGTATTCAGATGTTTTCGTCATCATGACAAAAGCAAAAAAAGTATAAAAATCACTCTGAAACTAAATTCACTGATGAAATTGAGGAAACTTCGATAACTAGTATGACATCTTGGTCTTGAACTGGAGAAACTATGATATTTTTTCTTCTTTTCAGCAACTTGAAGACCAAATATTCAGCCGCCATCTGGACCACTTGAACGTGATCATACAGGCAGAGTATGACGCCATTTTATTTACAGAAGTTTCATTACATTTATCAGTAGATTTCATTTCAGCTTTTATGTATCCGAGTATGTAACCCATTAATCTGTTTTAACATTTGTGATTTTTGAATCCACTTGCCTTTGCCCTGATGATGATTATACTCGAACTTTACAAACTGAATCTGTGCTGTTTATGATTGGGACAGCAGTAGAGATGAAAGTTACATTATTTCCTTTCGTCTGTTCAAAAGTATTTACTTACTCCAAAGATAAACATTTCTCTTAAAGAAGTAATCTAAAAGAATAAACAGTTTAGTCGCTAAATGCGGAAAAGATAAACATATTTGACTAGGATACTTACTTTCCTCTTCTGACGGCTCCTGAATCCTTGTTTCAATCTCAGAGGTTGACTTTTGTCGTCGAAGAAGGCGGGATTTCGGCTGGCAACGGTTAGCTTTATCCTGGCAATCCACGTGAACATTCATCTTACACACTCGACACTTGAGCCCTTGCCTTGTATGTCCTACAAAAAGACAAAAACTGAAGCAAAACAGATACATTCTACAATGGGCCATTGTCACAGTGTACCATAAAATAATGTTAAGCAAAGTTAACTTCACAAACTTACAGAAACAATGGCATTTTCCCCCCTGAAAATTAACAATTAGTAACGATTTCAAAACGATTTCTTCATGATGGACAAATATAATACCAGGAAGACCAATTTTAATTACTAAAGTAATCATCATCATCATTGCAAGCAGTGAGGGGTCTGAAGGGAAGTCACATCGGTAAAAATATTTTTTATCACTAGAAACTGAAGAAAGAAAGCTTGCCAGATTTACGAGGGTTGGAACTTAAATAGTGGCAACACTGCTGTGGAGACACTATGCAATGAAATGTACTAGTGACGCTGATAGCGCACGTTGTTGACATACCTACCTAACCTCCGAGCAAATTGAATCTCCCGTCCCACGTCACCGGCAGGCGCACAAGCGAGGGAAGCACAGTCACTTGTGAGCGAGCGGTCTAACGTAAAGGTGTCACTATGTTTTCGAAACAGGAACAACGGAGTTGGATCAAGATTGAATGTACCAGTGGTCGTACAACATGACAGTGTCATCAGAGGCTTCAAGAGGCGTCTGGGCATTGACGGTCTGCCCTGGAGGAACGTAATGCGTTAGGATAACACCAACACAGTCGTACACGAGAATCACCATAACTTTCACCACACTGGGGCTCTGACGCACTTTCGACTTTCGCGGCAACCCATAATGACGCCATTCGTTGGGTTGGTGTTTCAGTGTTGGCTCGTAAGACCTGGCCCATGTCTCATCCAGTGTTACGATACGGCGTAAGAAAGCCTCGCCTTCGCGCTCATAGCGCTCCAAATGCGTCTGAGCAGCGTCGTAATCCATTTCTGCATTTCCGTCAACTCATTCGGAACCCATCGTGACGCTAGGACGACCTGCCCAATGCATGTCTGCCACAGTTTGCCAACCTTCGTTGAAGGCTTTTACCCACCATGCTACTGTTCTCTACGGCAATGCCGATTCCCCACACGCCTCTTGAAGCCCTTGATGACATTGTCGTGCTGTACGACCCTGTTTCAAAAACATAGTGACACACCTTTACGTTAGACCGCTCGCTCACAAGTGACTGTGCTTCCCTCGCTTGTGCGCCTGCAGGTGACGTGGGACGGGCGATTCAATTTGCTCGGAAGTTAGGTAGGTATGTCAACAACGTGCGCTATCAACGCCACTAGTACATTTGATTGCATAGTGTCTCCACAGCAGTGTTGCCACTATTTAAGTTCCAACCCTTGTATTAATTCTTATACTCAAGAATTAGGACATTGGGTTGATTTTCTTCCCATAGTTGTAGCGATAAAAGTTTGATTTTTACCGATGTGACGATATTCAAGAGCTGCCACTGATTATAAAGTAATATTCTATTTATTGACAAATTGATTAACACTCATACATCATGCACTTATATTAATCTCTGCGACTTGACATAAGAATTACTTTTTTAAATATCATTCATCATTACACTCCTCTTCCCTTCTTCTTTTGCCTTCCATTGCATCACTAAGTATACAATTTATTTTCATAGTTTCCTAACTAATTTCTTTTCCTCTGTTTAACCATATACAATATTGTTCAGTCTATCTTTGACTAATGCTTCTATATTGAGTATTAACTTCACACAGTTAATTTTCTTGACTCTTTTCCATACATACATTTCTGTATTGTATTGTTAGTGAAAGTATTACCAGAGGTCCACTTTATGTCCTATTCTATTTACATTTTATGTATCATCATTTGCATTTACATCAATTTTTGGAATCCAATATTATAGTTCTATACACAAATGTTAATATTTTAATCAGAGAAATGCTATCTTGCATCTGACAAAATACATTTAGATTTACTTGATTGGCTAGATTTACTTGATTTACTTGAGACCTTGGCCTACAGATTAATGTGAAATCCAAGCTAGAAAACCTCCCATTGGAAACTGAACTCAGGCCTCTGGCACGAAAGGAGCGTATGCTTACCAGATAGCATAAGAGAGCTCTTTAGATCAACTGTTGAATTATACTAACAATTTGTTCGTTAAATGTTGAATTACTGATCATTCACGGACGAAAATTTCAAGTTGTTATACTTTCATGTCATTATTATCTGAGAGTGATTATTATAGGAGGGACACATTTTGGTTCTGGACAATACCATGCAACTTATGTTTATCCTCAATATACAGTTTGCTTCAAAACAACACCGACAACGTTTGGGAGATGATTCATGACACCAAGATAAAACGAAAAGTATAGACAAACCTGGGCTCACAAGTACTTCCTTTCGGAGTTATAGGATGCCGAAAACATGAAAAATGAACGTTAAAGGTGTATATCTCCAATACTATGGGACCTACTGTAGTTGATAGCACATGCCCTATCCAAATATCCATGTTTCAGAATCCTGCGGTATTTCCGCAATAATTTTTAGAGGTAGTTGGTGAGTACTTCCAATTATATGCCCGTAGCCAAACTACATCTATAAAAATTGTTACGTGAGCACCTTAGGATTCTGAAACATGTATTTTTAGATAGCGCACATATTAGTTCCTAAGTGAAGTCTTGATCCAATTACAGTAGGTCCCATTGTTTTGGAGTTATGAACATTTAAACTTCACTTTTTTATGTTTTCGGCAGCCTATAACTCCGAAAGGAAGCATTTGTGCACCCAGGTTGGTCTATATTTTTCATCTTATCTTGGTGTCAGGAATCACCTCCCAAACGTTGTCGGTGTTGTTTTGAAACACCCTGTATACTGACAGTATATATTCCGAAATGCTTTCTTATGTTATAACATCTTTTTAAAACTCTGTTTAGCTTCAGAGATAGTAGCATCATGTTTAACAGCTTTCTGCGTACAGAAGAACACTCAACTATAAGAATTATTTAGAGCTTGAAACCAAAATCTTCCTATATATTATACCTTTGCATTACATGAAATACTCTTCTATATGTACTGATTAATAATAATTTACTGCAAAAAACTGACACTCTTGGATTGGTACAACTGATGTTTACCAAATAGATGATCAGATTATGACTTATACTTTACAAAATAAAATTATACTCATATAAAAAATATACTCACTTTTGAATACATTCAATTTACATAATATGAAAATTATATTATATAAACTGGATATATTCAGAATTAAATAATTACTTACAGCAACATTTAAATAATGTTGATAACAACGTAAGAAGCAAGAGTGAGATTTTCTTGTAAATAAATTTACTGATATACTTTCAAGAAAATAAGTTGTAAATGATTTATTTTTGTTTTTTTGCATATTCTTTATGCAGTATATCTAAACTGGATTTTTTTGTACATTTTGTTTTTATAGATTGTTCTAATATTTTACATACTTGTTCTTCTGTAATCTTATAATCTCATTCATCCATTATGACCAGAACCGTATTTACGCATGGGCCAACATAGGCTATGGACCGGAATGGCAAATGTCCTTGCACCAAATTTTTTATACTCTACGTCTGGAATTTAGAGGCAAACATTGATATTGATACAGAAATTTGGAGGCAAATATTGATATCGATAGAGAAATTTGCAGGCAAACATTGATATCGATACAAAAATTTGAAGACAAACATTGATATTGAAGGGGTGGCATTTTCCAATGGTCTGGGACAGAAAAAATGTTAAATATGGCCCTTATTATAACTGAGGTTTTCTTTGCCAGGGAAAAGCTGAAATTGTACTTTTAAATAATATAGCTACTGGCCAATTTCCAAAATTTTTTTCGTCTTTCATGTTTAATTATTTGAAATAGTAAAAAGGTTTTTCCAGCCGTATGTGAAAATTCAC
Organism: Thermobia domestica; assembly: GCF_964235325.1. NCBI lineage: Eukaryota > Metazoa > Arthropoda > Insecta > Zygentoma > Lepismatidae > Thermobia > Thermobia domestica. The sequence continues at coordinate 90,711,862 of NC_137469.1, forward strand.
TTGTAAATAAAAATAATTTAAAGGAATTAGATAAAAAGTAATAAAATAATTTTATGTATACGAAGGTATTAGACAAATAATGTACTGCCAATATTGTCGCGTATAATCATTTATGAAAATATTCTATTATGGGTTTTCAAGGTTAATACGATATTTGTAGATTTTAAAAGTAAGTTTACAGAGAGTTTGGTGGAGACAGACACAGAATAAACCTATGCTAAGCCATTATGTCCAACTATCACTATGAGATTGAATGTATAGGAAATATTACAAGATATATATATATATATATATATCCAGGATGTTCTTTTATTTCAAATACAAGAATACCCTGTTCTTGAAAAATCTTGAAACAAATTGACTGAAACTACATATGTTATTATGTTTATAATGTCTTTTGTATGTTTTCTTTACTTATTTTGATTGCGTAAGTTTGAAAGAGAAACATTAACATGTTGTTTTCTAATTAGTGATTTATTTTATTTTCATGAATCGTTTATCAACATTTTTAAATCATTAAATGCTCTGAAAAAAATAAGCGGTATAAGCTTCGTGAAACGTAAGATGAAACTACACTAGTTTAATAGAATCAAGTATACTGATATGATTGTCAATAGAGACAACTTCCACAATCAAATGAAGAAGATAGTAGATGGATGTAATACGTTTTATCATTTTGTAATGCGTTACTAACTCCCAACGATTGCAGCACCATTGTGATTAAGCCATTTCGGTCCGAACATAATTATCACGAATTTTTTGTAACATGTTAAACTTTCTTTTTTGATCAAAAGATCCAACATATTTCAGTCAAAAATTTTCTTGTAGGCCTTATACCTGTTGAACTACATATAGTGTAGCCAACCTAAAACTATCACTTAACTCAGTATGATGGGCTTATTAAAAAAAAAAAAAAAAAAAAAAAAAAAAAAAACTCGATTGAGGGACTATTCAAAAATTTTGTATCCCCTGATCAAAAAACTAATTATTGGCCAAGATTGCAATCTTTTGATGCAGTACTTTTTTTTATCTTTCCTAAAATTCTTGGCCAAGATCACAATCTTTTGATCCACTTTTTGGATCATTCCTAAAATTCTTGTTACTTAACCAGTAAATCAAACATTAAATGAATTACATTATGATACCAAATTACATTGTTCAGCGTAATATTTTATTTCCAGCTAGAAATTAACATTCAGTAAATGCTGGCTATTGAGAAGCATAAAACTGAGCTTATTTTCATTTATTTAAAAATTACGTCTTACTTACCTCTAAGCACTTGTGAGCATATATCACATGGAGTGATTTTCTTGTAGGTATATTCTTGGAAAACGTGGGAGCTGTCAAGAACAGGCCCTGGCGTACCCTCTTTCTCCTTTCCATTCTTCCTATTAGACAAATAAAAAATAACACAATTAAACCGAGCACAGTAATACTGTAGCCACTTTAAAATTGACATATCTTAAATTTTAAATAGGTATTAAAGTAATACATTTTCTAGTGGGAATAGTTAGATGTAAAAGTTTCAATGTTATAAACACTAGCACCACGTTAGAAATTTGATCTATGTTTAATTTACATCGAGAAGCATTTTTATTTTCTTGTTGAAACGAATGTGGAATTTTAGTTTTTTTTTTTGTTTGTTTTGTTTTGTTTCACTAAATTGCTTGATAACAGTTAATTTAAAACCTTTTATTTGTAGAGATAAATTCCTTTTAGATATAAATTTGTTATTAGTTAAAGTCAAAGTAAGATAATTTTAAAATTTAACTTCAACTTTACTCACTTTCATGTTCCTTATAATAGTCAAACAGTTAGCAGCTTCAATATATTTCGAATAACAATCCGGCTATTCTTCATTAGTAAAACAAGGTTTCAATCATGTGGTGAGACTTTTTCTTTAGGATGAAGGGTTAAATTTTGTGGAATTTCTTAAACAAGTAAATATTAATAATGTAAGATTCTGAAGCATACGGTTCTTCAGTATCGCAGACGAAATAATTTATTAAAAAGAAGAAAACCTAATTGCAATCCTTAAAAGATGCACCTTTAATATACTCAAGCACAAACTAATTATTTGTCTGTTGTAGGAAACACAAAGGTGAGTAAAGTTGACGTTAATTTAAATAAAGGTTCCTTACGTTCTATTAGTAATTATAAAGATAATAGTTGTTTCTTTAAATACAAATAAAAGTAAGCACAAATTCACCTTTCTGAACGAAGTATTATTAAATTCCTTCATATGTTTGTTACTTTGCTATCATAGACGACCTTTAATTTATTTTGCCCTGCGTACCATGGGCGGCTCTTTTGTCTTACTCACTATGGCAGACCTTAATCGCTTAATTTCTTTTGTTCTTTGCATCATGGATGATATAAGAAGTTTAATATAATCATCTTAGTAGTTTAACTACCATGAATTATTAGTAGTTTAATTTACTACTTGAAACGTTCCATAGACGATCCTAGTTGTTATTTTATTCTTTACATAGATAAGCTTACAGCCGTGTGCACCAACGAAGTTTAAACGAGCGTTCACTCAAACGCGTTCAACATTAAACTTTCAAGTTAAAACGTATTTCCAGGAAATTTGTTGCACCATTGAAAGTCCAAGTTCAGTACACCTCGTTTAAGTAAACTTCGGTCAATTTGTAAAACCAATTCTGATTGGTCGCCGTCTTTTGTCTCTAATATTCGTTTAACAAAGTAACAAATGAAAAAAGCATACCATGTGCCAGTCTTTTCGACTTTCGAGATTGTGTGCATAGAGTTGTGAGTAGCCTAATTTCAATTATCGTAATTGTGATGGAAAAAATAATGAAACCACGAGCAAAATTTTTTACCGAAGACCAGAAATGTATTGTAATTTTATTAGTGTAAAAATACAAAGACATTATTGAATGTAAACGGACTGACTTGAATCAACGAAGTTTAAACCCCCAAATTCGGCCGTTCAAGCTAAAACCAAGTTTATCCATCATCTGACCGAAATTAATCTTGAACGTTGTTGGCGCAACAGACATTTTCACCGAGCTTGGTTATGACCCTCGTTCAACAGTTGAACTTGGTTGGTGCACACGGCCATTAGTCGTTTAATTTTTTGCCCTATGTACAATGGACAGCTTAGTAGTTCAATTAAGTTTGCCTAGTGTTAGACAGAAATCTTAGACGTTTAACTTACTTTCCTGCTTACCATGGATAATTAATCATTTTATTTATTTCGTCGTGTGTACTATGCATGACTTTAGTCATTCAATTCATTTTGTCTTGCCTACTAAGGACGATCTTAGTCATTTTATCTTGTGCTTTGTATCATGGACGACCTTAGTCACTTAATTTGTACTGGATACCACTAATGATTTTAATAGTTTACTTTACCTTGTCCTGGACGACGTGAGACATTTAATTTATTTTGTGCTGTGCAACATGGACGTCCTTAGTCACTTAATTTGTACTGGATACCACTAATGATTTTATAGTTTACTTTACCTTGTCCTGGACGACGTGAGACATTTAATTTATTTTGTGCTGTGCACCATGGACGTCCTTAGTCTTTTGATTTATTTCATCCTCCGTATCACGCGCGACCTTATTCGCTTTACTTACTTTGTGTTGTGTATTATAGACGATCTTAATAATTTAATTATTTTACCCCACGTATCATGTATGACATTATTCGTTTAAATTATTTGAACTGTATATCATAGCCGATCTTAATGGCTTAATTTATTTTATCCTGAGTACCATGGGTGGCTTTATTTGTATAATTTATTTTATACTGTGTACCATGGACGACCTTAGTCGTTTAATTTATTTTGTGCTGTGTATCAAGGACGACCAAAGTCGTTAATTCGTTCTGCATACCATGGATATTTTATCTTCTCTACCGCTGTATTATGAGCGGTGATAATAATTAGAAATGTAAGCAAAAAAAAAAAAAAAAAGCTGGTACTCGCCGCAAAAAACAAACCACTCCTGTAGGAAGTACTTTCGAAGAACATGGTTTTCATTTTCAGCCTAGGCACACTTTGGAAAGGATTAAAACATAGGAAAGAAAATACGGATGGGTAAAAATAGTTAAAAAGAATTTTTTTTAAAAAAGTATGCGAAGTAAAACTCTTCTTGTCACTGGAAATAGACAGATATTAATGGTAATTCATTTGTTACTGTTCACTGTTCTTCACTGTTAATGGTTTCAGAAATTGAATATTTGAAAAAAAAACTTCTCTAGGAGAGCCCTTCTACTTTTGAATCTACCTGGTGACATCAACCAAGAAATTCAATATTTGATTAAAATTGGACAACAAAATGTTTTTCAAAAGTCTTTATTACTGAAGTGGAACAAGCAAGTGCAACAGGAGATTGTAAGTACCTACCATCAACCAACAACAAATACAAAGATTGTTTATTTTGCCTGTCTGACTATTATAAGGCAAAAATTAAGAAGGCATTACATAATTATAACATCAAGGTCTCAGAAGTTCCTCATAAATTCATAGAAAAATATATATTACAAATTTTAAAGCATTTTTTTTACTGATCTCCAACAAAGTAGCTGTTGTTATCGGGTTAAATATCAATGTGACCAAATATATATATATATATATATATATATATATATATATATATATATATATATATATGTATATATAGGTCAAACAAAAAGGAATATTTGTACGAGAATAACTTAGCACATCCAAATCTCGCAGTCCACAACAGCTATCCGGATTGGCAACACATCACAAAAACAATAACCATAACATTGCTAATTCATGTTTGATAGAAGAAGCAAAAACAACTGAACAATAAATTAAAGAGGCTTATTACATTCATAAGGAGAAACCAACATTCAATTTAGATAAAGATGATATAAATGCGATTTGGAGTAGTGTTTTTACTACTCATTTCCAACGTCTGGAAGGCAATTAAAAAAAAAAAAAAAAAAAGTGAACAACAGTGAACAGTGACAAATGAATTACCATTAACATCTGTCTATTAACAGTGACAGGAAGATTTTTTACTTCGTACATTTTTAAATTTTTTTAAACTCATTTTCCCATCCATATTTTCTTTCCTATGTTTTAATTCTTTACGAAGTGTGTCTAGGCTGAAGATGAAGACCATGTTCTTCGAAAGTACTTCCTAGAGTAGTAGTTTGTTTTTTGCGGTGAGTATTAGCCTTTTACATACATTTCTAATTTATCATCTCATCTTTTGAGGGAGAGGTTGAGAATGAAATTCCATTAAAATTAATTAATTTATCTTTCTATTTAAAAAAAAAAAAAAAAAAAAAAAAAAGAGGGAAGTTACACTGGAAAACTTTTCAAAACATTTTGAACCTACGAAATGTTTAAAACAACGTCAGTGAAATTCGTTTTCATATAATATTGAAATTTTGGTAGACTATACCAATTCAAGGTTCTTTATTATTCTATTCCTTGCTTACAATTTTACGAACTATTTTATATAATGTTCATAATCATTTTTAAATGTCACTCTTACATTAAACTTTCGACTTGGTGCAGTCCCGCTCGAAATATATATAGAACTTACTAGTGTTTCGTCATATTCTTAATTTTGGTGCCTCCCCCCTCTCGGGGATGAAACGAATACCAGCAGGAGAGGAGTTACTTAGAAAGACTCTAAAGAGGGTCGAAATTATATAAAAGAAGAAACATTATTTCTTGATAAAATGGTAGTGTTTACTTAATTTAACCTTTAGGAGTTTTGTATGCTTTCATAGAAGTACAAAATTTAGGATTTTTCTTCTTTGTCTAATACTGAAATTTTTCCTCTAATACTTTAGGGTCTGTACATCATGGAAACACTCGTTTACTCTGTGAAAAGTACTATAATGTCGTGTGTGGTCTGTCAACAGCGACGCTTTTTTTATGCGACAACATTTTGTTAACAAAGATATATTGTAATCAACAAAGATATCTTGAGACCTCGAAAATTCAAGTCATTTGTGTAATGTTTTACTTGGATATGCATTTTGACTGATGCTTGTGCAAGATATGCAGAAAAAAAGTATTCAAATACCTTTTGAACTCATGTTGAACTCATGTCAATACCTCATGTTGAACTTTCAGATACCTTTTCTAAGGAGTGTACAACAGTTTCGCAGGCATTTTTTCATCATATTTCAATATATTGCAAAATCCAAAGACTAATTTTGCAATTTATCTGCATAATTAACTAATATGACGGCCAGTTGAAAAATTCTGCATTATAATATGAACGAGTCAAGGTGTGTATAAATATACATATATACAGGGTAAACCTGAAAGATGTGCACAAACTACGTGTGTGTATGTGTGTAGGTATGTAAAATTGGCAAACTTCAATCATTCTCCGAGTACTTATCCTTCTTTGCAATGTACTATTCTCATATCTTATTCATTTTCTAACGTTGTTTGTGTCTACTTTTGGATATGCTATCAATTTCAGCGATTATATATACACACACATATTTAATCAAATAATAAACAAAAGAGAATCTTTTTAGTACTCTGATTTGAATAATGGCATACTCTTAAGTTAATTAATGAACAAATGTTCTTCCTTAATGAAACAATCTACTACATAACTGGATAAAGTTTTAAATTATGAAATTAATTCTACACTATAACTTCCTACACACTTATAAGGTACAAAAATTTGATAGAAATTTATTGATAAAATAAAAATAATTTTACCAATGATATCTCTTCTAAGTTAAACAAACGATATAGAATAGAAAAAAAAGTAAAATGATGATTTCAACTTCGATAAGATACATATAATATGTTAACAAAAACAGAAGAAACAGTGTACTTGGTAATGAGAAATGTACCTTTTCCCTGTTTTATATTGTAATATTGTTTGTTCTGTTGTTAATAAGTTACATTCCGATTTTTTTTTTAAATTCCCTTTCCTATATTTGGATACTTTATTTGAGGAATCAAAATGCCATTCAAGTGTGTTCCAGTCAAGCATTTCCTTCGCCTAATAGAGATAAACATATAATGGCAGGTGAAGAAAGATAGATTCGTAGATAAACAGATATTAACATTAACATTCGCTAATTAACTACAATATGTGCTTGTTAAGGAGAATTTAATCTCATCAAAGGTTCTAATGACTTAAAGAAACTCATACACAATTTAAAATAGTACCAATATTTTTTTCAAAACAATTTTTTACATAAAGGAAAATTTCCAATTTATCAACGGCAATTGCTGAGGTTAGCAATGGAGATTGAGAAGTGTAATTAGTTTCATGTTGTACATCACAAGTACCAATAATTTAACATTTTTATAGTCTTCATTTGTATTATAGTTTTATGTTATACATTCCAACTTTGCATTTTCTATATTATGTTTTATATTACACATTTTTCAGATCTTTTATACTTTTGATGAGTAAAAAATCTCCAGTATCACTTCTATTTATAAACAATACACTTAGATTTTACTGTTGAGTAAGTTACACTATTTTATTGCTTATCCTAAGTAGAGACACAATGAGGCCGATAATCATATATATATATATTACCTTTAGATATTTTTTTTATCAATAACTTGTGTTAAATTTACTAATTTGAACACAGTTTTCGTAAACGTATCGAAAATTATGTTTACTATAAGAAAACTGTATCCAAATTGACATAAGAGTTTGCAAAGTTATTGACACAAGAACACACGCACTATTGCTGACGAATACATAAATATTGTCCTCAATTTCAACATTTTGGTTATAAGCTAAAACATCACAAGCTTTCTTTTTGTAAAAAATAAAAGCTGAAAGTGGTAGTAAGGATGATGGTAAAGCAAACTTCTACATGTGCAATAGGAATTCTCAAAACAACAATATGAATGGACGATCACATTGGACAAACGGATGAACATATGGACATAGTGATGACAAGTAGAAGGAACATATTCTAAACAAGCTACGCATATTAGCCTCACAATTAAGTTAAGGTAAGATGATTCGAAGCTTCGAATAAGTTTTTAGACAATGTGGCAAGCATGGTTCAGAGTAGATTTATTTCATGCAAAAATGAATTTTTTCTTACTTTATAGTAGTAGTACGGATCTAGGAGATAAATTGCCCACACAAAAGGTGCTGGGAATAAGTATTTAAGTGTTTAGTGTACAGTACAACGAGATACTTTGTGGATAAGAAGGTATTTTTAAAAATATTTTTTATTTGAATGAACAACATTCACTTACAAGCAAAAACAACTACAAAGTATTAATACTGAAGATATACTTAGAAACTTGTCTTACTCGACGAAGTTTAACAACACAAAGTGTAGAGAAAATTATGTCAACATCGGACATTAGAAGCAGAAAAGGGAATACATTTGAAGGTAGTGTGTGACAGGAATATCCGTTAAGAAGAAAGAAAGGCACAAGACACATGCCAATGAAAAGGTTATGGTTGCTACAGGGTGTACCACAATGATATGATAAAGAGAGGTTGGAATCAGTGAAACTCTTCCTCTGCCCTACCTCATTGACATGATGGTTGATACTGCATGGTACATTTGATTCTTTCTGTCAAGTAAAACAGTAATACATTAGTAACGGTAGACCAAAAGCTTCAAACACAAAAATAATTAGTATGTTCGTCTTTACTTTTAGTGAACTCTATTCTAAATATTCTAACTCTATGTAAGCAGTGTTTTTGTTTTTCTAAACTAAAACAAAGCATAAGTGAAACATTCAATAATACAAGTTTCTATATTACTAATTTCCTGATTAGTTGGGTTATGAAACAAAACTCAATCTAAAATTCAATTTATATTTACACCTCTTCAACCTCATGTCACACTGCTATAAAATAAAATTAATTAAATTAACAGTTAATGAAGTATACTTACCATTGAGGTAATTTTATTTTTCGTATTAAGAATAAGTGCTTAATAAATACTAGAATGTTTAAACATTTTAAAATAAGTATGGAAAAAATTACTTTGAAAAGAATATCGTGTTTCAAAAGTATTCAGCACTTTCATTTTTTTTTCTAAAGAACTTTCTTTAATCTTATTGATATTGAGCAATCTCATAAACTAACAACTAAGTGAATATTCAGTCCTTGCTTAAAAACATTTTGTGTGAATGACTTTGAATGTGTTATTACAATGTTAACATATACAGGGTGTCTCAAAAGTTCCCTGACATAGGATGACTGTTATTATCAGAGTTACAACAAAATGTAAGAGGGAAAACCGTCTCCAAATATGATATTTTCAGTCTAAAGTGAAGAAAATTTTTAAATCGGACAAACCGTTTGGGCTGTACACTCCTTATGCGCCCAATGTTAAATGAAAATGCAACGTTGCCATTTATCTGGGTCCATAACATAAGTGAATGAAGTCACTGTTTGAAATGGGGGCTGGCCATCGACACATTAACGTAAAAGATAGTAACTTCGTTCACTTATGTTGTGGGTGCAGGTAAATAATAACGTTGCATTTTCATTTAACGTTGGGAGCATAAAGAGTGTACAGCCCAAACGACTTGTACAATAAAAAAAAAAAAAAAAAAAAAAAAAAAATCCTTCACTTTAGATTGAAAATATCATATTTGGAGATGGTTTACTCTCTTACATTTTGTTGTAACTCTGACAATGACAGAGTTACCCTATGTCAGGAGTCTTTTGAGGCACCCTATATACATAAAAATTTTTACTATATTACGTGAGATTTAATATTGAGCTTTGTGTGCCATTAGAAACGCATGATATAGGTGCAGTGTTGCCAAAGTATATTAGAAAAGCATATTCCAATATATCTTATGCCTTCGTCTACTAATGCAATAATTTTAAACGACAACCTTGCTTCCGTGATTTACTGCTTAGTGAACGATATCCTCAAATTCAGATATTTGTGCCTGGCACAAAAAAGCTGAAGGATGAAGCACATTAAATACCGGTATGACTGCTTGAAATAATAAATCAGGAAAAACAAAGCGCATAAATGAAATATGTCTCATGGTATCTAGATATTTCTTCTTCGACGAAAAGTCATTGACGAATCGTTGAAACATTTCTAGATCTGCACATTGATGTTGTCAACATATAATATTTTACGTTCAGAAGAAACTTGATGAATTCCGTATGATACCGGATACACAGGAAAATAGAGAAGAGCTATATAAAAGTATGAACATCAACGCGAACACTCGTATAAACATAAACTGGTTGAGGAATGATTGTCAAATGGATTAAGATCCAAGGAAATCTTAAAAAACACTATTTTTCCTCTCTATTTTAAAATTCCTTAACATCTCTTTTGCCTGAAATATTTAGTACTGTTCTCGAAATTTCACTTAAATGAGGAAACAATTATTTGTTGTTAACATGAAAAAAAGCATTTAATTATTGTTTTGTGGAAGAAATTCATAAGAAAAAAAGGGAAATTGATACACAGACGATAAGTTCTACAGTTTCAACGAGTGGTTAATAGAACTGCTAAAGTAATGTTCAATGATAAAAAATCTTTTAGTCAAAAGATTAATAGTGTCAGTAGTAATAATAGCATTAAAAATGTAAAACTTATATTTTGTTTCTCGGCGAGTTAGTACCATGTTTCAAGAACTGAAGTCTATAGTCACTTCAAGAACTATATGTGGAAGAATATACTGAACAAATATTTAGGTCCATATCACTTTCTATCATATCTCATATTGAAATTTGAGAAAAATGATCGTTTTGACGGTTTTGTGGTTAATGTGATATATATATGATGAAATACTTATGTAAAGTTCACGTTTTATCTCTACATAATATTGAATGAGAAGACAGCCAGTGTGACATGTAATGTGAGAATAAACTCTGTAAATATGACTTTAATTATTGCGCTATGCTTGCATCATACTGAAAATGGCAGTTCATCTCTTTAATTTTTCAAACTGAACTCTTATCTCGTTCTTCAAATGCCTTATTTGAATGGTAGAAAAGTGCGTTCAAAACCCATAATTTATCATCTTTCCAATTTCGTTTAAAGAATAGTTCATGTTTTTATGTATTCCTTTGTTCAAAGTAACTGATTGAGTTTAGGCAAGCTAAGAAAGCCAGATGACAAATTACATAACTTTCAGGTGCTGATAAGTTGTAATTAGGCAACACAAATAATAAACTGGTTGCATAGCTTAATTTTGCATGTAAACAATAATAGTCTTAATAAGAGGACACGATCAGGGGCGCCCAAAGAAAATTTTCTAAGGGGGCATCTCCATGGTTGCTGTATTATTTCTGGTATTTAATATACGTGGTTTGCTATATTACGAATACATTTTCATATACAGCCTACGCTTCGGGCACCCATGGACACGATGGCTCAGTGGTAGAGCGCTTGCCTCTGCTGCGTGGGGTCCCTGGTTCGAGCCCAGCCCAAGTAAGTTTGTGGTGCACAACATCTTACTCGTGGGTTTTCTCAGGGTAGTCCCGTTTCCTCCCACTTTCTCATTCTACCAATTCTTCTATTATCAGCAACTTGCTTTAATCATCTTTTTCCTTAGCCTAAAGAGCATAATCGAAGTACTTTAAATTGAAATATTTTTACCATAGTCTTAAACGTGCCAAAGTAAAAAAGAAGGAAACGAAGTAAAATAAATACATAAGAGGATATCTCTATGATACAACCTTGTTTTTCTGAATCCAATGATCATCATTAAACTATCTCTAAAGAAGAAAATTCTCCCTCAGTCTGATATGTGACATATCCATTGCGTGTAAGAGAAATAATTGAATCCACGAATGGATTTTAAGATGACTGTCATATCGATAATGTGATCTAACAGATTCGCGAAGACTATACTACTAAAAGAAAATTAATATTGGATTATTTAATTAGCTGTAGAACGTGACTGAATTATGAACTGTATAAGTAAAAAATTTAAACATATATTGCTGAAACAATTAAGTTTTTGACATTAAGCTCAACTTTATATTCAGAAATTGGACATGGGAGAAACTAGTAACTTTATTAGTGGCGACAAGATTCCATTTATATTTTATTTTATTCACTACCTAATATAGTCAGAAAATGATTTTATTTCTAAACCAGTGAATGTGTCTCAAATACTGCACACAGTTAAGTTAATAGCAAACATTAGTTGTCTTGGTTTGAAGAATCATTGCATTGGATATTTTGTCAATCTTTAGCCTTCTTGGGCAAGACTGAGATTCGTTAACACGTTAGCCGCCAAGCCATATTTCGCGGTATTTAGCACCATACTATTTGTGCATCAGAATTATGCACATGGCGGCCAACGTCATCAATCATTTTAATAAACTTTCACATTTAATAATTACTTATTACAAAGCTCAGTGATATTAGTAACTGAGACCTACGTCTGCACTGAGAGATATAAAAACCTCATTTGTAGGTGTGAAAAAAAGAAAGAATGAATGTATAAAATAAATATTGAAGGATGGAAAGAAATAATGAATGAAGAAAACAATGGAAGAATGAAAGAATCAATAAAACAAAGATTGAATAAAAGAAATAATGAAAGAATGAATGAATGAATGAAAGAAATAATCAAAGGAAAAAAGAAAGAAGCAAGACTTATTAGCGTCAATCGATTGCCTGAAGTTACTCATACTATTCAACAAATGATTCATTGGACCAGCCGCAGAAAATCGTTGACAATTTTCGTTGAATCCGGTGATATTAAGATGGGGGAACATATAAATGAAAATTTGACAAAATAGAGAAAGCAAGTGAAATATCATGTGTTATATACGCAAATTACAAAGGAAACTACAATATAAGAAAGATGCTATATTAAGAGAGCTGAGTATCTATGCCATCTTTAATTTTCAGCACATTGATTTATAAGGAGAATCATGTTTCTGTTTTCTTTGAAATGAACTGGAATTTCAATTATGTGATTTTTACTAATTTCTTCTTTAAGTCTAAGTAAATGTACCTTACTTTTTCAAAATGAATAAATGTAATATTAGTTAAATTAAATTTGATTAATAAATAATATAATTATATAATCTATATTATAAAACTGAAAGTGACTATGTTTGTGACCCTCAATCTCTTGAACCATCCGATCGACCTCAATCAAATTTTCAACATAGATAAGATTCGGGTCTGGGAGTATTTTTATCTATTCACTTTGATGATTGAGCTTAGGGGAGGGGAGAAGTGAAGATATACAAAAATCAATATATATATATATATATATATAAATGAAAATGACTATATTTGTGACTTAATAATTCGTGAACCACCAGACTGATCTCAATCAAATTTCAACATAGATGAGGTTCGGGTTTGGGAAGTTATTTTATTATTTCACTTTGACAGTAGAACATAGGAGAGGAGAAGAGGAGGAGATATATAAAATAAATAAAACTTAATAACTCTTGAAAAACCCGACCAATCTTGATCAAATTTCCAACATAGATGATATTCGGACCTGGGATGATTATTATCATATCACTTTGGCGGCGCAACTTAGAGAAGGGGAAGGTGAAAGCTGCGGCCCAAGAATGGTTATCGGGCATTGGATGGGATTTCTGTGCAGAAGGCATAGAAAAACTTGTACAACGCCTCGACAAATGCTTAAATAACGGAGGTAATTACGTTGAAAAGTAGATTGTGAATGGAACTTTACGATACAAATAAAGTTATTATAACATTTGTATCCTGTTTTATTTTCTTAAGCAGTGCAACTAATATTTTGACTAACCCTCATAGATGCAAATATTTAATATCGTTATTAGAATACAAAATATATTTTACTATCTTACGTGAGAAATACATACATGTTATTGTTAATGTGAAAATGCATCTTTTTAAATTATCTTGTTTTAAAGAAGATATATTTAGAATACGGATTCTTAATTGTTGTTAATGACATATTATCTCCGTTCTGCTATCTCTTGTTGCTAAGATATATTCAAAAAAATATGAAGAGAAAGTTTGATTTTTTTATTGTTTCCATAGACGACGAATTCAAGGTTGAAAAAAGGACAAAAGGGAAAAACAAGGACGAAAGACTAACCCCAAACCGGATCTAACAAGGAAAAATGTACTAGATAAAAAGAAAACTCATTATTCTTATTCAAGGTTTTCGTGAAAACGAGCTTCTACTACCAGAGTTGATTATGTAATTTTATTCCAAGATTAAAAGGTGATTAGGGAGCACAAGATAGATATTAATCAAGTAGACATTATTATACCAAAGAATAGAAACTTCAGATATTTGCTATTTAAAAGAAGATATTGGTTTTTCTTTGTTATCTTAGTGTCTCCAATGATATTTACATTCCTTTTCTTTCTTTCTTTCTTTTTTATTTTTGTGTCAAAGCTTGTAATTATAAGTTTGAACTAGATACGGGATGGTAGAGGCTAGACGTCAATGTCAATGTAAAGAGATGTCATTTTTCTTTGTTTTTGGACAGGGCATAATCGATATTTGTTTTGCCCTTAAGATGATAATGGTAAGTTAATGAATTGGAAGGTCCACCGATTAACATTACAAGTGACAACAATCCAAGTTAACAGAAATCGAAAAAAAAAAACTATATATAGGGTTGCCATACGTCCGTATTTTGTACGGACTGTTAGTATTTTTGAGTCCGTGTCCGTATCTTACAAGAAAATGTCCGTATTTGACAGTTTTTGGAGCTGCCCCAAAATTTTCGAGCCAGGAATCGCTAAAAAGATTTGTTTTCATTATAGGGTATATACGGTGTAACTTACATATATTTTAGTTACTATTAGCAAAGTAGGTTATGTTTTTAAAAAAAGTCATTTTTCCATTCCAGGGCTGTTTTGGTTAGATTTAATGGCATGATTTATTATGTTTGCGTTAATGAAAAAAATAAATAAAATAAAACATGTTAGTTTCCAATAGAGTTTAAGTATTACAGTAAACAATTGTGTGATAACCTAAAAAGGCAATTTTTAGGTAAAAAATTTCAAAATATTTGTTCTGTGTTTGGGCACCGTATCTTTGATGGATCGTCATTTTAAGGCTTGTCCGTATTTTGGATCAAAAAATTATGACAACCCTAACTATATGTTGATTATGTATAGGCTGTAAATATACTTTTTCAGTTTCAAACTATGCCTTTATATCAAATGATGTTACATAGAATTGAAACTTCTATTGCAGTACCGTTGTTCCGTTAAAATCTCAATGTGACAGAAATAGTCGCTTGGAACGTTGTTCGGCGGAGATATTTAATTGTTTTTCTTTGTAATACTAAAGTTTTGCAGAAATTTGTTATACGTTAAAGCAGATCTCTAAATGCACGATCAGTGTTCGTAAATTTTCAGTGAAAAAAGAATCGCCGATATAAAATTTCTCTTTTTAAATTTTTATTATAATAATTATCATTAAGTTTGACCTCCAACATTTATGCTCCGAGGCTAAAGGAGATGGTGATGATGAGATACAATGATAATGGTAGAATTAAGAATTAGTAGAAGCAAATGAGAGAACCCCGAGAAAATCACACACACACGTGTTTGTCCACCCAGGAAAGGAAACATAATATACGACGTTTCTCATATATCTTTATGTACAGAAAATATCAGATGCACATACATGTCAATGGTTTCATTACGCTAATTTTGAATTGCTTAACTCCATATTGTGATATCACTACGAGGAATTTAATGTAAACAATCTTGTATTATCAATTCATGTCAAGTTAGCTATTTATAGTATTCAACGTGAGTTATCACTGTAGAGTTCTTATTATTTAAAAAAAAAGATTGAAAGGGAAATTTATCCTGTGAAAATAAATATTTTAGAAACTTACTGACATAAAATAAAGAAGGGCCGTGGTGAATCATTGGAAGAGTGTTCACCCCTGGTGTGTGGGTTTCCTCGCTCGATCCCCGCTTGCGCCAAGTGGGCTTTGTGGTGGACAAGCACCATGTACATGGGTTTTCTCGGGTTCTCCTTTTTCCTCTAATTTTCTTCCTTCCACCATTTCATTCATTTCTCATCATCGTCTCTTTTAGCCCACACAGCATAATCATGGGACGTAAAACTCAAAGATTTCATAAAATAGAAAAGATGGATCAGGGGAGCCCATACATTGAAAATTAAAAGCTAAAATTTCAGAAGTATGCAGACTTTGTAGCTCTTTTGGTCCTGCCAGGGTTATGGTTAATAGTCAATAGCTAGCATCATATTCCTCTGTCTTTCTAATGATTTTTTAAAACAGCAACAATATTACGTATTGAATTCTGTCAAATTCAAGACGTACATGTTCTAAGTTAAATCAATACTCCGAGGATTATCTGTTAGTTTTTAAAGAGCTTGGTTGGAACAAAAGCTCCTTTAAATGTATTAACTTTATCTGTTCGTCTGTCTGGAAAAAAAAATCTCATGAAGTACTTCATTGGGCACCAAAAATTTTGACCAAGATGTAGAGATTCAAAAGTTAGGGTGACTGGCTTAGAGTAACTGGTACTCACAAGGGAACATCTTATATTGATCGTAGCATTGCCCAACCAAACAATACGCAATCGATAGAGGACTGAAGAAAAGTGAGAAATCCAAAGTTTTACGGGCCGACTTCAAAATGATTAAAGTAATCAAAATGACATTTACACAACAGTATAGTAAGCAAACATTGTACCCACAGACATACTCAATAACATTATATGCAATACAGTGTTGCCAACTGAGCACAAAATGAAATTTTGTTACATGGCACGTAACACAAATTATAACATCTAGAAAATCTAATTATGAGTAGAACCATACCTGTGAAGTCATGATGTACAGTGTTGCCAACATTTGAGGATAGGCCTATATGAATTCCTATATGAATCTTGAATGTAGAAAAGTACATACAGTATACGATTCGAACTAATTAAAGCCAAAATATGAGACCACAAACAAGAATATAATCACTGAAGTACGAAACACAGTATTGAAGCAGTTTCGCCCAAGTGGAAAATCAGAATAGTATCAAACACAACACGCAAAACTTCATATAGGAATTCATATAGGTTTTGGCAGCGCTGTGCATCACGACTTCACAGGCATGGTTCTAATCATAATTAGATTTTCTAGATGTTATAATTTGTGTTACGTGTCATTTAACAAACTTCACTTTGTGCTCAGTAGGCAACACTGCGTTACATATGATATGATGTTATTGAACATGTCTGTGGGTACAATGTTTGCTTACTATACTGTTGTGAAATTGTCATTTTGATTACTTTAATCATTTTAAAGTTTTTTCTGTGTCAGTGTATCTTTTGCATTGCTGCTCTTCACATGATTCTAGATCCTTCTATCCTCTATATCTCCTGTGTTGCTGGCTGTCAGTCCGTAAAACTTTGGATTTCTCACTTTTCTTCAGTCCTCTATCGATTGTGCATTGTTTGATTGGGAAATGCTACTATCAATGTAAGATGTTCCTTTGTCAGACATACAAGTACAATCACAGAACAGCCCTAAGTTTATAATCTTAATCAGTATTTCACTTGTATTTTTTCCTTCAAAATCTATAGATACACAGTGCAATAGAAATTTGAAGAGAAAATCAGAATTAAAATGTGTTGGTTTTACAGTTTAAGAATAAAAGAAAAAACTCTATACACAATATCCATATAGGATATACTATGTTTTGGTGCCTCTGCCATTTTCTTTGGTGAACAGCATAGAAATGTCTTCAGCAATCAACATAGGTTTTGCCTAAATATCAAACCATTTACTATTTCTCTGAGCTCCAACAAACTAAATTTCTACCCTACATATAATCAGGCCTGCAGCCAGCATCAAACATTACGAGGCAATAAGAAATCACCGTACGTATTGAACTCAGTGGCGTACACAAAGGGGAACAGGAGAGGACTTAAGCCGATTAAACCGATTGCTTCCAACCGGACACCGCACTACAGTGTAATCTACTGTCGGTTTATTAAATAGAAGAACACATTGCAATATACTATTTTCTTGACAGTTCTAGTAAGTGTGGCATCTGGAGAAAGGAGATTTTCCAAATTGAAACTGATTAAAACTTACTTGAGGTAATCACTTCAGCAAGAACGTTTGAACAGTTTAGCAACGTTGTTCATTGAATCTAAATTATCAGAGGTTTGAACTTAGACAAAATTCTAAGACCTCTGCAGAGAAATAAAAGCAAGAAAGTTAAGTTTCTCATAACAAAAATGAATAATAAAAATGTCTTACTAATAGTTTATGACTGTTAACAGATTTTTAGAAGTTTGTAGATATAATTTCTTTCTAACAGTACACTTAATTTTCCCTGGAATTTATATGTTATTTCACAGTCACTAAAACAAGTGATGTTGTGACTATGTACTTTTCAGAGGTGATTTTCAAATATTTTTTAATTATTTGTAGGTTTACATATGTGTAATTTTATATTAAAATATATATTACATATGTTTGGTCTATTAGCTCTCATGCATTTTCTAAGAACACACTTTGATTACTTCCCCTTCTATCGCAGAGATGTAATATATTTGTGTGATCTTATTTTTTGACATACGAGTTTTTTTGTGAGTCTCGTCCCCCTAAAATGGTTCTAACGTAAGTAAAGCCAAAGTAATCCATGGGAAAAATTGAATAATGGTAAATAATGCTTCAAGCAACCACAAATTTTGAATGCATTTCTAAACACACAATATGAGGCAAAGGTTTCTTGTAAGTTTGGAAAGTTAATAAACATATATTATAAAGATAATAAATATTGAATGATCAAAGATAAGTTGGAAATAATATCAGACCGTGTGTTTGTGATGAAAAGCACTCCAAAACATGTCACATGACTCCTTCCTGTTAAAATTTTCGGATCTGAATCCAGACTTCAAGATGACCGTCTGATGGTACTTTAAAATAATAGATGTGGTTCTACTACCATTACCCCTTTCCTAGATATGGTGTCACTCTCTCTAGCCGTTCTAAGCTTAAGAAGTACATTTGCCTCATATTGTAAGTGGATTGAAACCTTCAATATTGCATATTGTAAGTGAGCTGAAACCTTAAGGTCGCTTGGGGCCATTTAATATTAGTCAATCAAGCTAATTTTTCTCATAGGTTACTTTGGTCTGGTGTGGAACTATTCTAGAGGGGGTAAAACTCAGAAGTCGAAAAACAAAGTTTATCTTAATATATATATATATATATATATATATATATATATATATATATATATATATATATATATATATATATATATATATATATATATATATATATATATATATATATATATATATATATATATATATATATATGTGTGTGTGTGTGTGTTAGTTGTTGGTGCCCCGCAATATTGTTCCCAATACAGTCTCGCACCTCCTAAGTCCGGCCCTGACGGGTATTCTGGGTTTTAAACCCCTTGAACAAGATAGCAAGAAAGAATAAACCTTTACTATATTAAGGTATGTATAGACCCTAGAGAAACTCCTGAAACGATATAAGCTTGGTGACATCTTTCTGTATGAAATTCTGCATACGCTTAATAATTGGACCATTTTTCGACATCTGGGGGGCGCGGTGGCTCAGTGGTAGAGCGTTCACC
Organism: Thermobia domestica; assembly: GCF_964235325.1. Classification (NCBI taxonomy): domain Eukaryota; kingdom Metazoa; phylum Arthropoda; class Insecta; order Zygentoma; family Lepismatidae; genus Thermobia; species Thermobia domestica. The sequence goes on from NC_137469.1 coordinate 90,731,395, forward strand.
TCTGGTGCTTGGGGTCCCGGGTTCGATCCCAGCCCCCGCCAAGTGAACTTTGTGGTGGACAAACACCGTGCTCGTGGGTTTTCTCGGGGTTCTCCCGTTTCCTCCCACATTATTCATTCCACCATTTCACTCATCTTTCATCATCACCGTCTCCTTTAGCCTAACCGGCATAACCGTGGGACGTAAAACTTAAAGATTTCATTTCATTTTTCGACATCATTCACACGTGGCAGGAAAGAAATTAAGAATATGCTAGTAGCGCTCTTCTTGCAAACATGAATATAACAGAAAGAAATTAGGTACTCGGAATTTCATCAAGGAAGGGGGGATTAAATCTTTCAGCTTCATATAATTGCTGCTCTTTGTATACATATCTCAATATGGTAAATGTTCAGTTTTTCATAAAATCTTGTTCAGGGGGGTTAGAATCTGGAAATTCCCCTTTCCGTACGCCACTGATAGCAACTAAAATGAAGTTAGATGGAGAATGTGAACATGGAAAAACACAGGACCATATTGTCATAATAAGAATGTGAACATGTAAACGACTGAATTTGGCTATAATAATAGCAATAATACTTTAATAGGGTAAAATTTTGTATGCTAGCAAAGGATACTTTCCAGGAATCAGTGATTTATTCATATCTCTCTAGCATCCCCAATAGCTCCATATTTCGTAACGCATTCTACAAACTATAGACAACCTTTCCGTGCAGGGAAATTTATGTTTTAGAGATAATATATGAACTTTGCGCACCCCACATTTTCACTACAGCTTCAATTACGCAAATCTGGATTGACTACTTCCTATAACTTCTATCTACGCCAGCAAAGCCGTGCTCTTTTCTTTTCTTTTGGCAGTGAAATTTCCTACAAACGAACACAAAAAGCGGTGCTATTTCAGACCTCTTCGAATCCATTTCCAGTAGACCGTGCCATTTTTTGTATTTTCTTGGAGGAAGAGGAGGAGTCTCACTCACGCTCGAACTGGAAGAAAATTGTTAAAACAATACAGAAGAAGTTTTGACTTTATATCTACTGCATAACTCTTATTAGCTCTCTCCACACCTACCAAAAATCTACAATATATGTTCAGTTTTACTTTCTTCAAGAAATGTTGGTGAATACAAATCAAAAGAATTCAGTACGACTGCAGGAATATCTTACCTCTTACATTAATTAGAAAATAAATAAAGTTGGACCAAAGTCAATTTCATTAACTTTATTAAAGCTAGAATTCAGCATATTGGGATCAGGCCGCAGTCAGATCGTTGAGACAAACTGAGGGAGAGGGAGGGAGATGAGATACCTTTCGGAAGGAGATTTATTTGAGTTCAGTATATATTCTTGACTGTTTAGTTTTGAACATACCAAACAAACTACCAGAAGTTTGAGAAGTCTGAAGGTGGTAGCAGAGGTCACAGGGGTCTCTATCCCCCTAGCTACAAGCCTAATTGGGTCACTATACTGCATTTTTGTTTTCAGTTTACACAAATACAAGTTTTTTTTTTTAAAAAAAAATCCCATTCATCGCTCTACAGTTTGGTTGAGTTTCAAATCAGCAGCGAAGAATAAAGTATTTTTATAAACATTTTTACAGAAAATGTAAATATAAAGTATACCTTTATTCCACGAAAATATACTGAATTACAAGGGCTGGTATAGCATTTTATCCAAACCCCACACAATCCGAACCTCAAATCAATTTTGGACCCTTAAACCCAACACTAACCACCAGGATGTTTTTTTTTTTTTTATTAATATTTGACTTTCAAAATATACTCCATTATCATATAGATCAACGAAGAGTATAATCGAATAGTTGAATGGGAATCGTTGGATTGAAAAGTCGAACATTTGTCTTTGAAGACTTTATCAAAACTATCAGTTTGGTAATTTGCGCAATATTTTCTTTAAAGCCTAATATTGAAAATGGAGTTTTGTCCCAATTCATGTTGTTAATTCTTGGCGTAATGTTTTGAAGAGTGTCATCCTCTTCCATTGGCTAATCACTTGCCAGCAATGGATCAACTATTTTTACTGTTCAATACAACTTCTTTGTTAAACTTCTATTTCTGTGCGAAAATGTTACAATTACTTTCAATGTTACAAGTATGTTTCAATGTGCTTTATGATATATTCTAATAAGTTGGATGCAATAATTATTTCGTTGTAATAACTGTGGGGAAAAAGTATTTTGATTTACGAAATACGTACAGGTATTTGGTGTGCAAAACTCGACTTCTTATAGAAATTATTTATCCAAGTACTGTAACCAAAATTTTAAGTTCAGTCAATTTTTTAGCAACTGCTGTCATCTGTTGTTTGCGTGACAGAAAGAGTATCTTCAAGTTAATTTTCCTCACAATGAAACAATGTGATTTCAATTTTAATTATTTTAAATTATCACCAAGAATTTGTCAGTCAGTATTTATACCGTTTTATAAATTTTATTTAATATTTTGTTCTTATATATATGCTTATGTGAACATAGGGTTTATTCTCCCTTGTGCCGGAGATAGGGGTGGGGTAACTTTTTTGCCTCTTGCACTTGCCGATTTTCGTTTGAAACATTCTAGCACACCCTGTAGTTGGGGTTATGTTACATATTATACCTCGTTTGAAAGCTAATGAAACATACTTGCAGATGGTATACAGATTGCCCCAGTACTGCATACAAGAGGCAAGTAATTGAGGGAAATTTTCGAATTTTCCTATAAAATTCCTTTTTTTAAAAACAATTTTGCATTGTCCTTGAGTGGAAACACTGTCGCTAGAGGAACAGTATCTGATTAGGCAAAAATGATAATGTATACCAAAGATCCAGGTAAGGTGTCAAATTTTTAGCTTCATTAGAAGCCTAAAAATAAAAGCATTCTTCCTTTCTCTAATAACATAACAATGTTCCAACTTTCTATAGATGAGAATGGTTACTAATATTAATAAACGAATGTTTTTATGCAAAACTAGAAATAAAATACTATTCCCTAACATACGAGAGCTCGATATTTCTAAGCGGGAACACTAATTGTAGTTCAGAACAACAGATGGCAGCGAAACAAATCCCATTTGGATTAAATTTTTCGTACAACCTACTAAAGCAGAATGTTCATTGCACTAGAGTTGTCAAAATAATAAATAATTACTTCTAATGCACACAAACATTTAGCTTGTCTCACGTATACCTAACAGAGATGTTGCCACTGTTATGCCCAATATCCCTTGAAATGTTTTTGGATTTTTTCTGCTGCAAGCGGCGCATTGCAACTTATTAACTTAAAAGTCCCCTTTATTAATTATTTTGTCTCGTGTGTGCAAGTGATAGCAGGAGTTTCAGTACCGTGAGGAAGTGCAAAGTGCTTGTGTGTAGACTGTGGAAGAAGTTCGACAGTGTTGTAGTAGAATGCCATTTCAATACACCCACGCTGAATATGCAGATATGATGTACGTCTACAGGTTTTGTGATGTTAATACCAAAGGTGCGGTAGAAGAATACCAGCGAAGATTTCCTCGCCTTTGAGTCCCTACTGCACGGGTCTTTACACAGGTGTATACTAAACTGCGGGAAACGGTGAGCTTCCCAGTGTAAAGCTAACATCTGAACGAGTCTCAAAATACACCCCTCGACAAGAAGAGAACGTTATTTAAGCTGTACAGCGAAGTCTAACCACCAGCATTAGGAGACTTTCTAATCAACCTGAACGTATATACATGATGTACTGCGAGGAGAAGGGCTTTATCCGTTCCATGTCCAAAGAGTGCAACACCTCCATCCAGGAGAAACTGAACTATGTGTTGGTTTCTCCCAATGGATACGGGAGCATCCTAATGTTTTGCCATTCATCTTGTTCACCGATGAGGTCACTTTCACCAGGAATGGGATAAACAACCCCGCAACTGGCATCGTTGGAGTGACGAAAATCCTAGGGCAATCACAGTAAGACAATATCAGGAACGATTTTCTGTAAATATTTGGGCGGGCATTATCTGTGATCAGAACATTGGTTCCTTTTTTCTGTCCGAACGTTTGACTGGTAAATATTATTTGCATTTCCTGCGCCATGAATTACCAGTACTACTGGAAGATGTGACTCTTCAAACTCGGGCGTCCATGTACTTCCAGCACTACCTGATCTTTGGTATACAGTATCATTTTCGCCTAATCAGATACTGTTCCTCTAGCGACAGTGTTTCAACTCAAGAACAACATAGTTATGCAAAATTGTTTAAAAAAAGGGAATTTTATAGGGAAATTCGAAACATTTCCCTCAATTACTTGCCTCTTGTATGTAGTACTGGGACAATCAGTATACCATCTGCAAGCCTGTTTTATTAGCTTTCAAATGAGGTATAATCCCAATACATAATCCCAACTACAGAGTGCGCTAGAATGTTTCAAACGTAAATGGCAAGTGCCAGAGACAAAAAAAAAAAAAAAAAAAAAAATGACCTCCCAAAATCTTTGGCATTCCTCACCGGACACCCTATATATATATATATATATATATATATATAATGTTTGAAAACAACACTGACAACTTTTGGGAGGTGATTCCTGACACCAAGGTAAGACAAAAAGTATAGACCAACCTGGGTGCACAAATGCTTCCTTTCGGAGTTACAGGCTGCCGAAAACATGATAAAAATGAACTTTAAAGGTCCATAGCTCCAAAACTATGGGACCTACCGTAGTCGGGTTAAGACTTCACTTCGGAACTAATATATGCACTATCCAAAAATACATGTTTCAGAATCCTGAGTATCACGAAGCAATTTTTATAGAGGGATTTTGGCTACGGGCATATAATTTGAAGTACTCTCCAACTACATCTATAAAAATTGTTGCGGAAGTACCACAAGATTCTGAAACTTGGATATTTGGATAGGGTTCATACTAGATCCTAAGTGAAGTCTTGACCTGACTTCGGTAGGTCCTATAGTTTTGGAGCTATGAACCTTTAAAGTTCATTTTTTCATGTTTTCAGCAGCCTATAACTTCGAAAGTAAGCATTTATGGACCCAGGATGGTCTATACTTTTTGTCTTATCTTGGTGTCAGGAATCGCCTTCCAAACATTGTCGGTGTTGTTTTCAAACATCATATATATATAGATATATATCATAGGTATATATAGATAGATAGATAGATAGATAGATATAGATATAAACATCTCATGAGAAAATACGCTAAATCGAAGCTTGAAATTTGTTCATAAATGGAAGTACTGTAGACTATTGATTGTCTGAACTCCGTCCAGTTTCAGAATAGAAAACAAAGGAGAAAAATCTTCATAACAAAATTATAAATATGTATTTTTGAACAGTCTACTCGACTTGTAACGCCTTCATAAAAATGCGCTTTGCCAAGCAAAAGCAATCATATATCACGGATATTTTCAAAAACTAAAAAAAGTGCGAGTTTATATCTTTTTAGGCCTTTCTTTTCACATTTGTGTATTCATTGATCAATAAAAAAAAGTTTAAATCAATTGTATAAGAATTAGGTCAACGGTTTGTTTGTTTTGAAATTTCATATATGTACTTTGCACATCAATTAATGTTTCCTGCAAATAAATTAAATATTATACAATTTATCTTAAAATGTGTACAATATTTTTATTCTTGGACTGACTTTTCCTGTTATATTTTTTAAAAAAGCGTACAGCACAGTACCAACATTTATAAAGCACTGGCCTAAGAGGCCAATATGAATAAGAGCTGGTTTTGGTATCCAAATTGTGTTTTTAATGACATAAATGGGACAGGAAGTGAGAATTATAGAACTCCGGGATAGTATTCGTATTCGGCTTTTTATTTTGTCATTTAGCCTATCTTTCCGCTACATTAGGTTGGAGAGTCGGAGTACATCTATTGGGTAAAACATAGAAAAAGAAGTTTTAATTTTTTAAGTTATAGTACGTATAATTAAACGAACTTTGTCAATTTCAAGTGTTATTAAATTTACAGTAGATTCCTATATCTGGCAGGTCTCGGACTACAGTCTCTTTAAGTAAGTATAGCTAGACATCCTCTGCTCTGAAACTCGAAAATGCAATCTGTTACTTAACCGAGTATATATACGGTACATAAATGCATATACTACAGCTAGTTTCAGCAGAATGAAAATTACCAATTATTATTACTAACAAATGTCAGTCTTTTTAGCACCTTAAAAATTCGTTTAAAAAAAAAGTTTTTCGAAAAATTAAGCATGAAAATTTACCCTGACTCATGTCATTTTATTCAATTCGATGTTGTCTAATGATTCATTTATGTCTCATCGTTGGATACTAATATCATTTAAAAATTTAAGTTTTAATCAAATTTTTGAATAATTATCGCATTAACTATATTGTAGGAGGCACGGTGGCTCAGGGGTAAAGCGCTTGCCTTTGGTGCGTTGGGTCCTTGGTTCGATTTCGGGCCAAGTAAGTTCGTGGCGGACAGCATCTTGTCCGGGGGTTTTCTCGAGGGGTACTCCCGTTTCCTCCCACTTTTCATGTTACCAATTCTTCCACCATTATGGAGCTTCTTCGTGGCTAAGCTGTTAGCGTGCCGGGTTCGATTCTTGGCGGGAGCTCACGTGGTTCGGATTCCACGTAAATCAGTAGGTCCCGTCTCACATAGCCTCGCTGCCGAAAGGGACCTTAAACTCAAAATCAACTCAACTTTTCCATCATCATTCACTTGCTTTAGTCATCATTTCCCTTAGAATAAGGGTATAATCATCGGACGTTAAACTGAAAAATGTCATTTCATGTTTAAAACTATATTGTATATTGTTAAGTTCCTAGCGTCATTATGAAAATCTTGATGAAAGAATATTTCAGTTTCATCTTAATAGATGGCGCAGTTATCGTGCAGCATAAATTTTTAGGTTTTTCAAAAATTAGTTTTTTCTCTCGAAAACTACGCATGAGGATTGATACTCATTCTGTTCAGCTCAAGATAATTTATCGATTAGTATGTGTCTTACCTTTAGATATGACAATAGAATTACGGTACGTTTCGAATAGGTTCTTACATCAAGCGGATCTGGTGGAGTTCCAATCCCTTTAAAAAATATCACATACGAGCTCATATATGTATGCGTAATCTTTTTTCTTTTTTTAAAAAAAAAAAACTAACTCATACACACTGTACATTACGAGTTTATTGTACATTATTTTGTCCCATCATTATTGAACCAAAGGCAATATTTCAACATAATACCACTGCGACTCCTATAGTGATCAATACACCATCAGACGAGAGGAACAACGATGTTATTGGGTTACAGCAATAATGTGCCGTGAGATAATAAAAAGAAGGATCAAATTGATTTTAAAAAAAATCGTCAACTAACGAGATTAATTCGTAATTCATTTAGGGATAAAAGAGAAATCCTACCATGCACATGGGAACAAGTTCTTTACTCTTGGTAGAAATAACATCCCTCGTTTGTTCCCTTACACTAATGTGAAAGTGCTTCCTTGTTTCATATTTCACAAAATGCTTATACAGCAGTTATTTTGGCCATATAAACATGTTACTAATTTAATTTAAGCTTGTTTTAAAAAGTTTGTTTTGAATCAATTCTATAAATCCGTGATAGAAGTTTGGATCGTACACAAGGAGGGGGATATTGGGATTCAAGCCTAATTTTCGTATTGTGGAGCAAGGTGGCTCAATAATACAATCTTTACTTCTAGTGCGAAAGATTCTCCGTTCTATTCCAGAACATGCATGTCTGTTCTACATGACATCGTGTCCGTGCTTGTTTCTTAACGTTTCTTAACGTTTTTAACGTTTCTTCTCCTCTCTTCATTCCACCAATTCTTTCTTTCTAATTCGTTGCTGTTTATTATTGTCGTCTTTAACCATCGCCACATAACCAAAATACTGTACTGTCTTTCAACAAAGTAAAACTCCACGTTCAGCGGGGTTGCATATCCAGCTTCCCAACTATAAAAAACTTTTATACGATCCCTCCAACGCAAATCATTTGACGTTATCAACCTGTTTTACATACGTTATTATGGCGTGAGATAAAACTTGTATAACTAATGGCGTCTCTTGAGAAAAGTAACATTAGTACAAATTTAAACTTTCTTGCTACAAATTAACGAGGAAAGAAAGCTTTATACAGCTTCAGGTATATGTACAAGAATTAGCATATTACATTTAGGTTGTAGCAATAAAATTTAAATTGTTATCAATATTACTTCTCTCAAGAGCTGCCACTGGCTGCAACTTCCAGTTATTTATCAGAAACACAGTCGTGTCTGACTGCAAAGAAGAGATAGTGTGGAGCAGAACAGCAATATAAGCAAAAAATAAAAACATAAAGATTTGATATAGAATAAGAGATATTCAAAGATGTTTGTTACGTTAAACAATGCAGTGAAAATATTCCTATGTATAGAAGTCATAACAAAATTCAAGAGTTCCTTTGTATTTTGCTTTGTATGAGAGACATTTATCTAAGTAGTTATATGTATAAAAGTAACGCTTTGTATGTAGACGGAAAAGTAACATTATAATATACATTTTGCTAGACAAACTATGTACAAGGATATAGAAAGACGAGTTCAAGATTTTTCTATATACAGTAACAGTACAAAAAAAGATTTAAATACGGAATAGCATATTAATAAAGATATTTGATGCTTACTTTTCGCCCTCCCTTGGCGAAGCAGCACCGCCTGCAGCACTGCTGCTTACGCCACCACTTGTCTTTAGACTCTTGAACGCTTTCAGCCATTTTGATTTCATACTTCCTGTTGACGAAGAAGACATCTTTCGTTCACGCCCAGAATTGTCTGAAGCGCTCTCCACTTTCGAAGCGAAGAGTTCTTTCTGCAAAGGAAAATACATACAGATCCTGTTAGAACATGGTAATTTGTTGGTTTAAATTAATTCAAATAGCAAAGCTGACCTTCTGGCAGAGTGTACATTAAAGTTCACATTAGGTTCGCTCTTTATACCAGCTCGATAGTTCGTCCCCCCTTAGAATATTTCAATTAAAATGTTTTATAAAAGCTCAGTTCAAGATAGGTAGTAATTACGCTCGAAAATTCTTTAAAAACGGTTCAGTTGTTTTTCTGAATAGAAAATGTCGAGTTCACTGATGAAAACGAAATATACATGGCTAAATAGAAAATATATTTAAGTAACCCATATCAACTTTTTCCAGCATACAACTCCTAATGTGTCCAACTAAAGGAGCGAAAAATTAGAAAAAAGGGACTTATGTTTTGACATCCTGTATAGAATTAACATTTATCTTAACGTAGATTGGCTTCTTTGTCCTCCTTACACGATTATCTTTGATTCATTGATCTTTTTTTAAATTTACACAAATATTAGAACTCTTTTATTTTAATCCTTGCAGAGAAAACATAACTTTTAGAATTTGTGCAGTTTATGCGGTGCTAACCCAAAGTAAACAAACGCTAGAAGTACGTTCACACTTGACTCATCTATATTGCAAGACCTACAGCAACTTATCTACACGTCTTGTGTGTAAGTATAATTCCCAACTCTCATGTATTATGAGTATGGTAGCTTTCAAATTTGGTACAATTTTTAAATTTTCTTCCGTTTCCCAATTTGATACAATTTTTAAATTTTATTCCGCTTCCTAATTTGATTTAATCCAGGAGCTCATATCTCCCATACTTCATTTATTTATTTATTTATCAATACAATACACAGAAGCCCAATTACAGTGTTGAAATATTACAAAACATTTTTACAATAGATTTTAGTACCTTACAGAATATTGTACATACGTCATATCAATTTTATCATGTTTCCCCACATAATTTATTATAGGCACAAAGTATTCTCCAGAATAGTGATTTCAGCAATGTGTTGGTTCTAGCTTTTTTTTGAAATAGAAAAGACCTATAATATTAGTTCCAGTTCTAACTGAGGTAATACAGAAGTTTACTGTTGATTGAAATATATTAAAATATTAATTCTAAGGAATCAAATTCATTTTGAATTATTTTTGGAGGAATACCAGATCAGCAATACTACGCTTTTGTTCTAATGAGTAAATATTAAGATTATCCACCAATGTGCTATAATTTTCAAAGGAAGAATCAATTCCAGTTATTGTGAATATCAAATGCTTAAGAAATTTTTATTTAACTTGTTTCAATTTGTTGGCAATAATTTGTTATGACGGGTTCCAAATTACAGCAGCATATTCGAACTTCAAACGTACACGAGTAATACATTTTCATAAGTGTAGCAATATTGTTCAAATCTTTCCCACTTCTAATTATGAAAGCTAATAATTTAAAAACATCGTAAGCATGGGAATCTCTATAATCTAGTCACAAAGTCATGTGACTTTCCCATTAATATGAACAAGAGTAATAAATGTCAATTAAGAAAATATGTGGACATTTATTATGTGTGTGAATAAAGAACGATCGAAGAAAAAATAGCTATTTTAATTTGGAGTTTGCAACCCTGATTGATATATGTGACAGATTTGGCAACATAATGTAAGTCACGATACTTAATGTTACTCTCTGTTAATGTGTTCTCGCTTGGCTCTTTTGTAGCTTTGCCTGTCTCACAGAACAGACCGTTAAACGGCTGCCCTTACGTACAATATAATCACACATTTTTCGTGACTGAGAAAAAAAAATCGTTTCGGTCGGCTGACGGGACCGCGGGAGAAGAAATACGGTGAAGTCTAAGTTCGGTGGCTGTGCTAACACGCTCAACCCGAGCGAAGTGGGATGGATTAGTACCACTTTTCGTACACATACAAAAGAATAACTTACGTATACTGTATGAAGGACGATAGGAACCTAGTAGAATTTCGAATTACTGTTTGTGACCCACATTTTCAAATTATTATGAAGGAAATAATAAAATTACTTTCTTAACATCTGATACATGTTTACGTAACTTTTTCTTTGCTTTCTTCCTCTCTTTTTCTTTTTTCTTTCTTTTTTTTTGCAAGCATTTAGGGAACGAATGAATACGTTTTAAATTGATTTAGTACTAAAAAGTTACTGTGAAAGCAAACATGCGAAGCCACAGACAAATAATGTGTTACACTTGTAATTTAAATAATATATTTAAGCTGGAAAACACTTACGAAGCTTCAGTAAATTTGTTCCCTGGCAGACTCGAGGAACGTCATGCATATTTGTACGTTCTTCGTGCATACATGGTTTGCAAATGCGCCTACAGCATGATATACAAGGTTCGATTCTCGATAGTAAAACGTATAATTCAGAGTCTACGTTAAGCTGTTGGTCTATGTCTCGCTGCTGACAATGAGTGGTTGAATAAATTACGGAACTGCTTTAGAAACGATTGAAATTGAATGTATATTTGTTTCAATGTTTCATGAAAATATTATCGTATCTCTATTTTAGAATTGAATAAGTACTACAGATGTACGTGAAACGGAGCTAGTTAACATTTCACTATTCACTTCGTTTTTGCATCCGTTTCAAGTTACACTTTTAAGTACAGATGGTGATCAGAAAAATGGAAACACCTGAACGAAATTGCAACTTACCAGATTAATATGGTGTCGGGCCACCTTTCACCTTCAGAACAGCCTTGATGCGACGTGGGATGGAGGCATAGAGGTCGTGAATGGTAGCAAAAGGAATTTTACACCATTCTTCGTGCAGAGCATCGACCAGTTCTGTGAGAGAGGATGGAGGTGGAAATCGTCGCCGGAGTCGTGTTTCCAAGACGGACCACAGATGTTCAATTATGGTGAGATCTGGGGATTGGGCGGGCCAGGGGAGGTGTTGAACTTTATCCCGATGTTCCTCAAACCACGCTCCAACAACGCCAGCTGTGTGAATCGGTGCATTATCATCCTGGAAGATGGTGTCATTGTTCGGGAACAACATCCAGACCATAGGATGCAAGTGGTCTCCTAAAATTGCGACATAATCGTTGGCAGTGATTCGTTCGCTAAGTGTGACCACAGGACCCAATGAAAACCATGATATGGCTGCCCACAGCATCACCGAGCCGCCGCCATGTTTCACAGTTGGGCGGAGACACTGCAGATCATAAGCTTCTTTGGGCGTTCTCCACACATAAACACAGCCCGTGGTTGGGAATAGGGTGAAGGATGACTCATCCGACGATATGACACGTTTCCAGTCCTCAACGGTCCAAGTTGCATGGTCGCGGCACCATTTGCGGCGTGCGAAAGCGTTATGGTCCCTGATGAGTGGTTTGGCCCGTGCAACACGATTCCGTAAGTTCATGTCATGTAATTCGCGGCGGACTGTGATTGTCGAAACAGGGTGGGGGAGGTGCTGATTGAGTTCCTCCGTCACTTGCTCCGCAGTGGCACGACGGTTCTGCGTGACAATGCGCTTTAATACCCGGCGTGACCTGTCACTCATGATTTTCTTCCACCCACTGTTCCGCTTCCCCGATGTGGTTTTCCCGTGTGTTGTGTAGGCCGTCATCACCTTCGACACTGTCCCACGCGACACACCTAACACAGTAGCCACTACCGTCACACTCACTCCACATAACCGTGCACCAACAATTTGCCCTCTTTGAAAATCTGAGAGGTCTCCCATTTTACACTACCTCCGTCTGCTGCAGCCACTGGACACTGCTGTTCCACTGCGCCTGACGTAGTATGGAGACCGATCTAACACACCACCACCAGCGGTCCGGCGCTGCGGGCGCCACGACACCACTGCCAACCCATACATCTGACGTGTTGCCAACTACAGATGTTTCCATTTTTCTGATCACCATCTGTATGTATATTAATAGGTATGTAACCCAGTGATTTTCACAGAAACAATTGAAAGACTGAACGGCTACTCAGTGGAAGAGCGCTCATCCTGGTGCAAGTGGTGTCCAGTTTGATCCCCGCTCACGTGAGTTTTTAGTAGACATCATGTCTGTAGGGGTTTTCTCCGGGTTTTCCTATTTAATCCTGCATTGTCATTTCACCAATTATTTCATAATTCACTTTTACTAAATTATCCGCCTTCTTCAACTTAAAGAGCAGAATGAACGTAAAACTTTCATTTTATTTACAAAATCCATTGAGAAAATGCAATCGAAGAAATAGGTTGAGTAGCTATGGCAGTATAAATTGTTTTTCACTTTTTAAATAACTGGAATTCTTTGTGCAGAGTGAAGTATATAAAATTAAATTTAATAATTCTGTATGTAAGACATAAGCTGGACATATGATTATACAATGGCAATTTTTTCCATTGTGATATTTGTACCTAATATCAAAATTTAAAGAATAAATTCAAAATAAAACATCAGTGAAAATCCAAAAGCCAGGGGATGATTTTGTGACGTCGGAGGAGGATGCAAAGCCAGTTTCGCCGCCATTGCCAGTACGATTTCCCTGTTTTAGAGGCGCCACTGATCATGAGTAACATTTTTGATGTGGTTATTGGACTTTAATTTCGGGTCAAGTGTAATATCAAGATATTTAGTGTATTAGATCTGTTTATAGAAGTATTATTAAATTTATAATCAAATTTAAGGATATTTTTATTTCTACAGAACGTTAATACGTTTCATTTGTTTATGTTTATTCCAAGTTTTTTGACTGAACATCAGTTCTCTATACTCTGTAGAATATAATAGAAATAGTAGAAATAATAGAAATAGTAGTAAAGGATCTATATTTGAGCTCTGTGGAACTCCTGATAATGTAATATACTCATCTGATTTAAATTCTTTATAGAGTCAACTGTATCCTTACTTTCACTCAGATATGACGAAGAGAATTTGGTGAGGACTGAAGACAATTATAATGATTTAGTGTGTTTTACAGTATTTTGTGATTTATTCTGTCGAAGGCTTTCTAAAAATCAATATATATAACGTCAACCTGCCATGATTCATCTACTAAATTAGCTATAAAGCCGGTGGCTATTGCAGTTGTTGTTGATTTGGGAACAATGAAACCATGTTGAAGTTCAAATTACTGGTCTGACATGATCAATAATAAGTTTATACATGATCTGTTCAAATACCTTTGCAAAAGTACATAATATTGATATAGATCTAACATTATTAATTTCATATTTGTAAAAAATGTCAAGAATAATCTTTGTTTGTAAATGTTTTCTGTTTATGTCGCTAGATATAAATGTTTAGATATAGATGAGGAAGTCTAGCTAGTGATAATGATTTTTGTTAGCTAACATATTGTATACATACGGTGGATAGAAAGTAAGGGTAACACTGTTCTCACTTTAGAGGGTTGTCTCCAGGGTTGGCAAGGTAATTTACTTGTTACGTATTTTACGTAAATTACGCGTAATTTACTAGTAATATACGTCATGTAGAAAATCAGTTTTTTACGCAGACGTAGAAAACTATATTTCTTTCATTAAAACTAAGATCATTTTGATAGTCGGTTATATTGCAAGCTTAGTTTTCTTATTTAAGCATTAAAACATTATTATCTTCTAAACATTATATTTAAAAGGAATGATTTCATGCCAAATCATAGTAATAAAAGATAATTTTGGATAGCCCCCCGGCGGGCCACTACTACCTTCCACCTATTAGCGCACACCCAAGCACAACCACCCAACATATAAGCACACACATTAAAAATATGTGTTGGTCCGGATATGTTTGAAAGTATCAAGCAACCTTTTGATTATAACAATTTATTGTTATACCTTTGCAGCTTTTAATATAAAACTCGAAACATTTCAGTATATTTTGAAACTACTATTAGAAAAGAAACAAAGATTGAGTGTTAGGCTCATTTCACCTTCATATTACACACTAACACATACACCTAACTGATACGAAAAATACTGATCAGAATATTGAAATAATGAAATTTTAGAATAAACTGATTTGTTTTTCTTCCGCGTCTCAACGATACTATATATACCACTTCACTTAGCACCGGGACATATTGAATTTTCGATGTAAAAGTTATTAGATTCTCATTTTAAACACACACAACTGAAAAAATATAAAAGCACCCAACAGAATAATATACTAAATTTTTTGGAATGAACTCATTTATTTTGCTCTTTTCTTCCAAGTCCAACAACAACACTAAATATATTACTTCCCTTAGCACTTGACTATCATTTGAACATTTAATGTAGACATTTTTCATGCTCATAATAAATAGACAAAACTGAAGAAAATACTCAACAGAATATTGAACTACTTGTTTCTTCGTTTTTTTTTTAAAAAAAGAAACAATTTGTCTTTCTTCCTAGTTCGAATACTGAATATATTTCACTTGGTTCCAATAAAACTGCGTATATCATTTCATTTAAAACTTAGCCATTATTTTAATTCTAAAAAAAAAAATCCATTATAGTTTAGTACAATTCGAACACAATACTCTTAATCACACTAATATTCATAACTTGAGTGGTCTTGTAATTTGAGGGTGTAGTATATTTGAAGTAGTTTCTTCGAACGTTCGAAGCTGAGCCGGTTTCTTGTGACGTTATGGACAAAGGACCAATTTGAGAAAAAGTCTTTCAATTTGCGCTGAAGATGCTAGGATGTTCAGTAACTTCATAGCAAATTCCGACAACTCCTTATGTTGCCGAGTAGCGAAATACCAGAATGTGCGTGGTGTTGTAATTCCCTTCTTCATAAGTTCTTCAAAATTTTCACATTTTCCCCGATATTGTTCGTAGCTAGTTATTCCTGAAGGGCCGAGCTTTTCCAACAGAAACTCCTCTACTTGTTCGTGATGCTTTTCTCAGACATTGCAGAAAGTCGTCACAAATGGAGACCACGAAGGCTTACCATTGTTGTTATATTGCACAATAGTTTCTTCCATGGCTTCTCTGGCATAACACTTTTCTCGATTACAGAGGGTTTAAAATATGAAACATGATGAAATGGGTTTTGAACAGTCACTCATGCAAACCGTATTATAGAATGCTACTTTACAAAACCAATACAAAATTCCCAGTTTATGCTTAATGATTAAGTTTTGCAAAATCCAGCTAGAGTCCATACAATTTTAGGAAGATTTTTTTTAAAGCTCAGAGCGTAGAACGTTTTCTTTTAATTTGTAGACCTGTTTCTAATTTTTTTTAACGTATTTTACGTAAATTACGCGTATTTTACACGTCACGTAGAAAACCATTTTTTACGCGTAATTACCCAACCCTGGTTGTCTCAACGCTACAAGAGTTCCGTAGATGATAAGGGAATGTGAGATGAGGAAGTCTAACTAGTGATAATGATTTTTGTTAGCTAACATATTGTATACATAGGCTGGATAGAAAGTGAGGGCAACCCTGTTCTCACTTATATCTCTGACATGAGATATAAGCGAATTTAAATACAAAATTTTGAGATTACTTTTTTTCATGATTCCATGGACTGATATGTATAATGATAGTTTCATTGGATTCCGCGTCGTTAACTTAAGCATTAAAAAAAAAAAAAACGATTAGAAATTTGGTCAAGCACGGATACTTTTTATCATCGCCATGAGCAGTACAATACCAATGTCAACGTATCTCGTTTTCGCTCGCCATACGTGAAAATAATTTCCTGTTAGGACATTAAACGAATGTATACATACAATTTCCTTCTTCTTAAAAACTTGAAAATGAATGCTCTAAACAGAATAGAATTTCCAGTTTTCTTTCCTTTTTACTTCAACCTCAGAATCTTCTGCGCCTCTATTTCGTATTAAAAATCAAAGGAAGGCTTGGGAAAGGAAGAGAATAAAGCGACGATAAATGATAAATGATAAATCGATCGATGAGTTGTTACGCTCTTAAGTATCTCGAGCACCGTTAAAAAGAGGTGTAGGAGGTGGGAGTATCGTTGTCAGGTTATATATTAGAAAAGGAAGAGCGATTTGACCTCCTCGCGTGGGCGGTAGAACGGAAAACGAAAAACCAGATTTAGACTTCCCACAAATTTTCTCGCAATTCACTGCACAATTTCTTACAGCAGAGACGACGATCTACCGGCAAAAGAAGAGAAAGAGGTCGTGCGCGTATTTCGTTAGAGACCCTTCGTCATTCCGGCTGTTTGACTTCTTCGTCGTGAAAAGTTAAGTCATGTGGAATGTGGTGAACGTTACATTTTGTCTGACGGAAGAATTATCGGGTCAGAAACAGAAGATACTAATAAACTAAGATGGAAGAGGGTAAGATAGCAAATAAAGAAAGAAATCCCTTTTTGTTTGCTTTATTTGTTTGAAATGAATCGATTCTTCTTCCAAGGTAGAAGAACTATATAAAAAAAGGCCCTTCCCTCTCTTTTTCAAAATTCTTTTGAGGGCACTACCTTAACCATCAGGGCTACACTCATTTCCGATGTTCTCATTTATTGGCTTGCGACCAAATAGGCACGGCGCCAAAATGTAAAGATTCTGGATATTTAAGGGCATTTGGATAAAAGAATTTTTAAATTGAGGTAGTCCAGTTTCTAAAGGATGATGTTAACATTCATATTTAAATTTAGCTAGCTTTTTTTTTTTTTTTTAAAGATACTGTATTCATTATTGTGTATGCAATTAATAACTCACACGATGTTTCCTGGTTGAGTAATTTATAGATCGATTCTAGGTGGGAGTACGTGGTTCAGTTTCTATGTTATGCTGCATTTTCTGCGACAGTTTGGCAGTCACCCATTGGGCAACGTGATTTCAAATTGGAATATTTCGCAGAAACTGTTGGCAGCTGGCAGCAGTGAAAAAAAAAGCTTGAAATGATACTGAATGTGATACAGCAATTCTCATCTTTGTTATCAACATTGAAACCTGAGTTACTTACTCAAATAACAATGCATCCTGCATTTATGCACATTTTTTGCAGCTTGTAGCTATGAAGGGAAACGTTTTTCGATTTTCATTGAACATGTTTATTAGGACTTTTTGTGTTTGAATCACCTCCTGATACAGTGACGGTTCTTACGGTGAGTCATAGCAATGAAAAATTAAATTTTATAGCTTCAAACTAATGGAGGAAAATTCCATATAGCTTCATAAAGCTGTATACAAGATTTAATACATTACATAAGCATTCTTACCTCAGCTTGAAGCGATGAAATATATTTTTCTGATGGGACGTCCCTCAAGAGCCGTCACTGAACCTGATATTTATGATCCAGTTGTTCTCAGAACAGATAAACTGAAACGTGAACTGTTCTGCGAAACATTAACCATTACCGTATTATAATATTTTGAATTATACAATGGAATTATAAATAAAATATTTTTTTTTTTTTTAAAAAAAGACGTATTTACGAGTATTTTTCTACATTTAGCTAGATGGCTATAATTTCAAAGTTTTATAGGAACTTTGTTACTACATATGCACACTTTTTTTTCCCCTGCTGCATTTGGAAAGAGGAATTCAGTAGAGCTATAAAGTTTAGCTTCGAAAAGATCCATAAAAATAGAGATATGTGACTGTAGGGTATGAGTATTGGCCGTCACTTCTGTGAATCAAGCGAAGAAATCCATTTCCCATTTGTATCCCAAGAGAGCCATAGTCGAGGAACATATAAAGGAAATAAATGTATTGAAGTCAACATCTTTTTTAAGTTCATGTGAAAAGGAGAAATGTTTTCCATTATACTAGGTCATTTTAACACCTGCAGATACACGTCCAATTGTGTTTTCCTTTTGTTATTTGTAGGACTTGCATTGGAATTAAGGAGGCAGGTAAACAAGACTGCGTTTTTCCAACAAGAGTTGACGAATTTTCAGAAGGCAAGGAAGGTACTGAATCACTATTACATGCTATATTGCCTTTCAAACACTAGAATTATAACACTTCAGACTAATCAAAGTTTTATACTTAACGTAGTTGAGTACCTGCCTCATACTTGCTTTTCAGTTTATTGATTTGTATGGGGAAAGGTATTTCTCTTCTTAACCGACTTCATGAAAAGGAAGAGATTCAACTCATATATATTCGGCCCAAAAGTAGGTATACACCTCTGCATTGATCAAGTATAACTTTCTATTTTATGGGTTTATAAGGTGCATTATTTATAATGTCCAACCATGATAACGGAAATATCAAAAGAGGGAGAAAAGCGAAACTTTGCACGAAGCTACTATAAGAAGGGGACATCTTTGATCATATTAAACAGAAACACCCAAGGATGTTATAAAATAGAGAATTTGCCCATACATATCCTCATACTGTTAACTCAATGAAACCAAAAACAACCGAGCATCTATCACAGCACCGAGTCTGATTGGCTACTTTCGTTTCCGCCATGAATGTTGGCTCAAGAAAACATTACGATCTTATTGGGCAAAGCGGAAAGAGTGCGGGGGTGGAATGGGGCAAAACTATGACGTATGGCTTCACGATTTTGTTGTATAGGCAGATTCTTTATTTTATAACATCCTTGGAAACTCCCAACAAACAATGTTGCCAACCCAATATATATATATTTTTCAAATGTCATTACGTCAGATTATTACATATTTCTAATCAACATATCTAACGAAAACTTAACATATCACATTTATAATTCAATGTTGCAAATTTCAGATGTTATAGTATCACAAACATCCAAAGTTTGGAAGCCTCTATCACACATACAGCATTATGGAGATGGACAGGGTAATGTGTATCGAAAGTACCTTAGAGTTGGATACCGTGGATCGTGGTATGACTTGTTTTGAATGAATAAGAATGAACTTACAAAGACTTGAAAATTGGAATTTTTTGAAAGGGTTTATTGCACACACTCACACACACAAATGCTTAGATGGGACCTAAGTATAATATCTAGTTACTTGTATGGTTTGCAATTGGAAACAAACCATTTTGATGTTTACAGCACTTCGATATCTCAACCCACAGTTTGGCTACGGGCATATAATTTGAAGTCCTCATCCACTACCTCTATAAAAATTGTTTCGGAAGTACGGCAGGATTCTAAAATATGTTTTTTTGGGATAGGGCACATAATAAAAATGAAATGAAATATTTGAGTTTTACGTCCCACGTTATGCCGGTTAGGCTAAAGGAGACGGTGATGATGAGTAATGAATGAAATGGTGGAATCAAAAAAGTGGGCGGAAACGGGAGAACCCGAGGAAACCCACGCACACGATAGTTCCTAAGTGAAGTCTTGACCCGACTACGGTAGGTCCTATAGTTTTGGAGCTATAAACCTTTAAAGTTCATTTTTTCGTGTTGTCGGCAGCCTATAACTCCGAAAGGAAGCATTTGTGCACCCAGGTTGGCCTATACTCTTTGTGTTATCTAGGTATCAGGAATCACCTTCCAAACGTTGTCGGTGTTGTTTCGAAGCATACTATATATATATAATGTATATATTGAACCTTTGTTTATGCATCATAACTTCAACATATTTGTACAATTTGTACAGACTCTTTAGTTTCAAAGGGAATATACTTTTTTTCCAGGTTCCAACAAATTTTTATCAGGATCTAATTTACAATCTTTGGAGTTTGACCAGGAGACTCCTAAACATATATATTTGGTCACGCATGTTTCTTAGTCTGACCCACTTTTTATAGAAATTTAGTACGAGGATAGTACCCTACCTTTAGTTTAAGTACCTAACCAAACTATTGAGGTAACGAAAAAGTGGAGAAATTAAACAAATTAAAAAAAATGATCGACTTCAAAAACGCACTGAAAACCAGAAACTTAAATTTAAAAAAATTAAAACAATACTAATATACTTTTAAAAAACACTAAATTGGAAAAATAAAAGCGCTAAAATGTAGGAAACAACAACAATAATAAAGCACTTAAATATTATTATTATTATTATTAATCTACTTCAACAAAAGCGCTAAAAAGCAGAAAATAATAAAAACACTAAAAGCAGTAAAATAATAATAATAATAATAATAATAATAATAATAATAATAATAATAATAATAATAATAATAATAATAATAATAATAATAATAATAATAAATCACCCAAAAGCAGAAAACAATTCATTACAATTATTTATTTTAAAAAATCAAGTCGGTGCTAAGCCAAACACATTAAAACCTGGCTTGGCACATACTTAATTTTTTAAAAGTAGATAATAGTAATGAATTATTTTCCTATTTTCGGCGCTTTATTATTATTATTATTATTTTCTGCTTTTCGTACTTTTAAAGCGCTTTTGGTAAAGTAAGTTATTTTATATTGTTAATATTGTTATTTTAAAAAACACTTTATCTTTATAGATTAATATTCCAACAATCAATATATTAGTTTTTTTTTGAAGTTCCACATAATATTTTTATTTTGTGAGTGACTTTTTGACCTTGTTCTAAGATATAGGTGACGGCACTTTGAATTCCGCAGTCGAAAGACTATAAATAATATTCTTGATTGTATTAATTAAAAAAAAAAATATTTTAAAATTTTAACAATAACTGATAATCGATTTCGATAAAATCGATAAGTGAATCTTCATTTTTATGACAAAATCACTATAGAATGTCAGACAAATGTTAATTTCCTTACTCATCGTTGTCTAGTATGTTTTTCAACTTGTAAATCGAACATTTCTTTGTTTTTTTATATATCAAAATATTCTAGGATTTATTTTAGATAAAAAAATTTCATCCATTTTGTGTGTGAATGGGAATGAATTTAAAACACTTATTGCGTTGCCTCTTTAAATGGCAAGGTTTACCCGTTCGAACAAGAAATGTTTGCTTCTATTGAATATTTTCTTTCATATTGAGACCATTTTAATGTTTTGATTTTTTGAACTTCTTAAAATATGTCTAAATGTCTCTTGCTTTGTGAAAATTATGTTATTTTAAATTTTAATATTTATAAGTCAAATTGAATTTATATAGTGCAAAACTATTTTGATGAACGAAGAAACATTTAACTAGATTTAAAGTAGTAATCAGTCAAATCAAAGCATTTAAATTTCTGTTTATTTTGAAGAAAATTTTATGAGGCATTCATTGGTTTGGGTTGGCACATACTTCAATTTTTTTATAGATGATAGTAGTGAATTATTTTCTACTTTTTAAAGCGCTTTTGTTAAAATCGATTAATATTGCATTTTCAAAAAGTTTGTATCTTCTGTTCATCTCTCTATACAGGGTGTTATAAAAATTTGTAACAGTTTCTTGGGAAGATATTCCTCTCATCAAAATAAAAGAAGTTTGTATGGATCTATGGTCGGAAGTGCATATAGTTTCGTAATTATAGGGTGTCGAAAGCATGAAAAAATGAACTCTAAAGGTCCATAGATCCACTACTATAGGACCGATCGTAGCCAGGTCAAGACATCACTAAGGAACTAGTATATGAACTATCCGAACATCCATTCTTTCAGAACCCCCGTACTCGCAACAATAATATTTAGAGAGGCTTCTTGGGACTACTTGATCACTTCTTCATCTACCTCTCTGAAAATTGGTGTGCAAGTACTGGAACATTCTTAAACATGGATATTTGGATAGTTATCACATACCAGTTTCTGAGTGGTGTCTTGACCCGACTACGATAGATCCCATAGTAGTGGAGTTATGAACTTTTTGAAGTTCACTTGTTTCATGTTTTCGGCAGCCTATAACTCCACTATCCACTTTTGAGCACAGATCCATATGATTTTTTTTTTTTAATTTTGACTTGAGGAAACTGTTTCCAAAATATTGTGACTTATTTTTGTAACACCCTATATAAAATACCAGTATAAAACTAAGGTAGTTTTAATTAACACCATGTACTGATATATCCTAAAAACAAAAATTATAAATTTGAGCTCCTTCGTGGCTAAGCGGTTAGCGTACGCGCCTTTGGTGAGGGAGACCCGGGTTCTATTCATGGCGGGAGCTCATGTGGTTCGGATTCCACGTTAATCAGTAGGTCCACGTCTCATATAGCCTCGTTGCTGAACGAGACGTTAAACTCAAAATCAACTCAACTCAAAAATTATAAATTTGCTTTCGCAGAGAAGAAGAGATGAATATTCCATATAATATTCTGACTAATAAAAGTGGCCCCTAGTTGAAAAAAAGCTTGATGAACAATGTTTTAGAAAGAAGCTTTGTGAAGGATATTTGTAAAGATCATTTTTTAAAAAAACAAATTGTTGTTCGCATTCTGTACATTTTTTAGAGTTGCAAAAAGACCTTGACTATTGGAGTAACACGTAATCAGTACACTTTACGTAAATTAATAGTCTTATAGAAACGATGGTACATCTCAGATATATCAATACACAAGGCGATAAGTAAATCATTACCGTAAAAGCTTTGATACTTTCATTTGCGTAACGAACTTCATTATGTAAGTAGACGCACAATGCCCTGAAGAGTCCAATGTTTCTCTTTGTGAGATAGAAATTGATTTCTGTTCTGTTTGAGGTTAAGTAGACATGGTACATTGAAGCAACGCAACTAGGTCGAGCAGAAGCGCTTCCATATACTGGACGAGGTCAGAGTTTGTAAATGGCCTACATTCTGCCAGCTTTAATGTCCTTTCTGTCTCCATAATTCTTCTCTAAAAATCAACTCTGTCTTTTTGTTTTATCTTGCAACAAATAAGATAACAAATAAGAATTATTTTGGTTTTTAGACATTTGTTTTATGAAAGAAATAAGGATAAGATTGAAGATTAGATTAATAAGACGAAGATAAGATTGATAAGAAACGAATATTTTTATTTGTCAATTCAAAACCAAAGTCATGGCTTCTGGTTGGCTGTGATTGGTTGATTTTTGGCAGTAGCTCAATTTTAATCTCACTCAATTTCAATATCAACAAGGTCTTTTTCCAGTCGCTCCTCCCATAACTTCTTTAGATCAGGTTTCTTTAAAACTATTTTGGGTGTTTTGTTACATTTTAATATACTAATTCAAGTACAGTAGACTTCCGCTAATCAAACACGCTTGGGACTCGGCCAACGCTGAAATATCGGGCAGTGCCTCATGTGACCGTTAAACGCTAAATCGTAGACTGAATATAGCTGTAGCATGATGTTTGGCAGTCAATGTTGTTTACCGGGAACAATAGGATAGAATCATTTCAACTGAATCAATCAAAACCAAGGGCGCTCATGTTGTGGTTTCCAGGGGGGCAAATACAAGCGCGGTTTCAAATATAGTTTCAAATTTTGCTATAACTAATGTAAAAATTCTATTGGGCTTTCGATATTCCCAAGTACTATTTCCTCTTAAGGGGGGGAAAGCGCCCCACCTTGCCCCCCTGATGGGCGCCCTTGATCAAAACTTATTATTAATTCTACATTTTAAAGAATACATATTGATAAAGAATTACTGTACTGTTGTACTGTTATTTGCCTACAATAATTTGATTTTTAAAAAAAGACACCAACTTTTCCATGGCGGTGCCGGACCATTGAGCATTCCGGACTATTGGATGACGGACCAATAGAAGTCTACTGTAATGTCTTGATTTTTCTTTTAAAAATTATTCCAAAGAGTTATAATTTATCTCACAATTATAACTGTTTGGGATAATTTATGGTGTGTAGGACTTTAGTTCAATCAAAGTTGGGGTTCAGACAGCCTAACTTCGCAAATTGATGAAACTACAGTTTCTGTAGAGTAATCGGATACGCGAATCATGAGGTACTAGAACTCGTGATCTGTGTCCGCTGCAGGAGTCAGAATTCTGTATTTTCTGTGAGGAAACTCAACCAATCTTTACCAAACTTGGTATGATGGTAAACCCTAACGAGATAGTATGCATGTGAAATATTTATGCAAACTTTTGGTGTGCAGGTGTTTGGATCTCGAGTTATGGGCTATCAAATTAGGGATTTCGACTTAGTCTAATTTTTGAAAACAAAAAATCATTTCATTGCTATTTAAAACAAAACTACAAGGAATAAACGTGTTATTAAACGGTAATTTGAGCTATAAAGAAATAAATGATGAAGCGGTTTATTAACTATGTTAAATACAATGTTTGCTTATAATAAAGATTTGCTTAAAAGCCAATGACGGACGGAGTTTTTCCGCAAAGAGGAATCTTTACTAATTTAGATTAGGCTAAGTTAGATTACTTTAGTAAAGCCCTTCAATCAGCAGCGGCTATGGGTAGGTCTTGATGGGTCATAGATCACCCAAAATTAAACTGTCTCACTACGACAAAGTTACAACCTGATAGTAAACTTTAAGAACATTCTACTGACTGTGAATACATCAATATGACCATAAGCAGGGCTGAATTTAACAATAGGCTAGGGACACAACGTTCTTAGGGGAACGCGTTGCACGAAAATTTAATAAGCAAAACGAAAACAAATAACTAAATTTGAAAATGAAATGAAATCTTTGAGATTTACGTCCCACGATTATGCCGGTTAGGCTAAAGGAGACGGTGATGATGAGTAATGAATGAAATGGTGGAATGAAGAAAGTGGGGGGAAATGGGATAACCCCGAGGAAACCCACGCACACGGCGTTTGTCCACCACAAAGTTCATTTGGCGGGGCTGGGATCGAACCCGGGACCCCAAGCACCAGATGTGAACGCTCTACTACTGAGCCACCGCGGCCCCTAACAAAATTTGAATAATAATAATAATAATAATAATAATAATAATAATAATAATAATAATAATAATAATAATAATAATAATAATAATAATAATAATAATAATAATAATAATAATAATAATTATTATTATTATTATTATTATTATGGAACATGATTTGGTTACGGCTATTTGAGGGTGAGGTTGAGTGGAATATTGCAGTATATGGTTTCGTAGTTCCGGGCGTATCGTACCATTATGCTGATGCTCGGTGCGCTTCCTGGCAGCGCTTCTCACACATGCTATCACCATACTAACATTCATTAAAATAGATATACCAAGGTACGAAAATGTTGAAACAAAGGTATGCATAAAATAAGTTCATTTTTTAAAATTTTCTATTACGTGTTAAAATTTTGTATGCAGGGAGTGAGAGCAGCAAATATCTTTCGGCTTAGCGGTGGCAAAACATTAAATCATATGCTGTTCAGGTTGTATTAAGTATGATCTAAGTGAAACCTCATTTTATTGTATATTCTGAGTACATTTTATTTTTAAGGCGTCGAATTTATTGCTCTTTTTTTTCAGAAAGAAGAAGACGTTTATAATTGACTTTAAACTACTTTCGAGAGATTATTATTTTTTAAATCATTTCTCATATGTACAACTAACTGGAGTGACAGCCATTGATGGACAAAAAAAAAAAAAAAAAGTACAACTAATATAAAAATCATAATCCAATCACAGAAAAGGGGAAAGAAATGTCTGTGATAATGATCAATCGTTATCTTGAGAATGGTCTTTGAAATATTCATCTAAAACTTCAATATGCTATGTAGATTTAGAAATACGAGTATTTATGACCAACGATTGCATGTTTTTTACATACAGAAAGAGACAGAATAGCTCAGTAATAGAACCTTCAACAGGGGCGTAAATAAGGGCCCCGCAGATCCCGCATTGCGGAGGGGGCTTCAAGCTATCATGGGGCCCCAAATCGTGAAGTAGGACGTAGAGAAGGGGCCCCACTCCATGTAGTCTGCGGGGTGGCCCCGAGCCCTTAGTTACGCCGCTGACCCTCAACCCTGGTGCGAGAGGTCCCTGGTTCGATCCCCGATCACAGGAGTTTGTGGAAGACAACATCGTATCCACACACTCGAATCCATGAGTATTCTTGCGGTTCTCTCGCTTCTCTCACATTCTAACTCCACCAATTATTTTATAATAATTCACCTAAATTAATTCATTCATCTTCTTTACCTTAAAGGACATAACTGTGGGCTGTAAAACTAGAAATTTTACTTCATTTGATCTTCCATTGATTGAAAAGAACATTTACAGTCGTATATGTGACGGATAAGACACAAACTTTATATTGTTCCTTCAGCAGCAGCGTAATGCTTGGAAACTCTGAGACGACTTCGTTGGTTTCTCTGTCTGCCAGTCGTGAAGCTCTGTTTTCTAATGTCATTTAGGGAATAATTACTTTCTGGAAGAGAGTGTAGAAATTACCAGAAAAGGAAAATTGTGTCTTGGCAGGATGTACTTTGCAGTCGACTCACATAATGGAAGCAGTTTATGGAGGCTTTCTCAGTTAGACGAAGTCTCGCTGACACAGAGAAAACAGACTTGGGTGTCTGTTCTGCGTAAAGTATAATAATAGAGATCGCTCCAAGACAAGTTACAAGTTTACACAGAATCCCTATTATTAACCTACTTGTATGATTTTAGTATTCTGCTAACGATGCAACACAATACAAAATGTAACGTGTTGTAAAATGCATATGTATTTGCTCCGATAAAGAAAAGAAGTACAACATAACACATGCTACAGAGATTGAAATCAAAGGTGGAAACGAGGTTGCATCTCAGCTTCAATTTTAATACATGAAGATGTAGAGTTAGGATATAGTATACATGAAGCTGCATCAGTTCCCGAGGGAGCAGGACGCTCATACTTTTAGGGAATATTCATTGAGTATGTACGAACTTACAAAGGGGGTAACAAAGCGATTTTTATTTACTTATCGACTGATACGAAAATAAAAAGAACGTACCTGTACTTTATATCTGCATGTGTAGTGCCCTTGTACTTTATCTATGACTGTGTGGGGGGGAGGGGGAATTTAACGCATATCACATGTCTTGTGCACATGGACACTTCTCACTTTTGCACTACGTAGAAAATTTATGGTAATGTAATTATAGTATTACCTAGAGTTAAGCTTGATTTGAGGTTAAATGGAATATTTGGTTGATTTTTTCATGTTTATGCTATAAAGGTAAAAAGAAACAGATGATGTAAGCAAATGAAACAGTGAGAAAAGGATTAGTGGAATGAAAAAGAGAGTGAACCACGAGAAAATTTACTGACACGATATTATATATATATATATAAATATATATATATATATATATATATATATATATATATATATATATATATATATATATATATATATATATATATATATATATAAATCAAAAAAAACTGATATTAATTCACGGACTCATTGCACTAGAGATGAACGTTGTACCATTGAGTCACAATATGCTTTAGAAAGTGGTTTCAGTTTGAATGAATGAGGCTGAGAGATCAAAAAGAGTTCGTGTTCGGATGTGTTTCTGTGCACACTATTAGTTCAGCGTTTTAAAGAGGACACAGATTGTGATGGCCTAGCATTAACTTTTTTTTTTTTTTTTTTTTTTTAACGCTATTACTGATACACATACGTACAATCTATGGTATTTATTCTATACAAGTACATATATAGAGGTCTGTTCAAAAAAGTATCAAATCTTTGGTTGGCAAACATACATTTATTGATTTAGAAATCGAAACACCAAAGTAGTTTTCCTGCTAATGCAGATACTTCTCTCAGCGCTCTCATTATTGTTGGAAACACTTTTGAAACGCAGTTTTTGGAATGAGCAACCGTGCTATCCCATTCCGCATGGTCTTCTCTTGACTCAAATCAGGTCCCTTTTAGTGGCATTTTCAGCTTGGGAAATAACCAAAAGTCATACGAAGCCATGTCTGCTGCGTAGGGAGGCAGATGGCACACAGAAATGTTGTGTTTGGCGATGAAAGCCTGAATCAAATTTCGGAAACACTCTTCTCTGCCCAAATTCTCCTTCAAAACTGAATGTACCGATCCGATTGAATGGTTTCTGTTTGGGTATTGCCAAGCTTTTGGTATAATTTGATGCAATATCATTGCCCAGGTTTTTCTGTCATTAAAAAAAAAAAAAAAAAAAAAAAAAAAAAAAACCTGAAATCCCAGACCGCTCACTACACATCTTCACTCATTGGCCGACTGCCAACGACTGACGCATTCTGCGGGCGAGAAAAAAAAAATCACGACTACGCATGAGTATCCCCTCTACATCTACACTGAACAAAATCTTCCGCGCTTCATTGGTATACGCGGGAAAAATTAAGGTTCGATATTTTTTGAATACTCCTCGTATATTTACTCAGTATGTTCATCTACACCTTTACACAGTATATATTGATTTCTGCATTATTTTCTTTTTGTCCACTCCATCTGGATTGCAGTCTCTCTTTGATTCTACGAACTCTCTTGGCTTGATTAATTTTCCCAATCCAGGGGCGTCATTTGGGGAAGGTAGGAAGAGCAATTCCTCCCTGAGTTTGAGAAACATATTTTTTTTAAATAAAGTGTATACTAATACACTAATAAAAGACGTGGAACTCTTATGTCGGTGGATAATCTTGCCAATAGGCAAAATCCAAAACTTAAAATGATGCTACTGTTCCAATTATGTCATTACTTGCTTTTGATTTAAATATTTATTTTTCCTTCAGTCTTCTTTTACCGATTTCGAACCACCTCTCTTGTTCTTCTTCATTGAACTTCGTTTTCAAATGGCCTATCCGCTAAACCATAAGGACCAGACTGTATCTCGTGATCAGGTCAAAAGTCACGTTCCAAGCTAAATCGAGTCTGGAGATTCCAAATCCAGTTGTTACATATTTCAAGCCCGAAACCTCCACTTGGGGCGCCCTGGATAATTCGAAGAAAATGCATACACATTAACATTATTATTGATTTTACTCAAACAACTTGACTTTTGAGAGTGTTCTATCCATATGTACCTTACGTGTTATACATCGTTTTTAAGCTCTTCATTAGGTCTTTGCAATAAGCTTTCAGTTAGCCATCTCCTTATATGTAGACGACTTCATTTTTTATTGATTTTCCATTAAATTTAATGTTTATGTTTCGTGATTTGTTTTACTATGTTCCATCCATATTAGGACAATTTCTTTCTTTGAATGTAGATCTTCCACATTTGAGCTGAACTTCACCCATCTCCCCCCAAAGTCTGTTCACATCACTGCAACCAGATAGGCGATTTTGGCTTTTTAATGACTTTTTGTTTTCACTTCTACACTTATGCTCCGGTCTTATAGAACTCCTTTTAAGAGTCTTCATCCCGGCGAAATTAAAATACCACTACTTTTACAGTAATTATGTGATATCTTCAAATAGATAAAAGATAATCGAAATGTGGAACAAGAGCGCCCTAGACAATATTATTTTACATAAGAAACCGTTATCACGACTCACTTATCTGCTTTCGATTTCGAGCCATTTTGAATATCGGCATTTATTTTCGCGTTTCTAAACAGCTGAAAACGGAAAGCCACTAGGTGACTTGTGATAACGGTACCTCACGCAAAATAATATTGTCTAGGGCGCTCTTGTTTCATATTTCAATTATCTTTTATCTATTTGAAGATATCACATAATTATTATAAAATTAGCGGTATTTTAATTTCGCCGGGATGAAGACTCTTAACGGATATCGGAAGGTAACGGACAAAATCGTTTCTGGAAGCACGTAAACTTAATGACAATACAATATTTTCTAGATATTTAATTAGATTTAAAGAAGACATCACTAATATCAATCCATTAAAATTCGAATTTATTTGAAGAAAACAGAAAAATAATTGTCATATTAACCAATAGACTAAAACAGAAAGATGGCGCAGGTATGCAACCCCTTTAACGACATGTTTGTGCATGATATGAGGTGAAACTAAACGCTATTAATTTGCAAAAATAAAAATTAAAAGAGACTTCGATTCAGTCGAAACAATGGTCAAATATAAACACTGCTACTCGTACAGTGTATGGTGAGAATGACCAAACATTGCTTTCGATTTGTTCGAGTGTTTGATATGCATTTTGTTGCGTACACGGAAGAACGTCCAGCATACTAAGAGAAGCAATTTACTTGTGTGTACCAAAAACGAACTCGGTAGTTAACGGTTCACATGACATCTGACATTTTCACATCTCATCACCAAGCACTCCTTCACACATTTCCTATTATGTGCAAAACTCCACACGCAAACATAACAAAACACAAAGGCAAACGAAAACAGAGTCCTTCATTGTATATGCACACACAAACACACACAGATGTGACTCTTACATGTACCTTACAAAGACAGAGAGTACGAGAAAAAAAGCATATAAGCATAGAAGGATGTAATAAATAAAATAGTAAATAATTTCCCCCCTAGTGTTCAAACAAGGAAGTTCAAAAACAAAGTATAGCAGTAAATAACTGAATTTCTCTCCGACTGTGGAATAAAAACAAATGTAAAACGTTGGCTAATGTACACAAATTCCTTTATAGTGGAATTATTTTTCACTCACAGTCAGTGGCGAAGGGTAATAAGAGGCCCTGAGGCCCGGCCTCTCGAGACCTTCGATTTCGATTCGACATGTCAAACAAATAAAGAGTGAGAGAACGTGGACCCCATTCCGTACCAACTTTACTTAATTTTGTGGACTTTAACACAACGTAAATGCTGGAGCAAGCAAAGTTGTTACTGGTGTTGGTGTTGGTGCAAGCCCATTATTACAAACTAATTCCCCTTTTACGCAAACCCATACGAAATCAGACTCGTTGTGTTCATTAGAATTGAGGCGAGTGTGTATTTTTGAGACATTGTGACATTTTTCTTACATTTGCAAAAGTGAATGAGAAAAATGCCAGTACATAATATACAAATACATCCTATTAAAGAATTATCTTTTGAAAATTAATGTGTTATTAAGGAACGAAGACCAACGCCTGTGTTGAAAATAGAACAAACAGAGGGCAAGAGAGTTCTGCATGCATTGGCACAAAAAAACTATTTGGGAGTTGCTGACATATAAAGAGCAGCGTATGAAAAAATATTTAAATCTGATTCTGTTTATAAGGAGATTCAAGTGACATACAAAATAACTTGATTGAATGCTTAAAGACGAAATTTTACAAGGAAAGTTTGTTTCAGTTCAAGTAGACGAAATAGCATATGTTTCTTGTGAAGCGCAGATGTGATAGTCCAACTTCCCAACCCGATCAAGCCCAATTGAAACAATTAAATTGCATTACGGCGAATTAAGATACACTATAACTCACATAGCCTACGTGAATTTCCTTGATTATCCTTTTTGGAATCTGTAGAACTACTTGACTCTGAACAGTTTCAGGATTACAATAGAGATTTTCTTACGAAAAAAACTAGAGTATATTTTTAAACTGTATCCCATTTTCGACGGTAATCAACTGCGGAATAAACTGACAATCATCTTTTACTACGAAAATCAGTATCTTAGCCTATTAATTTACTTCAATACATATCATCAAACGGCCTGAAAGAAGTATACCTAGGATGTCTTCTCTTGTAACATGTGTGCTTAAGTATTGCAGTTACTACAACACCATGTGAGATAAAAGCATGGGTGCCCTGAAGAAAATTAAAACATTCCGGAGAAATATGATGAGTAACGACAGACTTAGTGCGTTAGCTTCAATCGCTACAGTAATGAACTCCGAAGGATATTAGCCAAGGATACAACTTTCAAGAAGAAAATAATATACATATTAATGATAAGAAAAACTGACATTTCGAATAGATATAAAAGATGATATAAATAATACAGGTATTATCATTATTATTAACATTGGGCCTACCCTTTTGAAACTATCACCTTTTGACACTGCTCACAGTATTTGTTGTTCATTAGTATGCCTTTCTTCATTCTAATAGAAGGCATACTTTTACATATTTTTGTGTGTATACGAGCAGGTCTGTAGCCAAAATCTAAGACAGGGCGTCGAGATGAATCCTTTTGTGGGGGCTAATTTGAGCGGCTCGGGAGTAAAACGTGATACCCCATATTCCGGTCAAAATTGAGGAATTAGAAGATCCTTGTTCTGCATGACATTCTGCTGGTGGGGAATGGTACAAAAAGTACATTCGGTTGGCGGAAGTTGGCAGAAATGCATGGGCTAATTCATGCAATCCACATCACCCTGCAAGTAAAACCTGATAAGCCACATCAAGATGGCGGAAAGTGTTGTGTCACAAACTGCATCTAGTGATGTTTCAGAAGACATGGAAGCACATTCTTCGATTATGGACTTTAGTTACGACAGTGACGTTGTTCCGAATTATATACCCGATGAAAGTAGCTCATCAGAGGAGAATGTTGAGAGCCAGATAAGTGATTATGAATATTGTAAACAATAAATCTAAGCTGAATGCTTGTGTCTGTTGGTTATCAGCTTTTACGTGCACATCATATGGGTACGAACTGAAAGCTGTACTGAGTCGTTGATAGAGGAGAGGCATTGATGAAACAAATTTTATGAACAAAGAAAAAGATAATGTACACGACTATGTGCACATGATATTTGTGAGATACATGGTATTTCTTCAGAAACGACTTTGTGCGTTGTCGTGTTTACCACTCCCAATTCACGCAAGCAAATTTCAGGACATGCAAGATTGTCTGCAATGAGCAACTGCGCCGATTTCTCTATAGTTTTGTGGGGGTTCATGCAGATGCAGAAGGTATATATGAGGATTTGCAGACAAATTGAATTCAAATTATGCCAAATATTGTATATCGGCGCCCTTGGTAATGGATGCCTCCCATGTATGCTGAATTCTATAAACAACTTGAAGCTGACAAGAGCAATGAACGTGACGCCTTTCTCGATGATTCTGTTTAAACATTCATTTCAGGCAACGTTGTGCAGTGTATTTCCATTCACGTAAAACATGATAACCAACATTTTGAAAGCCGATACTTCTAGAAAAAACTTTTTTTTTTTAACAATAATGTGTTCTGAATTATGTCGGTAGTCTAGCAGTGTCGATTCTGCAGACGAAATACCAACAATTAATAACTTTGTATTTATGTGTAATATTTTCATTGTGTAGTAGCACAAAATTTCGTTTCCGTTTTTCTCAATTTCAATGCTTTGTGAGTTATCACCTTTTACTGTCGAATCGATCATTTAATGGACATGACTTACACTCAGTGATGGAAACCTGGAACCTTATTATATCCCATCTCGAAAGGCAGAAATTCCCATTTTGTTTTTAAATTACCAACTTACTATATTAATTACAAAATTTTCAAAATTGATAAAATATGAAAATTGAAACTACCGTATGTCACTTACTTTCTTCTATATTTGAGTGGATTATTCGTAACTTCCGATCTTCTAAATTCCTAATAAACATTTTCTTTAATTAAAAAAAAAAGAGTATTGAAAATTTTCATGAAAACAAGCCCATTTTGTTGTCAGAATTTTAGTATTTCCATTACGATTTTGTGCCGTAATGTACTACTACTGAACGTAATAAAACTAGATGAACTTCATTCTCCAATTATTTCATGGGGATCGTTTTAGAAATTGGCCATTTCTTATTTGGTCAATTTACTTTCTTCCGTTGAATATGCTTTGTATATATATACGTATATATATATATATATATATATATATATATATATATATATATATATATATATATATATATATATATATATATATATAAAGCTTCAGGGTATAATTTACGTTTTTTGCTTGTTTTCTTGAGATTCAGAAGCGCCTGCATAAATCACTTTCACACTAAAATGCATTTTCCAAAAATAACATTTGAAAATTTACACTGATTTCACGTATATTCAAGCATCATTAGCTTACTTCTCGCTCATAAAGAATTTTGTTAGCGTTGATGAAATCAATATATAAAAAAATCTATATATGTTGCCAATTTAGGTGAAAATTACTTTTATCTGGAGAATTCTTTAGATATATTCGAAAACTTAATGTCCAAAAAAAATCCCCCAAATAGGATCTTCTCTACAGGTTAGCATCCCTGCTTGAGTTATGGATACGACTTTATTTTTTAATATAAAAACAAACAATTGAAAGTTTCAGGAGGGGATGAAGGTGGTCGCAGGTTGGGTTTCTAGACGTTCTCTTTTACCCGACATGTTCGGCTTTTTTGCAGTAAAAGTGGTTCGGGACATTAAAAAAAAATAAAAAAATGGAGTTTTAACTTTGTTAAGTTCTCTGGACTAATAAGAGTTTTTTTTTGTTTGTTCTTTGGCCTTGAAATGTTTTTCCACGTTCCTCGATCTTCAACTTCCTCTTTTCACTCCCAATTTTTTCTTCTATTTTTCAAATCATCGATCAATTGTGCTTTTCTTCTTTCTATTCCTCGCTTTTCTTCCATCTTTCCTTCTATGATTCAATTTAAGAAGTCAGAGCGAGAAAGTTTAATGCAGTTTGCCGTACCTGTACCGTCTCGTACCATAGTGCAGTTTATTTAATATGGCTTCTGCGTCCTAAGAATAGCTTTTGCCTCTGGCTTTATTCCTGTATTATAATTGGAAGTTATAGATCTATTATGCTCCGTTTCAGTATTGAGTTCCTACAGATTGGAAATCTACCATACCTCCAGAATATGAAACGGAACTAATTTGATTTCAACTTAACACTTGAACAATTCTTATTTAAAAAAATGAGCAATTCTTGTTCTATTTACCAATTTTTGATTATGCGATACTTTAATAATTTTTCATAAAAGCTTGGTAGTTCTATTGACAGAATATTATGACATTTTTTTGCAAACAAATCTCTAACAACTACGAAACAATTTGGCCAACAGAAGTTAGTAATTTTTGTTGCTACAACACTTGAGCAATTCTTGATTACACGTAATTTAGTAAGTTTTACATACTTCCAAGAATTCGTGTTGATGTGTTCATCAACAAAAACGCAGGAATTCTTGCTAACGAGATAACATTTTTTTTTTTTCGCTGAGAGATCAGAAATTTTTTGACGACTCGATATTTAGTAAGTTTTACCGGTACGAGGCCTGAATTCTTGTATACGTAATACTTAAGAGTCTTCATCCCGGCGAAATTAAAATACCGCTAATTTTACAGTAATTATGTGATATCTTCAAATAGATAAAAGATAATTGAAATATGGAACAAGAGCGCCCTAGACAATATTATTTTGCGTGAGGTACCGTTATCACAAGTCACCTAGTGGTTTTCCGTTTTCAGCTGTTTAGAAACGCGAAAATAAATGCCGATTTTTAAAATGGATCGAAATCGAAAGCAGATAAGTGAGTCGTGATAACGGTTTCTCATGTAAAATAATATTGTCTAGGGCGCTCTTGTTCCACATTTCGATTATCTTTTATCTATTTGAAGATATCACATAATTACTGTAAAATTAGCGGTATTTTAATTTCGCCGGGATGAAGACTCTTAAGCAATTTACAAAATTTCAAGAATCTTGATGACAAAGTATTCGAGCAATTCATACAGATATATTTGAACACTTTTTTTTTTCTGACAGTACTTTTGAATTCAGTGGGTAGGTATACACATCTTATATTACCGAACTCGTCTTAACGAAGAACACAGAGGAAAAACACGTATGTAGCGTACACAAAAACGTAGATTACATACGTAAATTCTGTAGTTTTTGTACTTAACGACTATAGGTGGCATCCTGCAT
Organism: Thermobia domestica; assembly: GCF_964235325.1. Taxonomy (NCBI): domain Eukaryota; kingdom Metazoa; phylum Arthropoda; class Insecta; order Zygentoma; family Lepismatidae; genus Thermobia; species Thermobia domestica. The sequence goes on from NC_137469.1 coordinate 90,767,707, forward strand.
CCTGCCAACGTATAGCTTAAAACATATGTTTTCAAATTCTTTCCGTGCAAGTGTTCCATCTGCATGTACACTCATGTCCAAAATTATTGTCGCATGTCTATAAATATGTTGTTGTAGGAATATAATTTGATAACGAATTTGCCCGGTATGTCTTATAATGTTAGTATGTGTATAATCGGCAAACGCATGTATGTGGAAAATTTCATGTCAAAAGAACAGTTAATAAGAACAATAAAACGAAAATAAAACTTTCTTGTCCATTTAGCAAAATTTTGTTTTGCTCGTTCTAATTTTCGTATTTATTGATCTTTTCCTATGAAATTTACCACAAATATACATTTCCCGACTATACACATAGTACTAGTATTAAAAGCACCCTACAAAATCATTATATCAAATTATATTCATACAAGAAGACAGATATAGATATGCTACAATCATATTGGACATGAGTGTACTTTCCGTATGAAACAAAGGACCCTACATACAGATGGACGTATATAAAATAAAGCTGACGTATATACATCCGTATATCTATGCAATATACGGAAGACTGTTAGATGTCAGATATTCTGCAGCGGCAGGTGTAACATCTAAGCGGCAAAAAGGCAGTACGTATGTAGAATATGAATAACGTGTATTCCGTACAGATTTCCGTGATAAACTTATGGATTCCGTATATTTGTACAATATATCGCAGTCCGGATAACGGATTTTTCTCAATGTATGAGATTAAATTTTATTTCATTATGGTATTCAAAAAATATTCTCAATTTAGGATTTTTCATGTTTAATCCTCTAACAATATTGTTCAAACATCTCTATAATCTTTATTCTCTCTATGAATATTCAGATCGCCTGCGGATGATTTCATTTTGCTGGCTTCTAAAGAAAGCGTTCTAGAGAGAGAAGTAGGAGGAGGAACTTTTTTTGCGTGTGTATGTTACGAAAGGAGGTTTCACCCAGTGGGCAAATCAAGTACTAAATTAATTACGCCTGTAATGCTTACACAGAATAAGAAGAAAAAATATTGGAAGGGAGAAGGAAAGAAGAACTTAGTATGACCTCAAAAAGGAGATGATTAATAAGATATCTCACAACAGCGGAAAATGCTAAGTTAAGCAAGTAACACTAATTCAGAGACCCAACTCTCTCTCTCTCCTACACAAAGAGAAAGCAAGATTAATTCTAGTGTGACAGGGGCACATTGGGGGTAGACGAACCTTGTGCACTGTGTCCCAGAGAAACTTGTGCTCTCGGATAATTATTCAGTATATAAGTTGAGCGGGAGTCAGTGCGTGGGATCTTTGTATTTAAGCACCTAACATTAATCATAACATAATGATATTCACCTTTATTCACATTTACATATCAGTTTTCTCACTAATTCTTATTAGCAAACACTGTAACACAGAGCTCTTACACAAGTAGAGCTCCTACACATATCTCTATAAAAAAAGGGTATTCATGAAATTGTATTAAATACGTCATTATGATAATATAACTAATTTTATTGCATAAGAAAAAGACTATTGCGTATCCTTGCTGAGCACGTCTTGACTTGAATTTTCGGTGGAAGTTAGGGCACTTTCCGTATAGAACCAGTATTATGACACAATTGGATTACTTGAATTCTGCATTAAGAAATAACAAACTTGTGTGAAGAAAGTCAGAAACAATGGCATCGAGAATGAACTTGTTGATTGTGTCCATCAGCTGACCATGCGTTGCATGTAGTGTTGTAAAGGGTAGGTTACACACAGTTGCATCTATGGACTTATTGCTCCCAGGAACGGAATTCACTCTCAGCACCCATCCCACTTGGGAGCATGTACACAAGTAAACATATTCAAAGAAAAAAATATTTTGTTCTTGGAAGCAAAGATATAGGCTTATCAATTAACTGAGAACTTAAATATTAAAGTATACAGCCTAATTATTTTTACGTGAAAACTGATTAAATAGTATAATTTACATTCATTATTTTAAATAATTCTCCTATTAGAGACATTATATATACAATTTAGAATGCGCAACAGAACTGAATGCTTTTTTTATATATCTTATAGATGAACTAAGGATCTACAAAGGGCGTTCAGTAAGTTTTGCACAAATGGGTATAATATTTTTATCAGTTGCGATATGATGATGAAATTTTACGTGAACATACTTTGATCCTTTGGCTTTAAAATGGTAATACAGTAGTAATTGTTTTATATTTTTCATAGGTAAACCACAATCGACACTGAAGTAGACATCAAAACCCGACAACAGTCGGTAATGGAATTCCTATTCAAAACCAGTAATGGAATTCCTGTTCAAAACTGGTAATGGCATTCCACGTTAATTCATAGAAAGTTAATTTCGGTTTATGGGGACCATACATTCGACCCCACCAATACCATGCTGGTTCTCCTTAAAAGAAGAAAAAAGAACCTAGATTTCCCTGATCAGGTCTGAAAATTATGGATTCCTTTTCTGGGATTAGTGCGGTGTCATTTTCGTATAATTCTTGGATCACGGCTCCACAATCAACAAAAGACGTTATTGCTTGTCACTGGATAAAGTACGACAAGCTCTCCAGACTATGGGACCGGAGCTAAAAGATAAGGTCATCAAACTCCATCAGGATAATGCCAAGCGTCACACAGATACAATGACATAGCAAAGAAGTCATGAGAATGGGTAGAAAGTCGTCCCTCAGCCTCCCTACAATATGGACTTGGCTCCTTCGGATTTCTTCATGTTTGGTCGTCTGAAAGCCAATCTGCGAGAAAAAACTTTCTACAGTGACAGGACCCTCGTTTCTTGTGTAGAAAAATGATGTAATAGTCAGCCACTCGAATTTCACAGAAGTGCATTCAATGCATAGAAGGAACGTGTGACAAGATGCATCACTGCAGATGACCATACATTAGGTAATGGTCTTATAGCCAAGGGATTAAAGCATGTTCACCTAAAATTTCATCATTATATTGCAACTAATAAAATATTATATCCATCTGTGCAAAATTTATTAAACACCCTTTGCATAATATAAGCAAAAATTATTCAATATTGTTCAGGCATTTGAAAATTATATCAGATAGTACTTGCGAACAACATTACTAAGCCTATATTCGTTAAGTGTAAAACACTAAAATTACTTGACATTAGAAGTATATTGTTGTTCAAAAAGTCCTAGCCACTATATCTCGTTATATATATATATATATATATATATATATATATATATATATATATATATATATATATAGGGTGTCCCAGAAGGAAGGGACAATAATTCGGAAAATGGTAGTATGGGTGATTCTAAGCAAAAGAAGTTAATATGAACGTGGGTCCTAACAGGTTGTGAACCATTTTTAACTTTATAGTCATAGACCTGTAGTCATTTGTAGTCATTCTACAGAGGTGGGACATAGCGGATTTGAAAAGTGATGGAATAGCCTTTCCAACGGTATGCAACATGCGGCACTGGTGTCTTTGGAAGATATGACATTGAGGGATATTTGGGAATCAGTGTTGATATCCAATTTCTTTAAATAACCTTAACTTTCCCAAATTTCCCTCAATAGCTTCCCTTCCAAAGACACCACTCCGACGTGTTCCATCCGTTGGAAAAGTCATTCCATCGCCTTTAAAATCCGCTATATTTCATCTCTATAGAATAACTATAGGGTGAGCAATACGCAACATAAAGTCAAAAATGGTTCACAACCTGTTGCTCTCAAACCGCTGAGATTAGGACCAATGTTCATACGAACCTTTTTGCTTAGAATCACCTATACTATCATTTCCCAAAATATTGCCCCTTCCTCCTGGGACACCCTATATTCATATCTTTTATTTCAAACAAAAGTTTTGTAATGACTTTATATACAGCTGTATGAATACAGCTTTTTAAAGAGGTGTCCAGGTTTTATTGGAAGAAGATTCTACATGACATTCTTTGCATTTATCCAAAAAATATGCGAATTCGTAAAATTCCCCCTTCTACTTGATGGAGTTAGGTGCAAACCAACTTTTCTGTTCCAGCTTGGTACGCCTCTAGTTGCACTAAAATGTTGCAATAAAAAGTTTTTATTTAACATATTTTAAGGAAGGATATGACTTTCTGACAAAGTTTCAACTTCCATTAATAACCATAAATCGATTCTTTTCTGGCTCGCACAGATGCAAACTGGGGGCGAATTGGCTTAATGGTAGAGCGATAGGGTCGATTATGCTCTCGTGAAGTACGCCTTGTGGCGGACAAACACGATGTGCATGGGTTTTCTCCAGGTTCTCCCATTTTTTTCAATTCACCATTACATTCACTATCTTCACTATCTTCTTTAATCTATACTGCATAATCTTTTTCTTTCTGATGACTTATAATCCTATAAAAAAATAAAAACGTGTACATGCTTGTGCTGGGTATTTCACACGTGATAATATATACGGGTTCAGTAGAAGTGGTTTCTGATGTATTTTGCTAACTAAAACAAGTAAAGAACTTTGATTCACATTTCAGTGATACTTTTTTATATTCTATCACAAAAGAGACTGATAGTTTCAAAAATGAAGCCAAAAAATATTTTGAGGACGCAATGAGAAGAAACAAAGTTACCTCAACAGATAACTTAATTTTCCTTGTATTGAGAACCACAATATGAGTGAAATGATTAAATTTGTGTTGCGTCCTCCAGAACAAGTTTCCTACTTTACAGTAAACAAGCTAATTAGACAACAATCAACGTTAACTCAAAACGATGAAGAAAATTTCACTGACAAAATATTCCTTATTTTGTTATCTCCTTAAATTATCTTTAATAAATCAATAGTTTCTAGATCACAGCATTAATACGTATACAAATTGTATTAGTTATCACTAATATAGACAAATAATTTTGAATATTATTTTATAAGATCAGAACCGAATCAGTATCATTTTTCTTAAGCTAGTAAAACATGATAATACTTCTCAATCACATGTTGAATCTAATTATTATTGTACGGGAAGTTTGAAGCAACAAATTGGAGGAAACACATATTGGTCTTATAAACCAAGGATTTTATAAAATAGAGGATCTGCCCTTACAACAAAATCTTGAAGCCATACGTCACAGTTTCGCCACCACTTCTCTGTCCACTCCGCCCAATACGATCGCAATGTTTTGAGCCAACAATCATGGTGGAAACGAAAGTATCCAATCAAACAATAGCAGAAACGAGAGTAGCCAATCAGACGTGCCGATGCTCGGTTGTTTTTTGGCTTCATCGATTTAATAGGATGAAGATACATGAAAATGAGAGACTGAAATTAGTGATTTTTTTTTTTTTGTCAAATCGCCCCTCTGTCAAATTGCTCTTTGAATAATTATCGTTAATTACAAATATTTCAGTGGGGTACTAACAAACAAGAAGGATATTATAGTTTAAATCTATGTAACCACTGGCAATTAATTATTGGAAAACTGTTAAGAAAACAGAGAAAATATCACATAGATGGGAATAGGGTACTGAAGTTCCCTTTAAATTCAAAAACAAGCATTTGTTTACATCTTTCAAGTTTACTGATAGTTTGTGCATTTACATTAGTAATAATTTATATTGTTAAGGAGTGGTCTATATTCACATTTTATTTATTTACATGTTACCGATGTAGTTTAACTTCAATCATGGATTCCTGTTAATAGTACAAGATTTAAATGCGGTGATAATGTTGTGAATTAGAAAGTGTATTAATTTAGTTTTTTCTGTGATTGAATCTTTTGGGTTTTTCATACCGGTTCATTTCGGGGAAAGACCACGACAACATTCTTCTTTCGGGGAGAGCCTGCGAAATTAACGTTGAGGCAATCACCATGATGGGAAAACACCACGGAGCCTATACATAATTGCACAGCCTTTATATATAAATAGAGATATAATTGATTATCTCTGCAACGTATCAAAATGAAGCAACAACAAGCAGCAGTATCACGTATACATCACATGAAAGAATTTGATTTGTATGACGTGATATTGTCTTAATTAATATTGAAAGCGAAAGTGGTGGTAGTGCTGGTTTTAGAAGAGAGATTAGAGTGGAGCTGAAATACATGCTTTGGACTCTTAATCGATTGTAGAAACCCGCTTCTTGCTATTACCATTTTTAGTCTATCGCCTTCAATGTTAATACCAGAAGTGATTGATTTATGCCACTTCAGATTTCAATGCGAGATAGTACTTTTCTCGCTATCTCTTATCTTTTGTGCTGTATGTAAGTCAATATTGGAACCGGAAGTTGTAGTGGATTTATATCACTTCCGGTTTTAGTAAAGAGTTAAGCGTGAAGGGAAATTGTATTCACGAGAGGCTTAATCGATTGCAGGAAACCTCTTTTCGCTATCTATTACCGTTTTTCCTCTATAGTGGCAATCACCATCAAAACCGGAAATGGTTGATTTCTATCACTTCCGGTTTGAAAATCACCTCCATCAACGAATTCGTTTCTCAACGTTTAACCCTCTACTTCTTGGCCAAAACTGATGGTGATTCATCAAGTACTTGTTGAGATTGTTTGTCCCCCGGACAGATGGTCACACGAACATACAAAGTAAATATATTAAAGGATTGGTATTGGTAAACCTAACTCCTCAAAAATGGGTGCATAGATATTAAATACGACAGTATATCACAAGTGAAAGTCTGTTGAAATGAATTTCATTATGTTGAAATACTGGCAAGCATACAAATAAAGGTTTTTCAGGAGCTTTATGTTTGACACATGTCAGTGAGAACGTCGGAATGAACGTGATGAGGTGTATGTTCCTTGCTAGAGGCCATACCGTTCAAGTACCCGAACTGAAGTTAAGATTTTTGTATGATTTTCCACGAGGATATTTCGAATTTTCTTCCTATTCTCCAAAACAATGGTAATTTACTGGAGGGTAGAAATTAAAATAATAATAATAATAATAATAATAATAATAATAATAATAATAATAATAATAATAATAATAATAATAATAATAATAATAATAATAGAATGTTTCAAAAACAGCTCTAATGATTTTGTCCATACTTCATTAACAACTCTATAATATGGTATGTCAGAAAAATACAGAAGTTATAATTCATGTTCAGTACTAAGTTCTTTTCTAAAAGTAATACTAAATATATTATTGATACTACATAATGTATTTCATTTGTTTTATTTGAAACAATGCTTGATGGAAATAGAATATTGCATCAAATGTCGTATGGAACTTCAAAATTGCCTTAGACTCAACATTACACTCGTTCAATCTTTAGTTTCATGAAATCTTATATGTATGACGAGAAATATGATCGTGTCTAAAAGGTTTAAAAATAATAATCCCACAAAATCTTGTGTTGGATGATGGTATGTAACCCAATAATTTCATTCAGCCTTGTACACATTCAGTCTTCAGTTTGATTCAATATGTGATGGAAAATATGTCTAAACAACTTTAAAGAAATAAGTTGAAATCGTAGCAGTGTCATATGAGAGTAATGTCACGTATATTGTGCACCAGGCCGGTAGCCAACCCAAAAATGTAGGGGGCCCGGCTGAAGTTAGGGGGGCCCCGATCCAAAAATGTAGGGGGGCTACCGTGAAAATTTTAGGGGTGGGGGCCAGCAAAAATTTAGGGGGGCCGCCCCCCCTAGATTCCCCTGGATAATGGCCGGATTGGGTAGTCTGGTCGGTTTTGTTGAAGTTTATGTTCCGTTAAAGCAAAGTTTTATCACATTTATATAAACCGGTAGGGTTTGACCTTCTAGAAAAAGTGGACCCTACTACCGGATTGGGTCTGACCTATATAAATATGACGCAAAACTCTTACAATCCAGTTTCTAACTTATTTATTTATTTTTGTTTTAAAAGAAAAATAATACTAGCTCAAACTATATGAAAGTATCACCATTATAAAAAGATTTGAATTATTTTTTAGTACTGAACACAGGGAATAGTTTTAATCGTGAAGTATTCAATTTACTTTTTTTTTTTTTAAATGAAAACTAGTTGTTGCCCGAGCCTTCGATCTGTTGTACACTAATCGGTTATATCGTGCTTAATTAGAAACTTTTCTAATTCTTTACATTTGACTTTTTTCCTTCAGTTTATCCACGAACTAACTTATGGTTACACAAATAAATATTAATGTTCAAATCTAATAATACTACGGCCCTTCTCTTAGCAATAAGTAACAAAGCACGATAATGTTTATGTATCCTCACTATCCATTTTCAAATAACTTAATTGAGACAATACAGCTGCAATTTAATCGTTGTTAAGAGAAGGGCGCCCATGTTGTAATTTCCAGGGGGAGGGACAAGTATAAGTGACATTTCAAATGTAGTCTCAAATTTTGCGGTAATTATTCTAAAAAAAATCTATTGGGTTTTCGATCTTCCGAAGTACAATTTCCTCTAGAGGGAGTGAGCGCCCCACCTTGTCCTCTGATGGGCACCCTTGGCTACTGTTGAAATGCGCAAATAGTAATACTCATATCTAAATACGATTGGGGACCTTGTGCTGTTTTGAAATAATCAATTTAAAACAATTCAGCTTTAAGTTGCAATTAAATCGTCACAATAGTTTTAAATCTGCAACTTTCCTGCACATTATCCACATCTATTGGCGTTATAGCGTCACCTATTGGCGTGACAATTTACTATTAGAAATAATGTGACACACTGAGATAGGTTTGGAAATAGGTTTTGGTTTTGTGACAGAACTATAACCTATGAAACAAACAAACATATCAGTTTATTTCAACCACTTACATACCATCTGCATTCTAAAAGTACTAGAGAGGTTTGAGGATTGTTTCCTAGTCTAATTCTAAACGAAGGGAAAATCCCAACCTATACATCCTCGCGGGAGAAAGCGGTCAACGTCTTAGGCGGCTGACGTAGGTGGGGACTGACTGACTCTACCAGGTGCCAACGGCCTCCTCGGAGGGCGGATGAGCAGGTGAAGGTCTGGTTATCTTCTTGACCTTAGGATGGTGAACTGTCCCAAAACGCGGATGAACCACGGCATGGAGATGTGGGAAGGAAATGGAAATACTACTACATTATCTTTTTCCCAGAAGGGACGGAGGAGAATAAATATAGTATTTCTTCCTGAGGTAAACATTCCGGAGGTAAAATAGTCTCCCGTTCGAATCTTCGCGTGAGGACTACTCCGTGAAGAATCATCAGAGGAGAAAATAATAACAAAAATTTCTGTTTCACCATAGAAATCTGGAACGTATGGACTTGGAATGTCCGACGTGAGGGTAAACTTGAAAATGGAGGTGGAGGTGGATAAATGTAAAGTGAACATGATGGACTTGAGTAAAGTGAGATGGTCAAGTAAAAGTGAAATAATATCGGGAAATTACACAATTATGTTCTATTCGGTGGGTGTTAAGGCCGAGAATGGTGTCGCGATAGCAATGACGAACGAAGTAGCAAGAAGTGTAATCAAAATGAAATGCTCCAATGACCGCTTGATGTTTGTAAAAGTAAGTGCCATCAGGGCCGCCCACAGGGGGGATGTATGGCGCAAGCTGCGCCATTGAGAAAAATTTTGGGGGGGATTTTACTCTACTTTCGAACTATCAATTTTACCTTCGGAATAGCATTAAAACACGATTTTGAGAAGCTAATTTTCAAAAATTTTCCGGGGTGAACCCCCGTACCCCCGGCTTCGATACTCGGTGAATGAAGTACCGCGCAAGTAGCCGTATGAAAGGAAAGGTTGGTTCGTTTTAAGAGAGAAGGGTCGCCCACAGGAGGGATGAATGGCGCAAGTTGTACCCTCGAGAAAAAAATTGTGGCGAATAAAAAAATTGGGGAAGAATTTTACTTAATGTCGAATAAGTAAATTTGCTGTCGTCAGATTAACATTGGAACACGATGCGATTTTTTTTAAAATCTCGAGAATGAATCCCCCTACCCCCTGCTTAGAAACTCTATGAATGAAGTATCGAGCAAGTTGCTATATGAAATGATGGCGCCAAGTTCTGGTGAACAACAGTTACAAACACTCAAGGAATCACTTTCAAATTTAGATTTGAAACTTGCCTATGTTGTCTGTTGAAAATTATAAAGTGGTTTGACATAATTGTGAGCTAGTGGTAACCATACAGACAACAGCCAAGTTTCAAATCTAAATTTGAAGTGAGCCAGTGAGTGTTCGTAACTGTTGTCCACCAGAATTTGGCGCCTATTTTTGTGATTTCAATTCTTTTTAAGGCCACTCGTACTTGGCTCTTTTACAGGAATGTTTTTTGTTGGATGTCACTTCTTTTTGTAGGCTAATTTCGAGGATAACATTTTCTTTTGGTATCAGACTCAATAACTTGTAACTTGCGTCTTACTTTTCATGTACAAGGGAATTATATCAATATTTTGTAAAGAAAAAAATAATACTACTAATTGTAAAAAAAGAATACCTGTGCTATACACAGTGTGTAGAAGTTTTTATACCCTTCAATATCCTTATAGAACATATTTAGTATTGTACACTACCAAGACTACTAATAAAAGTAATGCCATTTTTATAATTACTACTGCTCCTACTACTACTACAAGCATTCCATAATACTACTACACGAAATAAAAACAACAACAAAAATAACAATTACTAGTACTATAAAAACTACTGCTACACTGGGCAATTGCTTTTAGAGGACTTGAGTTTTGAGAAGGGAAGATATTAGTTTTGGGGGGGAGTGCGCCATAAGCTTTGGGGGGGATGGGCACCCCTGAGTGCCATACCAGTGGATATTGTGATAATATAAGTGTATATGCCAACAACCAACCATGGTAACAATGAAGTAGAAATAATATATGATAAGATTCATGACATTGCATCAGGAGGGAAGAGGTAAGGTCAGCGTCATAGCAATAGAAGACTTGAAGAATGTAGTGGAAGAAGGAGCTACGAATATGATGGTGGGATCATTCGGACTATATAGAAAAAGCGCAAGGGACCAAACGCTTATTGACTTCTATAGGCAACATGATATGGTGGTAACGAATACGTGGTTTAAGCAGAGAAAGAAACAAGCTGTGTATGTGAAAAAGTCCAAAAGATAAGAAACGCTGCCAAATCGACTACATTCTTGTCAAACAATGTTTCAGGAATAGTGTACGAGACATAAAGACACTACCTAGACACTACTTTTGTGTAGTTTTACTGCATTACCACCTCCATTTATACAACCCTGGTTTTTAACCACTATTACTAACATTATCATTACTAGAGCAACCCACATTATGCTTTATTTTTGTTTAATTATGCTTTATTTTTTCAAATTATGCTTTATTGTTAATTTCAATCATTGTTTTACATTAATCGTGTATAATGTATAATATTTACTATATATTAAATATTATAAAGATCTTGATCTATTTATTAATATTTTATGCAACCAATTTCTTTCATATTTAATGAACTTTCTACTTAATGCACTGTAAAGAGATATCTGCTCGAGTCAGGTTTTGTTACCGCTTGTGTGCACCTTAGAGGTGCGTATATACAGAAAGGGAAAGTAAAAGTTGCCAGCAAAAAGTACAGAAAGTGCTCAAGTTCGAGGTATACATAACAATACAGTATGGAGTTCTTGTATACTATTCATTGTTGGCGGAAAGTTTTCTTCTTCTTTCACTTTTCTTCTCCACATCAAAGGATTACACCGAAAAGAAGTTTACAGAAATAAAAATAAGCTTTTCATTGTTGCATTGTTATGTTCTCAATGATTTTGCGTTGTAAATATTGGTTTTAAAAAATATTAATATAGTATGTTAAACTTGCAGTTAAACAGAACTTTTCAAGAATTGTGCTATATATTTTAAATTATGCTTTATTTTCTAAAATTATGCTTTATTTTGCTTTTAAAATTAGTTTCTTCTGGACCCTTACACAACCACAACCATGTTTAAGGTACCAATGTGTAAATTGCTATTATGCTTTTTATGCTTTTGGATTGCTCTAATCATTACTATACTAATCAAATCTTTACTGGACCAAACTAAATGAAAATAACACAAAACATTAGTGATTAGAGATGTTTAGCTTATTAATTACATTTTGTATAGATCCTAGCTGCTTCAAAATGGGTATTGTTTCACAGAACTTTTATTTATTTTTTTTTTTCAAATATTCAGTTCATTTTCAAACTTCATCTGGACACAAATTACGGCCGCCACAAGTTTTGTTCACATTCTATCATGTGACCATAAAGCTTTAATTATATCAAACACTCGTACGACATGTCAATTCCTGATATAGTGAGAATATACAACATTAGTTTGAAGAGAGTTGTTGGATCTGCTTTCTCGAAAAACTCACTCCATAACTTATAATAATTATTATCCTTTCTAATCAAATGTTGATATCACAGATTTCAAAACAGCAAATTCACTTACAGTTAGTTCATTTCCAGCTATGTCGCATCCTCACCTTTGTCAAATTATTAAATGAAAACAATCTTATTGACGCACGATGTTACAGGTGCAACAATGAAAATAATTTGAACAAAGCCATTTGTTTAAAAAATATAATTCTTTTAAATAATTAGCAACGAATAAGTGTAACATACAGTATAAGGTATGAATACGGATCAAGATGGCGTCGGGCTTGTTAAGTATTGGAGCGTCATGCTCTTTAATTATTTCAATTTTAATTTAGTAATCAATTTTACTTTTAGATATAATTTAGTTTGCTGCAATCCTTATATTATTTTACACAATTTTTATATGTCCGGCGCCTCTACCTTCCATTTATTGTTTTACAAAATAGTACTAAAAACATATCTACTTGGAACAGGCTAATTCGTCCATGTTGGAACGGACCATCTTATACAATTATAATTTTTATCAAAACATTTAAAACAAAACGAGTGGAGCAGCCAACTGGGCCTTAAGGCTGTGACTTTCTTTATAAAATCACCCCTAAAGAAGATCACTGGAACTTCAAGGTATAAATGTTCCAGTGATAGCCGTGCCACTCTATGAACGAACCTCCAATCACGTAGCAGTAGAGTCTAAAGCAGAAGATGGCGTCAGACAGCGCGCTTGTTGTTGGCTGCTGATTACATATTCTTGAAAGCTTAGCCGTTACCATATAGTGTCGCCAATTTTGGAAAAAGTCGCTAAATCTAGGGGATTCAACTTCAAAGATAGTGACAAAAAATTTTTTTCGATTGGCAATTTTTTGGGGATGGATTTTTAAGTGACTATTTAGCCACTTACAAATTTAACGACTTTTTCTGTTGTGAACAATTTGTCCTTCTGTAATGAAGCACTGTTACATCGAAATAGTTTTGATATATTTTCTCTTTACGAGTTTTTTAACCATACTCGACCACATAATCCCGCTTTATTTTTTTTGTTCTCTTTGCCTTTTAACGGAGACCAATTGAGACGTTCTCGGTAGCAAAGAGGAACTCAGCATCGCGTCGTAGAAATGTCAATAATAATAATAATAATAATAATAATAATAATAATAATAATAATAATAATAATAATAATAATAATAATAATAATAATAATAATTGATAGAGGAAAGTTTTGTTGATTTTGCCCTTACGTAGGAAGTTTAAAATACATTTTTCCCAAAACAAGCCTTCATTGAGTTCGCCCTATGTACTGTCAACTCCTCAATTCCAACCTTCAGTCTCTAGTTTGCAGAGCCTCCATTATAAGACACAGGTAAAACAGCATTACAGATATTAAGCCGAGTAGCTTTGGAAGTGTGAATTGAAGTAATGCTAGTGTTAGATTCTTTTTAATCTTTGTGGACCTAATTTATATGCATTTTTCAAAAATCGTATAACGTAAGTAGCCTACTTCATAGTGTAAATTGTGTCGAAACAGTATGGCTCCAATTTTTAGCGACTTTTTAATCCCAAATTGGAGAGACTTCATCTCACATTTAGCAATTTTTTTATTCCAATATTTTGGTAACAGTGTTGTCATGTCACGCCAATAAGAAAAAGTCACACAAGTGGGGAAATTCAAGGGTGTGCACTAAATTGTAACACAACATTAACTTCACGTACTTCCGTGGGTAAGGAAATGAGTTGTGCCAGGCCGGGAGTAACAGCGACGAAGGTATAATTGTAGGTAATTTAATATTTCAACCTTACATTAGCTTCGTTGGTCCGCAAAACCGAAGGAATTATTCCAAACCCGGGCACTCTGGGCAGCGCCTGGGGATCTGCCAACCCTAAAACCAGGTCCAACCCTAGACAATTTTCCGTCCCGTGCAATACCATCATTTTCGCCCCCCTCCCTTTCTGCTGTAAGAACACATTTTAAAAGCCACGATTTTAAGTATGCTACCCCATTATGTACAATGAAGGAGAGAGAAAAGCACTCGCACTCAGAGCGGCCTAAACACTCTCGTTGTGTCTGTTTTTTTCTTTAAATAATAATCTGTTATGTTAGTGAAAACTATATAAAGCAAGCGCATCTGCAAAAGAAAGATGGTAATTCTTTCTATAGAATTCAATATCGAGCTTCAATCTCAATATATCAGTTTGCAATTATAATGCAACTAGCTCTTTTATTTTTTATTTCTTGATTTTTCCTTTTACATCTGTTAAAAAAAAAACTTATTTCTACCTTCAATGATAACGAACTTGTTTGCGACAAAGACAAGACTAGTTTTCATATCAGAACTGTGCTAACTAACTAAATGGAACAGATGTTCGCTATTCGAGAATTGAGTTCTTGTGTTTGACAACAGTCAAGCAATTAATGCTGGGATTTGTTTGACCATTTGCTTTAGCACTGTCCATGTGACCTTAAACTAATGCGACCTAAACATGTTTTATGAATGTAGTATTCAAAAAGCTTAGTAAATTTTACTACCATCATCATGAAGTCTGTTTTCAACAAGAAATGTTTATATTAAATAATAGCTATGACAGATTTTACCGCCCCTCGAAACTTGTCGCCTTGTGCAAATGCAGGTGTTGCACATATGGTAGATCCGGCCGTGTCTAAAATGTAATATACAAATACATTTCTCCTTATCATTTGATACTGACAACGATTATTAATATAGCGTGCAAGTTGCTAATTAATATTAAAAGCATACGTAACTCTCAGGAGAAACAACGATCCACGCTTTTAAGCACCCATTCATTTGTTATTTTTTCCTAAAGAAAGAAACTTATGCATTTTGATAGGATGCTTGTTGGCTACATGAGACGACGAATTAATGTAAACGGCTGATGAATTGTCATTCTCGCAACAGATAACCTACCACCAGGAACGTCCGCGGGATTTTTTCCCCAAGTGAGTGGGGAGTGGGGTGAAGTGGGGGGGGAAGACCGACACAAGCGAAGTCGCAAATATACACACCTTAATGAACATAATGCTTAGTGAATAGTAACTTTATTAACATCAATTATCACATATATTAAACACTGTGGTTGATGAGTAAATCAAGTTCATATGCTTTGACATGTATTATTGGGAAGAACCGAGCCACTTTCAAAAATCCAGCGTTGGGCAATTACTTTCTCTTGCTCCCGCTGCTGTTGCTCATGCTTACCGCCAATGAACCATGATTGAAACCTAAGAAACTGATAACATTACTGCACTAACAAGATCAAAATACAACATTACGTAAATAAATATCTACAAATATTTTTTTTAAAAATTTACTCATCTTTACATCCCTCATATTGGAAAATTGATTGCCGCCTAGTTACCTACCGTAGGAGAATTCAAAAAGTAAACACGGCGCATTGAATAGAGAGTTTTTACTATTTGTATAATCATATATAACATAACACTGTTGGATATCCTAAGGGAGTGCTTATGCCTTATTTCCCATGTTCCAGAATATTTTTAACTTATAAAAAAAATCTTCTTTAACGCTGCTCTTTCTTTTCTTATAAGATATCTTAACATCGAATGAACCGTCAGTTAATGGGCAGTATAAGTACCCCATGAAGACAAATCACATCGTTTCTCATTCAAATGACTGAAAATTAATTTCAGTTGACTGGTTTATTCATTTAGAAGGAACTGAAATTTATTTCAGTAGACTGTCCATTTGTTCTCCCTTTGTATTTCCATATTTACACAACTGTATTCAAGTGTCTTTTCTGTTCTTTCTTAGATTAAATTTTTCATATCTGTCCTTTATTACAGTATAATTTGAACAACTGTCTTCCAGTTTGTCTCTCCTTCCCTAAGTTGGCCAACCGCCTCCTCCCAGAGCTAAGATATATTAAATTACGAAAATATGATACTCTCATGCAAAGCATGATGTACTTGAGTAAATACTGCCCCAGTACAACTCCCTCACATTTTGATTTTTAACCCTCCTCGGAAAAAAAAATATGGAAAAAAAAATTCTGATCAGTTGTGACTTGCTCTTTACATTAGATAGCTTACGTCAAAATTGTTTATTTAATTGTTTATTCAATTTAGAGCTGAGAAAAGAATCGTAAATGGCAAGAATATACAAATTAGGTAATTCAAACGCAAAATCAACGGGAAATACAAGGTACTCAACCTATTGTTATCGATACAGTCCGGTCGGTCAACTACTGTGAGAGAGCTCACTCATGGCTAAGCGGTTAACGTATGCGCCTTTGGCATGGGAAACCCGGGTTCGATTCCTGGAAGGAGTTCATGTGGTTCGGATCCCACTTTAAGCGTAAAGTCCATGTCTTATATAGCCTCGCTGTTGAAAGGGACGATAAACTAAAATCAAATCTGTTGCGAGAATACCGAATAAATAATTAAGAAGCTTTTATAATAGGAAAACCTTTAAAAATATGCATTAACTGAATTCAAAGAAAATAAGCGCTAAAAACACGAAATAGTATTAAAAAACAGAAAATAAATCACTTAACCTAATAAATTAAGTACTTATTTCATTTATTTTTATTCAAAAAAAAAAACGAAAAAAAATGACTTTATAAACTCATCTACTTAAATACCTATATTATACTGTGTATACTTATGGAATAGTGATTAAGAGTTAATCTATATAAAAAAATGATGAGTGTCAAGGCAAAAAATAAAAGCACCTCATATAGTGTAAGTATTAAGTACCCGCCATAAAGAAACCAAACTAAAAAAGATCAAGCCCTAAAAATGTTATCGTACTATGTCAACACTCGAATGATATATATATATATATATATATATATATATATATATATATATATATATATATATATATATATATATATATATATATATATATATACAGGTAAACGTAGTGTGAAGTCGACGCACTAAACACACGCATCGAATTATAACAACGTTCTTACATTAAATTTTGTTACAAATTGGATAATTCATTTATCGAAACGTACCAGATGAAACAGACAGTGGAGACGGTAAAATGTGGATGCGAAAATGTTGAGGATGATTCAAAGTCAGATCGCCCTTCAATTTCAAGAAAAGAGTAAAATGTGGAGAAACCTTTTGTACCTGTAAGAGCTGACAGACCTTTAATCACGCAGAAAATGTCAGCCATCCTTCCAGCAGCGCAAATCTGTCTTCAATATTCGAGGGCACGGGTAAGACTGTTCCCATATTATTTAAAACAATGTTCAAAATGTTTATGAAGTTGGAAAACAATGCTCTAGAGCATCAGGAAAGCAAAAATGTTATTGGGGGAGTCTCCCACTTCCAATATAGGGTAGACATGTCTTCCCGTTTCCCTGCGATTTGTGCCCGTATCTACAGCTGAGACAATTTTCCAGTATGAGGAGACGGACATATCCTCCCCTACCACTTATTGCAATTTGTGTCCAAATAGCGGAAACGGAATTAATACAAATTGATGTGATCTAAATGCTCTAGGGCACGAAGTTCAGTTTGAAATATTAAAGAATACGATTTTTTTTAAAAAATGAAACAAGCCAAGAGACATCAATTTCATCTCACTTTGCTTTGTGGCAGTCGGAGACAAATCATCACATTTCTCTCCTAAAAGCGCATTTCAAATCTGATTATTGGGAGGGGGGGGAGGTCAGTGTATCCAGTTCCAAGATTGGGTCGGCATGTCCCCTCATTCTTCCGGGATTTGCACCAGTGCATCCTTCAGACAAGCAAAGAAGGCCGTACGTTCATTTTAATCAAGGACCTGAAATTTGGGCAAGTATGTGCTTGTGCTGTGATTCGCATTTTGACAGAACAGCAGTAACACAACAGAAAAGGGTGCTGTGAATATTGGGTGATTACTGTAGTAGAGGACAACGGCTTAAAGTGGACTATGACGGGTAATAAAAAGAAAAACCTTGTATGTGCAACGTGACCCAGAAAACGAAACATCAAATGTTATGCGTATTTTGTGAACACTTACTTCTACTGACTATTTAAAGTGTTTCGAAGACCTGTACAGACATTGGACAAGGTGTATTGCATCCTCTGGTGATAACTATGAAGGAGATAAATTAATTTGAGTGTTCTGTTCTTTTTCATTACTTTATTGGTGAACCTTTATTTAAATAGGTAGGTTTATTCACTTCTATACGATAAATTAAATTATTAGATTAGGTGAATTATTTTCTGCTTTTACTGCATTTTCATTATTTTCTAAATTATAGAGCATTTTTAAAAGTATTTTCTGGTTTTAAAGGCTTCTTCATTATTTTCTGATTCTTTTTAGCGTTTTCCTCTTTGAAGTAAATAAATAAATAAAGTTTGTTTTATTTTTTATACTTTTCCCTTACCTTAGTAGTTTAAGTATGTATCTGAACTAAATTTAATATAAAATGGGAAGGTCTAAAAAATACATTAACAATTACTTTTTCAAGTTGGTCTACGCCCTACGGAATTATGCATGAACATACACACAATTACGGTATTAACACTCTCAAGCATCACAGAGTTCCATTGTGTAGCTCTGAAGATTACCAACGGGTCCTGATGAAATTTGCATTAAGTCCCCACTGAAGCATGTTCTCTCAAACGAGGAAACAGTTATTAAAATTCGTGCACCAATATCGAACTTATGCGTGAACATACACATAATGAAGCCAGTTAATTATGGCATTTAAGTGTCACCAGTTGAGAAGTTTCTTCCTAACTCCGAAGATTATCATTAGATTGTGATGAAATTTACATGGGATCACCGGCAAGGCATATTCTTTCAAATAAAATAAATATACGAATAAATAAGTAACTCCCAAAGAAAGAATGACCTTGTTATCTACCATGAGTTCCAACAATTTAAAGTAATAATTAACACATAAGTTAGTAGACATGTAACTGATTAAACTATGAACGTTCTACAATAACTCCAGTTTTAAATCATTAAGTTTTTATGAAGTGCTTTGTTATTGATTGAACTACTTTTCTCATTAATATTTTTCCAGCTGTTTTCGAACGATGGTAGTTATTGAACCGTTTAGCTTTATAACCGATGACTGAGAGTTATGTTGGTGTCATAGCTTTTACTTCTACCGAGTCCGTTGTGAGTTCTGGAGATTTATGTTAGCTCACAAAGGGTCAACAGACCAGCGATCACCGAATAAATCAAGTGAAACTGTGGAGAAACTGGGTCTGAGAGGGAAGGTTTTTGGTTTTTGAAATACGAGATCTTTCAAGGATGCCATCGTGTTAATTTAGTTTTATTTTGCAGGTAACTTGACGCTTTATAGCGTACAGTGACTGTAAAAACTTGTTTCGTCAATTTATCAATGACAACATTCACTAACAGACGGGGTGAAATGAAGGATATAAGAACTTCGGAAGGTAAGAGAGATAGTTATACCTATCTAGTCTTAAAAGAGCCTGTGCTAAAAGGGTTGGGATGAAAAGCTTTGAAAGTTTCCTAATGCTTCTATCACTGTCTTTTTTACTCTTTAATTACACACAAATCTGAACTTTTATTGATTGCTAATGGTGCAAGGATCATTTCAAGCAAAATTATCACCCTCTCCCTAGCAAGAAAAGAAGAGAAAGAAGGAAAAGGAAAGAGATAAACAGATAGAGAGAGACCAGAAAGCTACATTAAAATTTGGAGAATGCAGAGGCCTCTAACATAAATTACTTCGAAATAGAAGGTACTAGTTTTGAACATATTATTTGCAACTGGATGATTATTACTGATGATCATAATGTGGCACTACAGTTTAGTCTTTTCATATTTGTTACCTGAAAACATAGTAGGAAACTTTACCAGACTGTTTTGTAGTCCTTATATATTTTATGATACTTATTTCTTAAACTTTCTTTTCCTTTACAGCAATACTTTCTGATTTAGGGAAACATAAAACCAGTAGGTAGGAAGTTATGGACTGTTTTTTGTTTCTTTGTTTTTAAAATCAAGCGTCCCTTTTCAGCGCTGAGGCTATATGAGACGTGGTCTTCAGCTTAAGAGGCCTCATCACTGCGAAATTAAAATACCGCTAATTTTACAGCAACTATG
The DNA here is from genome assembly GCF_964235325.1 of Thermobia domestica. NCBI lineage: Eukaryota > Metazoa > Arthropoda > Insecta > Zygentoma > Lepismatidae > Thermobia > Thermobia domestica. The sequence goes on from NC_137469.1 coordinate 90,788,102, forward strand.
TGATATCTTCAAATAGATAAAAGATAATCGAAAAGTGGAACAAGACCTCCCTAGACAATATTATTTTACATGAGGTACCGTTATCATGACTCATTTATCTGCTTACGATTTCCAGCCATTTAGAAAATCGACATTTATTTTCGCGTTTCTAAATAACTGCAAACAGAAAGCTACTAGGTGACTCGTGATAACGGTACCTCATGCAAAATATCATCTAGGGAGGTCTTGATCCGCTTTTCGATTATCTTTTATCTATTTGAAGATATCACGTAATTACTGTAAAATTAGTGGTATTTTAATTTCGCAGTGATAGGGACTCTTAGGTGGAATTCGAAGCATAGCAATGCGTTACAGCTCTTTCAAGAAAAGAGAACCCCGGGATCCCGTGTACCAAAGGCGTGGGCGCTATCCACTAGACTAGCGGTGAGAGCGAAGGCACAGAGTACTGAATGCACTGAGAAAAATCAGTTATTTGGACAGCGGTATATTGTACAAATATACGGAGTCCTTATGCTTACTACAGAAAGCAATATAGAGCATAAGTTATCAATATGCTACATACTTCTCCCGCTTAGATGTTTCAATATGCTGTTGCAGAATGTATGACATCTAACAGTCTTCCGTATATTACATACACATACATACGTCAGCTGTTTGTTACATTCGCCCATCTGTATGTGAGATCCTGGCTGCCTATATACAGTTCTTTCGTTCATACGGAAAGTACGTTTATTCGGAACACCTACACGGAAAATAAATATAAAATATATATTTTTTCACTTATACTTTTGCTCTGCATTAAGTAAAAAAAAAAAAAAAAAAAAAAAAATACTACAGGATTTACACATGTAACTTTTTACATACGCCACTTACATTTTTTCTGAGTGTGGTTAAATCCTATATACTAAAAGAAATGAAGATAAATGTGAGTAATTTTCATCTGAAATTGAACCTGAAATCACATGAAGTAGGGTATTCATATTATGAGACCAACGAAGGAACATGGATTTGAATGGTTGGTTGTTTCTTGAGCTTTAGAGTACCTTTTGAACATTAGCGCCACGTGAGATATAAACCTACAGCTTGACATAGAATACGAACCATCTAACTTCATACTAGGATTCAAACTCCGTTCTCCTGTACCGAAGGTGGCTACACTAACCACTTAACCACAAGGAAGTCCCGAAAAGGACAAATAGAAGCTGCAAGGTTTACAAAATGGGGTAGAAGGAAGGCAAATAAAGGGAAAATGTTGAAATCTTATGTTTTGCAAATCATTAAGAAGTGTATATAACATGTGCAACAAATATATTTTCCACCCGAAAATTCCTTTCTTTATCTATATGGGTTTACAAAGTAATGTACAAAAAAATCTCTGTTATATTCTTAATCCTTTCAGTATGGATATATCTGCACAAAAAAAGGTAAAGCAAGAAGATACCGATGACGGATATTTCCGCACATAAATGTAGCATATAACAATGAGGGATCGGATCTCTAACACTAACGCATGAATAAATTTGAAAATATACATGCATTCATATTCTACACGTAAATGGCAAAATAACCGATCATAATACCTAGAAAACCACACCGCTTCACACTAGTTGTACTTAGGTACCTTGAAAATATATTGAGTGATATCAGATGCTCCCAGGGCAAAATAGCTCCAAATGAATGTCAATTTCTTTTTTTAAATATATAATTTCTTTTAAAAAAATAATAAACGAATTAAAACAAATTGTACTAAAGAAAAAAAAAATAATTCTGTTTTCAAGAAAATTATTTAAAAAAATCTATTTATGCATGAGTTAAAAAACATGGAGAGAGTCCTCATATACACTTATTTGATTTACATGAGGATTAAGTAACTTATAAATTGATAACGCTCTCCGTGCTATTGTTTTCAGACATGCATAAATAGAACTTTTAAAAAGGTAATTTTTTTCCAAATTTCCTTCTAGTTTTATTTCAGCTAGTTTTTTTTCATTGTCCACCATTTTAGGTGAAAGGAGGTTCAGGCAAAACAAAGATTCTTATCTCGCCTAAACGGCGAACACAAAGTTTTATCCGTCTTCCCGTTGTGCCTACTTCCCGTTATGCCTACAGGCCCTCCAGCACTTTGTAGAAAATATTTTTAATGATCTTATCTGTAGGCAGAACGGTAATTCCCGTTGTGCCTACTTCCCGTTCTGCCTACTCTTTCGAGACGGGGAATTCTGTGCAGGGAGGGATCTTTTCTAGGGATTTTTTCTTTAGTAATTCTAATAGATTCTGTAAGAAGAATAACTATTCCTTTAAATTTCATCATATATTTTAAATGTTATCTTACTTGCTCTTCTCAGAAAAAATGACTAGGTACAGTTTTGTTATTAGCAGCGTTATTCACGTCTACTTTAGTAGAGATGTGTTTTTTTAATACTTACAGAGAAATGGAAAATTAATTGATTCAGTTACAAGAAAATAAACTTATTTCGGTCTAATATCAAGTCATTTCACAAAAAAAAAAAATTATTCGGTTTTCCAGTATTTCATCTCCAACGTGCTACGACTCATAGTACGTAAAATGTGCCACAGTTCACATCCTTAAGACATGTTTGATAGCCATATATTAAACAAATAGGGCTAATGCAACAGGATGCATAAGGGGGCCCTTAAGAAAGGGTCTTAGTCTCCTACATTAAAATTACTTTTTCGGCATCACCTTATCAGCTGATTTGTCTTCTATACGTGATTCTATACTACATGCCATAATATCATACATACTTCTATTTTCATATTTATATTGTCAATGTAAATAGCAGGAATACAAAATACAAATATCATAATTGAATGTTTTTGTAGAGTTTCAACTCAAATCAAAAGGTCAGATAATCGGGGAGGGAAAGGGATTTATAAGATTTTGTTTCAGTTTGGTACTCTTGAAGGTGATTGGCTACTGTGTTCACCGGTAGCCAATCAGCGTTCAGAACACCTGACGGCTTCGAAAAGTGAAAGTTCTGAGATCGAGACAGTAATCTGTATAAAATTCAATTCAAATTTTTAATCTGTCACTTTATAAGTATCAATAGGAATAGTAAGCAGCACAGAATGGCAGAATTTGTCAGTTCGAAATACGGGGGGAAAGTGCTCGCGTACGAAGGGTTCTTATACCGGATTAATAGACGTAGTAAAGAAAAGACATATTGGAAATGTACACGTGGGTGCAAAGCGACAGTTGTTGTTTTGGGTGACGATGTTTTATCAAAGAGTGGAGTACACTCTCATGAAACAGAAAGGAGCAAAATTGAAGCAAGATGCTTAATAGACAGGATGAAGTGTAAAGTGTCCGAGAATCCTGTAGATGCAGTTCCAAAAGTTTACAGGTAAGACTAAATTTTCTTTTTAAATGAGTAGTTATTTTATTGGTTAGTTCTATCTTCTAGTTAAAAATTAACTACTTTTTTCTTTCGTTTTTTAACATTACGTTAAGAGACACCAAATAGTTGATCTGGGTAAACTGAAGTCAGTTTCTTGAAGGTAGTGGCCTAGTATCTCGCTAGTCGTGTGATACAAGTTCAAGTTAGCAGTACAAATAATCTCAGTTTACAAGTTTTGACTTCAAGCTTATTGCACTAGTCAGATGAATGTATTTTGCAGGTAAATTTTAACGAAACTATTCATGTATTTTTTTTTATTTATTTCATTTGTTTCTATCTTCAGAGAAGTGATTGCAAAGGAAGGGATACAGGAAGAGGTTGCAGCCGCTTTGCCAACATTTGAGGGAATTAAACATACCCTGTATAACTGTAGAAGCGCAGAAAGGCCTGAACTTCCCACAACAAGAAATTGTATTAGGTTAGAGGGCAGGTGGAGACAGACATTAACAGGAGAGGAATTTCTCTTAATTGATGATGGTGTTGATTCTAATCGATTATTGGTAACTGAATTTATTATTATTCAATTTTAATTACAATAACTTTCGTAAAGTACTTAATGTTAGCAGTGTTAAGTTTACAGACATTAATTAATTTACTTAATAGGATCCTCAAAGTTTAGTTTTGGAGCCAGAGGTGTACTAATACAATTAACTGATTCAAATAAGGGATTTCAATTGTATTATATTCTGGGCACGAGCTTTAGATAACTTTAACATTCAAGTATGCATCCTTAAATTCAAGCTGGTCATCACACTTCAAGCTTGCAGCATGTCTGAAAATTCAATATTAAATATATATTTTGTTTGAATTTAATAAGTTTGTTAATATGTTAATTAGCTAATACACTAATAATTATCAATATATTAGGGGAGCTAAATATTAATATTATATTCTGCAGGTCTTTGGGACAACCGGAAATTTACGGAAGCTTTCAACCACAAAGACAGTTTGGATGGATGGTACTTTTAAAGCAGCTCCCCGTATATATCAGCAGCTGTACACCATACATGGGACATATTTGGGGCAGACTTTTCCGTTTCTATTTTGTTTATTGCCTTCTAAGAAAGAGGAAGACTATCGTAGGATGCTGCTTCTCATTAAAGATGCGGCTTCTGCAAATGGTCTTTCCTTTAATCCTACTACAGTGATTATAGACTTTGAAAGAGCGGTAATCAATGCCGTTACTGGTGTTTTTCCGGATGCAGCCATTCGTGGGTGTTTCTTCCATTACACCCAATGTTTATGGAGGAAAGTTCAGTCATTGGGGTTGTCCACTTTTTATGAAGAAGACAAAGAGGTCAGGAAGTGGATAAGACGTGCTGCTGCACTACCACTTGTGCCAGTGGAGCAAGTGGGTGACATGTTCCTGCATCTCCAGGAAAATGCCCCGGAAGTACAAAACGCAGAGAAGTTTCATGACTATTTAGTCGAAACATGGCTGGACGATGCAGACGCCATTTTCACAAAGTAAGTACGATATAGTAGTTACCTTATTTTCTACGCTATTTCACTATCTGTTTTTCGTTTGATTTTTTTTTTTCAAATATATGTGGTTTTCGTTTGGGAAACGAAATCTACGTTAGCAGTGATTAGTATTTCATATATAGGCCTACTCATTCGGTCATTTTAGTCCTTTATGTTTTTCCATTAGTTTCGTTTGTCATTGTTGTATTGCCTATGTGTTCTACAATTGTGAGCTCAGAAGTGTCTGGATATGAAATGGTGCATAGTGTCTTTAATGGAGTGTGGTAAGCGTAATTATTATTCTAAGTGATGTAAAAGACAAAGGCTCTTCTTTTTCAAAAGGGCCGCCTTATGCATCCTCTTGCATTGTTTGTTTAATGTATGGCCGAACATGTCTTGAGGATGTGAATTGTGGCACTTTTTAGTACTGCAAGCCTTAGTATGCTGGAGATAAACTACTGGAAAACCGATTAAAATTCGGTTGTGAAATGAATTGATATTAGCCCGAAGTAAGTCTGTTTCGTGTTCGTTTCAGATACAATGTCAAACGGGTTACTGGCAACTGAATCAATCAATTCGAGGAAAGAGATATGATGGAGACAAACACTCTTTTTAAAGGCCGCCTTATGCATCCTCTTGCGTTGTTTGTTTAATAGTTGGCCAGACATGTCTTGGGGATGTGAACTGTGGCATTTTTTAGTACTGCAAGTCTTAGCATGCTGGAGGTAAACTACTGGAAACCCAAATAAAATTTTGTTCTGAAATTGCTTGATATTAGATCTTTTTTTTTTTTTTTTTTTTTTTAATGTTTGTTTCACATACAATGTCTAACATTCTTGCAACTGAGTCAACCAATTTTCCATGTATGATGAAACTTGTAGAGGTGGTGGTTGTTTTTACAGAAGCTTTTAGAAATACTAAAGAAATATTCCCTACAAAAATTCCTCCCTGCACATAATTCCCCGTCTCGAAAGAGTAGGCACAACGGGAAGTAGGCACAACGGGAATTACCGTTCTGCCTAGAGATAAGATAATTAAAAATATTTTCTTTAAAGTGCTGGAGGGTCTGTAGGCAGAACGGGAAGTAGGCACAACGGGAATGAACCCATTTATCTGTCACAATTGAGAAAGATAAAGGAAAGATGATTAGTCAAAGTGATGTGACATGGATTGAAATATATGGACCAAACATAGAGATAAATGATGTGGAGAGAAAAGAAACTACAAGGAATCAAGAAATATGACCGGGATAAGGAAGAATGGAATTTTGCACCAAACAAATTGAGAGATTGTGGACTCAAGAAGAACTGTACTTTCTATTATATCCCTCAGAATACAATTTATTTTCAAACAGTATTTTCTATCATATCTCCCAGAATAAAATTTATTTTCAAACAGTACTTCCTATCATATCCATCAGAATAAAATTTATTTTCAAACAGTACTTTCTATCATATCCTCAGAATACAATTTATTTTCAAACATTATTTTCTATTATATGTCCCAGAATACAATTTATTTTCAAACAGTACTTTCTATCATATCCCTCAGAATAAAATTTCTTTTCAAAAAGTACTTCCTATCATATCCCTCAGAATAAAATTTATTTTCAAACAGTATTTTCTATCATATCTCCCAGAATACAATTTCTTTTCAAATAGTACTTCCTATCATATCCCTCAGAATAAAATTTATTTTAGAACAGTACTTTCTATCATATCTCTCAAAATACAATTTATTTTCGAACAGTATTTTCAATCATATCTCTATGAATACATTTTATTTTCAAACAGTATTTTCTACCATATCCCTCAGAGTACGATTTATTTTCAAATAGTACTTCCTATCATATCCCTCCGAATACAATTTATTTTAAAACAGTAATTCCTATTATATAGCTCAGAGTACAATTATTTCCAATGTTAATCCACTACTTTTTTTCTACTTAACTACTTTCGATTCCTTTGTCTTCTCTAGTATCTCTAGTACTTCTTCCCATTACACCCAGATAGTATCATTCATTTTCTCTAGACTCATAATTTAAAAAAACTTTACTTATTTTTCATCAACTTGTGTATTGTTAATGCTTCCATCTCGTAATTACTGTTCTCCACATAATATACTGGATGAATCTTTTTCTTACTTTTTATTCACTCACACAATATATTTCTTTATATTCTTTCTTGATTTATTTCGCCGTTTCTATCATTACTTTAAATTCTTATTGCACTTCGTTTGTAATACTAGTTAGGTGTACAAAAAAAGTTAAATTTTGCCTTTCCACTTCTTGAACTTTAACTATTACATATTGGGCATAGAAACTACTTGAGTAACATTTGTTCTTGAACATGTTATCAATTTGTGATTGTTATCAGCTCTCAAAAGTTTAATTTATGCGCACTTAATTATAGAGTTTGGGAAGAAATGACGAAATATAGTATTTTGAGCTTAGCATGTTGCAAAATTTAAAGAATAATGTGTTGTTAGACTTTTTTAAAAAAATGAATATTGGTTGACGGCAGTGGGTGAAAATTTTAAAGACTATTGGTTTATAGAAATGAGTAACGGTAGAATCAGGTCCAAAATTTTCAGAATACAACCTGGTAGAAGAAGGTCAAAACTTAAAAAAAAATATTTAAGAAAAGAATTCTAGAAAAATTCTTTCGCTTGAAGTGGGTGAAAAATTTTAAGAATATTAATTGGTAGAAAAAATTAAAAGAATTCGAAAAAAATGAACTGAAATCTTCTACGTCCCACGGTTAAGCCGGATAGACTAAAGGAGACAACGACGGACGGTGAGAAATGAATGAAATGGTGGAGTGAAGGAAGTAAGACGAAACGGGAGAACTCCAAGGAAACCCACGCACACGGAGTTTGTCCACCACAAAGTTCACTTGGCACGAGTTGGGATCGTACCTGGGACCCCAAGCACCAGAGATGAACGCTCTACCACTGAACCACTGCGGCTCCTTAAAAGAATTGGGCGATAAAATTAAAAGAAAATATTGCTATTTTGTAAATAATATTAAACACGAAGTGTTAACTGAGAATTGAACCCCTGATTGTAAGTTCGTAGTTTATTTAAAATTTAGGCTGTTTTTTTACAGACTATTGAGAGAGAGAGACAAATATGAATTGAGAAAATAGAAAACTAATACTTGAGTGATAAGGACGTATTATTTTATCAGTTGTTTTCATAATGTGTACAAAGGCTGTGATTGAAATACAAAGCAAGGAATTTTAAACTGTTAGAAAACGTAAATTTGAAACGTCATTTACAATGTGTTTTTGTGGTAATTAAAATAAACCTCGAAGGCTTTGCCTGTTCTAGACTTACGTAATTTATAGATGAATGGCAAATTTAGGGCTGAAGTGTAGACTTGAAGTGTGTTGACTGGCTGTAGATGATATAAACTGCAAAGTGCAATCTGTATGCCTTTATATATATATATATATATATATATATATATATATATATATATATATATATATATATATATATATATATATATATATATATATATATATATTTGTCTGGAAGTTTTACGTATATGTTTCATGGAACAAAATCAGTTTTGGGCTTGTCTCAATAAACCAGATTAAATTTTGGAAACAACTCTGACTTAATTTATTTAATTCAGACAGTTGGTATTTTGTACTCAAACCAGCCTTGAATTGTTTATAAAATTTAAATATTTACGATAATATTGGCGTTTCCTTAAATTTTCGTATATTACATTATGTACTGATAGAAGCGGATGAAATATTTAAAGAATATTGATCGGTAGAAGTGAGTGAAAAATTGAAATAAATACTGGTTGATGGAAGTAAGTAGAAAATTAAGAATATCAAATGGTAAAATATATTAGTTGGTAAAAGAAGTTAAACAGATTATTTAAAAATGTTATGAAAAAGTAAGATAAGTTGAATAAAATCACGTAGAAATAAAAAAAAATAGTAATAATAAAGATGTCAATCAATAGAACACCATTGTTAAAACAAGAAATGACATGTTATTTTTATTTCTTTACTGAGTTGAACATATTAAATCTCTCACACTTTATTCTTGTAAGTAATGAAGAAATATGTATCAACTCAGTAAAAGTAATTGTCAAAGTGTAAACTTAATCAAAGCAAGAAACTTCTCAAGGATGCTCACACTTAGTACAAGTGCACTAGGGAGGGCACAGTAAATGATCTGAGATCGATCTCGCATCCCCGCTCTTTCAGAGTTTACCAGAAGTCTCCGCAGCCTTGTGTTTGTGACATATTCTGCGCTCTAAATGTGTCTTGGAGTATTAATAAACAAATCAATTGTATTGACCTTTCTTTTTTATTATTAACTAAGCTTCGCATACAGGATTCAGAGGCAGTTTCCAGTTTAAACACAAATATTCGACGATGTGAAGGAAGTATTTTTTTGAAATGAAGATGTCTAGAGCTTAAAGAAATCAGCCCAAGCTGATGATATATTTCGAAGGGGTGCGGAAAAGCCTGAAGAAGTCCCAGTCAGGATTAGAAGCCGCGGGATTAACCCAGGGTTCTCGTGACTACGAAGCGAGAATGCTAAGCATTCTCCCTAATAAGTTTTAGTAGAAGTTGTTACAATACTTTTAACGAACCGAAATCTTAATACATTTTTCTTCGATGTTTCGGGAGAAGGAGATCCCAGTTATTTATTTATTTATTTATTTATTTGTAGTTCTCTTTTCCAGTACCCACTCATCGTTGGCTGGCTGGAAGTTTAGAATCTCTGTGAACACCGAGGCTATATGAGACATGGGCCAACAGTTTAAGGTGGAATCCGAGCCATCGTAATGCATTGAAGGGAATCAAATCTGAATCTCGACTATGAGACACTGACATAATATTTGAACTATATTCTTTTGCATAGGGGATCGAACCCGGGCCCATACGCACAGAAAGGACGCATCTTAACAACTCGATGAATTGATAATCAATACTTTTATCATATAAACAGATCTCTTTATTACAGAAAAAATATGGTCCATAGGTTAAAAAAATAATGGAGAACGGAAGGAAGTAGTTATTTGTTTTTATCTTCATTTATATACAACGAAATGTTAGTTTTTATTTTCAAAAGACTGAAACAAAGTGAAATATAGAGTACGATAAAATATATAAGTGGCCCGGAGAAGTTAATAACGACAGGCCAATAAAGAGAGCGAAAGAGGAACAAAAAACGAAGGAGAAAAAAACAAACAAGAAAGTAGTTGCCATTTTCAAAATTTTTTATGTTGACAGTTTTAATTAGAAAAGGGTAATGTTGAACATGAGCAAGGACCAGATATCAGAGTGATGGAAAAGAGAGACAGAGATAGAGAGAGAAAGAGTGAGTGTGACTTACCAGGTGCGATCGCAGAGTCAGCCAGCCCATATCGATGACTCGCGACAAACTAACAGCAACGGTGTCTCGCCCGGGTCTGACGGGAAGCTAGGAACTGCGGTGCGGAACAGTCCAGATGGAAAAGCTACGGAACCGTGCCGTAACGAACCGTGGAATAGGCTACATAAGCAATGCACAAAGGGGGGAAAGGGTTCCACCCAATCCAGCTGAAGAGATACACTGGAAGTAAAGCAAGTGAGTAGAAAAGAAAGAAACAAAACTCCATCGCTCAGCAAACGCCCACTATTCCAACTTTGTGGGTTAGAAGAACGGATAGAATCCCAAAGGAAAGAAAACACACACACACTTTTTGATACTGCTCCTACGTAACTAACAAATGCTTTCTAGTTTGTGATGACGTCATTATTAATGGGCGTTCCTAATTCCTGTTGCTTTCTCTGGAGAAAGGGAGAGTTATTTAACATTGAATGCCATTCCATGTGTTCATTTGACACATCTCTTTCACTATCTGTGTTGGTTCAACTGTGGTAGCGGAGCAAATTATTATAACAAGTGGCGGGGAAAATATGTTTTCTTATTATTCATAGGCAATTTGTGAAATTACCAAACATCTTAAATTCGCAAGAAATCTGAAGACATGACAAGAATTTCTAACACTAGTACGTCAACAACATATCATCGTCGTCATCACCATCATAGGTATTCTGCCTCCATGGTCCATCAAGGTCTGCAACTTCGAAGGAACCCATTCGTTTTTACGTAGGAATTTTCTGTTTTAAAGTAAACTACAGTATTTTCTACAGTAAACTACAGTATTCTTTCTCTCCTCCATTTTTCCTGCTACCGTACTAGCCAGTTCTCTCCATTCTTCTCCATACCCACTTTTTGAAAGCCTTCAGTCTTTTTCAGTTCTTTTGCATAATGTCTGTGTTTCCGTTCCATGGAATACAATATTCCACAAATTTTATGACACTTTTCTCATAACTTTTTATTCAAGGTTCCACAAAATGCATTTTTCATTCTTCTAAATACCTTTTTCGTCATTCCTATCTTTGTTTTTATTTCACATTACCAATAATACTACCCATATATCGAAGAACAATCAATTATTCTACCTTTCCACCTCCTACTTTTATATTTGACCGCTTCGATCCAATCACCATGGCTTTTCCCTTTCTAACGTTTAATTTCATCACATATTACTCACAGTATTTTTTCAAGTTTTCTAATATCTTATTATTTTTTTCTTTTAGATTCCGCAACAAGTATCATATCATCTGCAAACCGTGTACACCTAACCATTCTACATCCTACCAAAATGCCATTTTCATTATGCAGGCCTTTCTTCGCGTAATAAATAACATCGGAGAGAGAAATATTCCTGTTCCAATTGCACTCTCCTCTGTCATTTCGTCTTAACATCATAAGATATGTCTTAATGTCCGATCCATGTACTGTGTCTTAGATAAATGAAGGAATTGACATTTTGATAGGGAATATACAGAAATCTTGCCGTTTTTGAAAATAACTTAACGCCGAGATCTCGGTGACTCCCGACAATTAAATGACAATTTTTAAACACATCTGAATTTGCGCAAAGACATCTATATAAGATATTTGTTAGAGGAATCAGGTTTCAATGTACTATTGACAACAGATTTGATAGGAACTGGTAACAAGTCTTAGGCTTAAATTCTGTTTGGAGAAAAGCTTTCCGGGTTCGATTTTCTGTAAAAGAGGCTTGGAATTTTAACGCATTACGGTGTTCGGATTCTCTCTTAAAGCGTAGGTTTACATCTTATAGCCTCGGAGATAAAAGAAACAGTCCAATCTAAGCAATCAAAAAACAAACCAGCGTAAATTCTGTAATGAGTTGGATTAAGTGATTAACATTGTGAAACGCAGTACATTATTCAATAGCGTTTCTTTTTCTCAGTTGCCTTTCACTAGATGAACCAGGAGTTTGAAACAGAACATATTATGCCAACATTTGTAAAGGAGATGGGTAAAGATTGGCCTTTTTAGCCTATGATAATCATAAAAGGTAAAACTGTTCACAAAAGTCAGTATATAATATGAATATATATATACATTCATTAAACAATATATTTATGTAAGATGCATATGACAAATATTGTAGAAAGCCACATAGTTTTTGATATTCTGCCAGTTTAGACTTTTTTCGAACATGAGACAATAATTTAATATGAAATGTTTCATGAACCACACTACATGAATGCTTATTGATAAGATTATTAACTTATCTAGTCTTCACGAAAACAAAAAAGTATGTTCATGAAATGCCTCAGAATACCCTGTGCGTCAGATGCGGTAAGTACAGTCCTAGATATAATAGTATATCTTTAGTTCAAGTTAATTTAATCAATTGATCTTTTCGAAGAAAAAGAAAAAGGGTATGAACTGGCTCTGAGTTATTTCGTCTAAAGTGTGTTTTTGTTTTGGAAAATCAATATTCAAAGCACTCGTATATTTTGGACATGAAACGCTGATTAGTAAATTGACGCCTGAAATATAGACAACTCATCACAACATTTGTGCTCTGTTGGGTTGTATATCATCTAGGATATGATGCTTGCTAGGATGCAAGGATGTAACAAAATGATCAGATTTCTGGAAATATTTGACTACTTTGTACGGTAGATCATTGATGTACGGTATAAGGGGAAATATTGTAATATGAGATTTTTGGCCACTGAAAAGAAATAAATTATACTATTTCTTAAAAATGAAATATTTTATTACCTTTTTAAATGACACCTCCTTTACAGGAAAGTGTTAATTTCATTAAAACATCTTGTTACACTCCGAGAACATAACTTGGTGAATTATTCTGTAATTAACAATTGGTTGAGGGAAACTTATGTTCCTAATAAAAATACATATTTCACTAGACACGATGCGATACCAAGTCATATACTGGAATGACAGGAGAAGTTTCAATGCGGCCCATAAGTCTGTATATTTATCTTAAAACTTGTCGAGTAGGAAGCCACTTAGTTTCATTTTAGTATTGTATTACACGGAGAGATTAGTATTTTATATCCTGAGCATTATAAAAACTTCTATTCTCAACAGCATTTCAAACTCCCATAAGAATACATGGGGAAAACGATTTTCGATTGTCGGAATCAACTAGTAGATGAATTACTTCCTTCAACAAACTCGATACCTAACGTTTGACACTCAACACCCTGGCGAAAATTGATGGAAATCCATCAAGTAGTTCTTCAGATTTTGTATATCTCGGACGGGTACATGAACAGAGTAAATATATAAAGGAGTTTTGGCAATCCGAACTCTTTAAAAATTGATTTTAGCAAATCTCTGTTATAGTGTGTGAATATATGCTGCATTTACCTAATACTTAACAGATTTGTCCTTTATTTTTTTGGTCCTACTTCTAGTCTAGAAATAGCAATGAGTGACTTGATCTTGTTTTTTGTTTTAGAAAAAGGTGCAAACTTCAATTTTGATTCTGGAACCAAAGCCTTCGACAGGAATATAGTTCACAGACACACATACTACGCAAGTAAAAATCGATCACCATGCAAGGTTTGGTCAAAATGTGATAAGTTCTGTACATTGCGTGAGACTTATTTCTCTCAGAAAAATCTAATGAAGTACAAATAGCGAAAGACTCAGTGGCGTCCACAAAGGGGATCTTCAAGAACATAATTAGAAGATAATTTATAGTCGGTCGTCCTAAAGGTGTACGCAGAATTTCGTCAACGAGCGAAGGGGGTTTAAGCTTCTAAGTTCACATCATTTCAAGCTTTTATTTGTATATCTTAATATGATAAATCTTTAGTTTTTCCAAAATAAATTGCTCCAGTGGAGGGGATTGATTTCTACTACTTACGACTTGAAAATTGCCTCCATCACCGGAATCAATTCCTAACTTCTGACCTCTACATCCTGTCTGAAATTGATGATGATCTACCAAGTAGTTCCAGAGATCATTTGTTTCCTTGACAGATGGACACACGGACAGATTTTAAAAAAATAGAAGAAATGTCGAAGTGAAGAATTCAAATATACAAAGAAGGGAAAGACCAATGTAACAGCCCATCCACAACACTGTTTACAGTATCATTGGACACCACCATCTGAAAATTGACAAAAGAGGAACAAAAAACACGACAGCCATCGCTATAAAACTCGCGTAGAGAGACAGAGAAAGAGAGACATGAAGAAAACATGCACAGGGTTAGAAAAAAAGAGGTGAATAAAACAAACCTGAAAACTAATACAACGAAAACAAAATATGATGATCCTTATCAATTTAGTGGAAATACAGTACTTTCGAAAAAAGTGCAACTTACCAGATCAATATGGTGTTGACCCAACTTTCACTCTCAGACAACTCTCATGTGACTTGGAATGGAGTCACGGACGTCTTAAATGGTATCAAGTGGAATATTCCACCATTCACTATGTAGTGAATTACTCAGTTCCGTAAGAGAGGATGAAAGCGAAATCTGTTACTGATTCATGTCTCCAAAACGGACCACAAATGTTCAATTATGTTCAGGTTCGGAGATTGCGTCGGTCAGAGGAGATGTTCGAGATGTTCATCTTACGATGTTCACAGTTTCTCTTCGCCGATGTTGTTTTGCCGTGAGTTTTGTAGTCGTCAACATCTTGGACACTGTCTCTTGTGACACACCTAACACACTTGCCACTTGAGTCAGCTCGCACTACATAACCAAACGGTGCCAACACCGAACTTTGGAAATCAGAATGGTTGCCCATTTCACACAATTACGGGTTGCTCAATTTACTCCACAAGCCGTTCTACTGCTTTTCACATAATATCAAACTTGCATTAACGCACCACCACCAACACCCCAGCACTGCAGTCGCAGTCTGACCATCGCTAACCCAGACCTCTGACATATTTCCAACTCCAGATGTTTTCATTAAATTGATAAAAATCTGCATGTTAGAAACAAGATATACAGTAGAAATGGGCTTTTTTTTAAAAACGAAAACTTTAAATATTAAGGCCTCACAAATCACAGACAAGAACTCATAACAAACACTCGGGGAAAGAATGTAACTAGGGAACAAAGTCTATAAATCATCCAAACATGAAACTTTGAGAAAGGAAAAATACAAACATGAACAAAAGTGAAAATCTACAAAACATTAAAAGGACCAGCAATAACATCTGGTTCCGAAATGTGGTTATTAATAAACTAGTCAAGAAAAGTCTTAGAAATTGAGAAAGAAGCATAACATCACAAATTAACAGACCAATCAAAGAAAAAAAAATTGGAGAACACCATCTGACCGATCTCAGTCAAATTTTCAACATAGATGAGGTTCGGGACAAGGATGGTTCTCATCACTTTACTTTGAAGGTGCAACTTGGGGAAGGGGAGATACATATAAAAATGATCGAAAATGATCAATATTAGTGTCGAATACATAGTTTTCGGGATAGCTGAGATAAACAATGACACTTCCGATGCCGTTTAAATCCAAATTCAACTCCCCATTAGTTCTCCTAAGGAAGTGTGATGACGTGTAAAATAATTGAAAATGGCCTATATTAATGTGAATTCATAGTTTTTGGGGGCCCTAAATTGATTGTTGATAGTTTTGGTGCCCTTTATGTCCCAAAATGAAACGCATTCTTCCCGTGCGAGAAACGGGCATTCTGCTAGTAAAGAAATAAAGAACATAACAAAGAATCCGGATATAGATCTATTTGTAAAATAGAATCGACTAAAGTGGGCAGAAAACGTATTAACTTGGAAAATGATCGAATGTCATACAAAATAATGAAAGGAAGACTCGTCTCCTAAATGAAAAATGAGGCCAAAACTAGATGGTGGAACGGGGTTGAAAGTGATTTTTTAAAAGAAATGAAAATTCTAGGATGGAAAGAGAAATGCAGAGATAGGAAGATGGGAGACAAATAATGGAAGAGCTCAAAGCCTACTCAGAGCTGTAGCGTCAGATGGTAAGATAGCGCAAGGTAAGGTATAAACATGCTTTTAAATAAATTGAAGACAATTTAGTTTTAAAGAATAAACAACTTTTCAGTTCATTACCCGAATCAGTATTATTTACTGTTGAAATAAGCATAAGTTTTCACTGGGTACATGTTCCACTATGTATAAGGTTCTATTGCATGAAACATGTTTTCCAACCGAACATAAACATAATGAAATATCAATAAACGAACATAAACAATCTTCTTATTTGATGTGAAATTTCTCGCGCACTGGAAATTGCGCATCATTTGTCATCTCTTGAGGCAGAGATATATTCTCCAAAATGTCAAGGTTTCTTGTAAATCAATTTCAATGAATTCTTAATGCAAGCAGCTACCTGTGAAATGACTTTTCCCTCTCTGATTACAATTTCTGTTATAATGACAAGACAACGAAGCATAAGTTGTTATTAGAAATGCATTCTCGTAGAATATTAAGGAAGGATTGAACACAACTAGGAAAAAGCATATTTCTCAGAACACCACAGAAAAATATCTTTTACACACACATTTCTTGCTGGCAAATATTTCATAATGTTCGAATACGTTTCAGCATTAACAGTAACAAATCCATTATTTATATGTTTACACGGTGCATATACCGATTATTATTTTACGATAGACAATTTTTAAAGAACTGGAAGAAGGAAATAACCACAATTACTGACTCCAAATAGGAATTAAAATACGACTTCTACAAAATAAGTGGAATATCCTGAAATTATAATACACACTGCTTTGAAAAACCTAAGGACGAAAGTAAGATTCGAGGTGTCACTTCCAAGTTCCATATGTCGGTGAAACTTGAATCATACATGGGTAGTAGTGCTACAGTAGTGGGTAATAGTGACACAAGAAACGACAGGAAGAAACACGTGATTAAAAGGACAAAAATAACACTTTTATACAGAAACAATACCTTATATTAAAACCACCGCGACTCATGATTACAGGAGTGAAATGGTCCTTGGAAGTGGGTGTGTGATCAACGTGCTTCCATGCTTCTCATAAGGTTGGTAATGAGTTCTTGTGGTATGGAGTTCCATTACTACTCCAGCGCTGTTGCAACTTCTAGATGGTTTTGGTGCATCTGGACATACTGTAAGATATCTTCCTTTAGCATTCCACACGTGCCCGATGGGACTCAAATCGGGGAAACGGGCAGACCATTCTATTTGCCGAATTCCCTCTCTTTCCAAGATCTCCGTCAACTGCGGTATTCGATATGGTCGCGCATTATTATCCATAGAGATGAAGCCGTGACCAACTGCACCTCTGAAAAGACGCACGTGGGGAAGGAGTACAGGGTCACAATAACGTTCACCCTTGAGTGTACTGCGTAAAAAAACAGAGGTTCGTGTTCTCATGCAACATTATCTCTCACTACATATACAGAACACTTGAACTAACAAAACGATCATGAACAACAATGTTCCTGAGGTCATTGCGTGTTCCCACCTCTCGTCAGATAAGTATAGGTCCACAATCGTTACTCAGACTAAACATACTCTCACCTGAGAAGAAAATGTGACCTCGCTCCTTCTCGGCCCAGTTCTTATATTCTTGACACTGTTACATACGGTGCCACTGATGCGCAGATGTCAACGGAACATAATGTTTTGGGAGTCACGCAAAGAGACCACCTTCATGCAATCGAAATGCCTTTGCAAAGTGTGAGATTGGGCGTCTTGTAGCCCTGTTGTATGTGCTTGCAATTGCATCTACTATTTTGCGTTGGACCCTTCTTGCTGATGCACAATATAGTGGTCGTCAGCTTCTATACTTGACCATGGTCGACGACTACCTCTCCTCCACTACTGTTGCCTGTGTTTTGGAAAGATTCCTGCGCACGTGAAACAGTACTGTGGGGATTGTCGAACTTCTGGACGGCAGTCCGCACACTTCGTTCTTTTTCAAGTTACCTGATGAATCTTCCTCGTGTGAAGTCATCCAAATGTTGTTTCCGTACGTTGTTGTTATGAGTAACACCATCACTATGCACATCGACAGTTTTATGACTGATATACAGTGTCTCGTTCCTTAGGTTCAACTGCTTCGTGTTGTGGAAGCAGATCTATTCGGCACTACGGTCATGTTGACATCACGCCATGCTACGTCTTGCTTTCTGCGTACGTGTAGAAGACCTGGCAACATGCTATCGGGGTTTTATTAATTTCCACCGACTAAGAAAAAATTATGTTACTTTACCCATCTCGTCCTTAAGGTTTGCACACACAATGGCTATGGTCGGTCGGATAACACACGTGTGTTAGCTGAATGATGCGTGGTAGGCTCGTTGGCCTCTTCCACTATTCAATTAATTTTGTTATTACCTACTGATGTTTGGTAGCTCCTAAAATTCTATTTCTACTGAAAATCGAACTCAAAACCACACTCAACAAAATTCAAGTATATCAAGCTACCCGTTTCTTTAACCATGTCAAATACTTAATTGTAAACACCTTTAAAATAACATTTTGCGAAATGTTTACTGTGCATGGTTTTTTAGTTTCACGAACGATATAGGGTGTTTCAGAAACGATGACCCGATTTCATAAAGCAATATCTTTTACATGAATGGTAGCAAGTTTTAAAATACACATCGAAACTCCAAAATTGGCATCAGTTACGAGTTACTGATTCATGTTGTTGTTGATTGGAATCTCCCTGGTACACTGCAGACAATAATCAAACTTATCGCATCCTTATGCGAGCATATCTGTTGTTATTGAAGCTACTACTATTGCTATTTGGTGTCCCAGTTTGCTCACAATTGTTAGAAAGGAATGCAAATAGACGGAGTCTTCACAAACCCATAAAAAGTCACACTGTGTACTGCACGATCGAGCGAAAGAGCTAGCTAGTAAGCTGCACCAGGAGGAGTCCTACCAACACCCACGTAAATCAGAAATTTCCAACTGACGCTAAAGGAAGATTTGAGTTTCGATGTGTGTTTTAAAATTTGCCGAAAGATTCTATGTAAAAGTTAACGCTTTATGAAATCGGGTCTTCATTTTGAAACGTCTTGTAATGCGCTATTGCAGTAAGAAATGTGTTACGTGTGTGTGAAAACCATGAAACAGATGGAAACTAGTAATAAGACAGTCGAAATGAAGAATTAGACTTCGTTTTACCATAAGAAAAAAAAAATCTCTTCTGCCGACGCTCGATTGGATTGATCTGTCTGCACGTTCTTTGTAAGAAAGTAGGCTATATAGGCTACCAGAAATGGATTTTGGAACCTCATGGACCAAAAGCACAGTAAGAAGGGTTGCTGTCAAAAATTAAGAAAAAGTGGCATAAGATGAGCACTGAAATTTTTTTCCTTCGATTGATTTTCTTAAATTAATCAAATAAGGCTTGGATTTTAATGAGAGTGGTTAACCAAAAGCCAGCACGTACAGAAAAGACGTTCAGACAAATCGGCTTGCTCCATGTGACGAAACTATAACCTAAATTTCGACCGTCGCAACTTAGGAACTAAAGAAGCCTGAAGCATAATACTTCATATTTGCATTAAGCAAACAAGGATCTATTCATCTGTCAAATGTGGCTAAAATCAGATGAGACTGACAGGAATACGTTATACACTGCATTTTTAAGTTGAAAACTTAGATTTGAGATTTAACGATTGATTCCAAAACTCAGGTTTGAAGTTTGAGTGAAGTCCAAAAGTCTAAGTGAACCCAGGTTTGAAGTCCAAAAGTCAGATTTGTGGTTTAAGAATTAAATCCAAAGACAGATTTGGGGTTTAGGGATTTAAGTTCTAAACCCAAATTTCGTGTTTAAGGGTTAAGTAAAAAACCAAGATTTGGACTCTCATTACTTTTGTTCCAAAGGAGCCTACAGCATAAAATTTGCTATTTAAAAAGCTCAAAGTATGCCTACGTACTAATTTTAGTTAAAATCGAATGATTCCTTGAAAGACGCGTAAATTTATATTACAAGAAATGGATAAAATAATAATGGCAACATAGTTATAATTAGTACATGGCTTCATGCACAGAGGAACATCTGTTTCATTCCTTCAATGCAATCAGTCCTATCTCTATCACTTTCTGCCACATCTATGGAAGTCGTCGCACACCGTCAGCACGCCAATCAGTATTCAATGAACCATAGGAACCGTCATATGGCACCAATGATGGCTTCGCTTGTGTCGTACTGCTCCCCGCGAAGAAGTTCCTTCATTCGAGTGAAAAGGTCGTTACGAAATCTCTGAAAACATTGTCGTGCATTGAATCCACGTGCCACTTCAATCTTTATTCATGCATGTTGTTCATCTTTTCAAAACAAATTTTTAAGGCGCTTCCACTTTTCTCCTCTATTTTACGGAACTGCTGCTTTTAACTGAATACACAGTCTTCTTTACTACTCTCTACACTTCATCACCGTACACTTTCTTATCCTTTTTTTAATGGTGAGACCAAGGATGTTATAAAATAGAGGATCTGCCCATACGTATCTTCATCATATGAACTCAGTGAAGCTAGAAAACAACCGAGCATCGTCTGAGCCAGCACGTCTGATTGGCTACTCTCGTTTCCGCCATGATTGTTGGCTCGAAACATTGCGATCCTAGTGGCGCGGAGTGGGCAGAGTAGGCGTGGCGAAGCTGTGACGTATGGCTTCACGATTTTGTTGTATGGGCAGATCCTCTGTTTTATAACATCCTTGGGTGAGACCTAGTACTCTGACGTGACGTCAAGACGAACAAATAGTAGCTGAGAACCATAATGCATGGGAGCACGATGGCTTAGTTATACAGCGCTCATCTATGATGCAAGGGGTTCCAAGCTATGTAAGTACGTAATGGACAACATCATGTCTGTGAATTTTCTCGGAGTTCTTGCATTTCTTCTCACATTATCATTTCACAAGTTCTTTCACAATCATTCGCTTTCCATAATCATCCATCTCTTTTAGCATAAAGAACATAAATGTGAGACATAAAAGTACTCATTACATCTCATTCTTCCGTAGTGCATGATAATTTCTTAATTTTCGGCAAGTCAGCTTACAATTCTTGCACTGGAGTTCAGCGTTTCTTAAACGCCGAAGCTACTTAATAGTTGGACCTACAGCTTCGGAATCCGAACCCCATGAACATCCAACGGGAATCGAACTCGGGACTCTTACGCGGGAGATGCGTACAGTAACCATATAACCACGAGGGTGCTCTAGTTTACAATACCAGAATATTATGATAAAATTATGCCGTACGATATGTTACCAACATTAGCCAACAACGGATTAAAAATCCATACTCTGTGCTTGCATCTGTGAAATAACGCACTTTTTCGACTCAAATTTGTGAAAACTTTATAACTCAGTTTGTCATTATGAAGTAGTTTCTTCCAAATTTCATACACATACTTGTCACGCACCCTGTGTAAAATTTACGATGTATGTATAAATAGTCAAGCAATTACGAACGAACAACGATACTTAACATAGACGCTCATCTTACAACTTACCTCGCACTGATGTTAAATAATGCATTAAGAATCCTAGGATGTGATTTCAAAAGATTTTTCTCCATTTCAAATGCTAAGAGAGGTATAACCACTGTAACTCTGGTTTAAATAGAAAGTTCCAACTTTTCTGACAATTACAGCTACTTCCCCAAAACGACACTAAAAGTTTAAGCTCTTCCGTGTGATTCAACATGAGGCTTGTGGCTCCTCAGAAGCAAAACAAAGTAGAAAGTTAACTTGCAGAATCAGAATGTAAAACTCACTTATGTGTATCATTTCTAAACTCGTGAGTAACTTATAACTTATTTATGTAGTCTTATAAAGACAAATTTTGATAAGTAGCATGTTATAGTTTAAGAACGCTCACCATAATATAGATCATATTACTATTTTATTATTTTTTCTTTTTTAGGAAAATTGAGGAAAAAATAACCATAAAGCAATAACTATTTTCTTAAAATGGGGAAAATATATGTGGAGTAAAATGAAAATATATGAGGCTACATTGGTGCTCTTCTTAAACTTCAGGACTAAAGTTATTATGATTAAACATTAAATGAAACTGAGACTAAAAGCATTGGGCGCTCTTCTGAAGGTTGAAGGCTAAAGTTATTATGGATTAAGCATTAAATGGGACTAAGACTAAAAGCATTTGCCGCTCTTCCTAATATTAGGGTTTAAAGTTATTATGGATTAAGCATTAAATTGAACGAAGAATTAAAAGATTGGGCACTCTTCCTAAGGTTGAGGGCTAAAGTTATTATAGATTAAACATTAAATGGAACTGAGACTAAAAGCATTGGGCGCTCTTCTTAAGGTTGAAGGCTAAAGTTATTATGGATTAAGCATTAAATAGGACTAAGACTAAAAGCATTTGCCGCTCTTCCTAATATTAGGGTTTAAAGTTATTATGGATTAAGCATTAAATTGAACGAAGAATTAAAAGATTGGGCACTCTTCCTAAGGTTGAGGGCTAAAGTTATTATGGATTAAACATTAAATGGAACTGAGACTAAAAGCATTGGGCGCTCTTCTTAAGGTTGAAGGCTAAAGTTATTATGGATTAAGCATTAAATGGGACTAAGACTAAAAGCATTTGCCGCTCTTCCTAATATTAGAGTTTAAAGTTATTATGGATTAAGCATTAAATTGAACGAAGAATTAAAAGATTGGGCACTCTTCCTAAAGTTGAGAACTAAAGTTATTATGGGTTAAATATTAAATGGAACTGAGACTAAAAGAATTTGGCGCTATTCCTAATATTAGAGTTTAAAGTTATTATGGATTAAACATTAAATTGAACGAAGAATTAAAAGATTGGGCACTCTTCCTAAGGTTGAGGGCTAAAGTTATTATGGATTAAACATTAAATGGAAATAAGGCCACTGTTCTTAAGGTTGAGTGCTAAACTTATTACGGATCGAACATTAAATGGGACTAAGACTAAAAGCATTGGGCGCTCTTCCTAATGTTAAGGCCTAATAAGACTAAAAGCATTGGGTACTCCTCCTAAAAATAAGGGTCAATGTTATTATGGATTAAACATTAAATGAGAGTAAAATTAAAAGCATTGAGCGCTTTTCCTAAGGTTGAGGGATATAGGTTTCATGGATTAATTATTCTATGGTACTATGATTAAAAGCACTTGGGGCTCGTCCAGGGACGTGTAGTGCATATTACCGCTGTTATCGGCGGTAACGGTAAAAATATGACAGTTTTACGTTATTTTCATATGTGTCTAAATTTCATCATCAACATGGGAAGATGTTTACATATTTTCCTTTCCTTTCCTTTCCTTTCCTTTCCTTTCCTTTCCTTTCCTTTCCTTTCCTTTCCTTTTTTTTTGAAGTTCGGACGGCCTATGCCGCATTTACACTGCCAGCGCCATTTGTTGTTGATACCATAGATTTCAGATGTAACGCGAACCCCGATAGCGGTCATTCACTTCAGAAGCACCTTTCAGCGTGCCAGCCAGGGCCAGAAGCATCCTGCGCGCTCGTATTTGGACGTTCGGAATGGCCCTTATGTTACCGTTCGGCTGAGTGGAACAGGAAAAAATAGGAACGTTCCCTGTCAAAACAAGGAGAATCTAGAATATCATGAGCATGTTTATTCTACTTGCTCTCCTCTCGCTATAGAGGATCGAGCTGGCAGTGTGATTCAACTATACTGTTTCGTTTGCTTCCTAATCCAAGTATGGAAACTTGGCTGTAATTTCCGTATTCGTAAAGTTATTTCATTGTCTTAACAGTTTACAATTTCATAGTAATGATAATTAGAGAGAAGTAGAGATGTTTCCCGGCGCTCCTTCTAATTCGTATATTTATTATCATTTAAGATTTATGCTCATTAAATTGAAAATATTTTGTTTTTAATTTAGTATAGAATACCTACTTTCGATTCAGCAAATTTCCAGCCCTAGCCTCTAGCCTACTAGTTGAATATGCACTTTGATGCAGTTTGATGTGTTGAGAAAGAACTGTGAAATCGTCTTTACTATACCGTAGTTTGACTGTCCCGCATTGTGTTTGACAGTCTGACTAGTTTTCAATACGGAAAACTTGTTGCTCAAACATACGATGGAGCTTCCTTTATGGTTGGTGAGGTAGGAAGCAGCAGCCTCCTGTTAAACAAAGATATACAGAAGTTTATTTTTTTTTCTTCATTGTCATGCCCATAGACTTCATTTAGTGTTAGAAAAGTCCGTTGGCTGTACAAAACGATGTAAGTTTTTTCTAAAACTATGTCGTGACTTGCTTCTTTATTCTCGAAGTCTTCAACAAGAACAAATGCTTTGGACTATGTAGCCACAGGCCCATATCCAGGGGGGTTTAGG
The DNA here is from genome assembly GCF_964235325.1 of Thermobia domestica. Lineage (NCBI taxonomy): Eukaryota > Metazoa > Arthropoda > Insecta > Zygentoma > Lepismatidae > Thermobia > Thermobia domestica. The sequence goes on from NC_137469.1 coordinate 90,812,688, forward strand.
GGAGCCGGTTCCCCTAAATTTTTGCTGCCCCTTAATATTTTCACAGTAGGCTTGCAAATGAACTATAATATGGTGATGAAGTATAATAAGGTTGGATCGGACCCCCTTAACTTCAGCCGCCCCCCTACATTTTGGGCTGGCTACCGGCCTGTGTAGTCAACAAAAGTATCCCAACAGCCTCAAACACAAGGTAGAACTATAGAAGTAGGATAAATGATGTGCTGTATAGCTTTAAAGGTGAACTGTTAGGACTCTTTAAATCCATGACGAAAATATCGACGAATGAGATTCTCAAACCAGAGTTCGTGCAGCAAAATTCTACCAAACCCTTCAAAGTTTTGACTTCAATTTTTTACTTGAACTGTTTTATGTTATAGGATCAAGGTAAGAAGTCTTGTCCACTATCTTACAGAAGGAAATTGATGATGTAAGTTTTTTCAGAAAAAAAAATAAATGACTTTGAAGAATATCTAAGTTCATTGAGAGACGGTTTCGATTATATTTAGTAAAAATGGAAGAACCTGAAAAGCCACACTTTTCAAAAGATCAAGGTAAATGAAGTGGGATTTGACTCCCCCCTGAAAAATCGTTGCCAATGCCTATAGTTTAAAATGATTGATACGCTAAAAGAAAAAAAAGGACTAGATTTTCTGATATTGAAAAACTAGAGATACTTGTAAAAACAACAACCGGTAACAACTGTGAAAGTGCCACGCCACGCCACTGGGCTCGTCCTAAAGTTGAGTGATAAAGTTTTTATGCATATCTTCTCATCTTCTTTATCTTTAATCTCTTCTCATCATGTCACAACACCAAAATAATAATAATAATAATAATAATAATAATAATAATAATAATAATAATAATAATAATAATAATAATAATAATAATAATAATAATAATAATAATAATAATGCATTTTTTCTAATCTTTTATTAACAAGGCAACATCTAAAACCACCGAAACAAGATTGGTATTAAAAAAGAGAGAGAAAAGAAAAGAAAAAGGAAAAAGAAACGCTCGAACTTGTTGATATGAAGTCAACATAACGTCTAGTCAGCTCAGCCAACAAAATCTTCGTGATCGCGTGAGCTGTAGAAGCGGCAGAAGCTTAAATAATTAACTCTGAGTGAGGGTTATCAACTTTTTCTGCTGATCTACCACCATATTTTAATATAGAGAATATTAATGTACCAATAGTCAAAGTTATTCTGGAAAAGTATTATTTCTTTGTGTCAGGATCCTAATTACACGTCTATTGGATTATTTTCTAACTAAACCTTTTGGTTTTTAAATGTAGCTATGCATCGAATAATAAAGTATTCTTTAAATCTACTCAACAAATTGTTTATTAAAACATATTAACCGTTTTTTAAGAAATAAAATAACGCCAAGTGAAGTACACATTACTATTTCTGATTATGGTATTTAAGTTCTGAAATAAACTTTCAGTAGAGCACAAAACACTTTATATCTTTTGTCTTATGCAAAGATAATATTTTTGCACAAGTTTAGAGTAATGGTGCGTACCACGTAGCAATGGTTCATGTATCACATTCGCAAAACATGCTCTTTATAATTAATTTTATTTATTTTACGGCAAAGCGATAAGCTAAAGTAGAAATATTGTATTGTCACTGGTTTAGGTATCTACATTAACATTTCAGAGTGTTAACTAGTTATGTAATTGCGTGAAATTTAAGTTACAAGATTTGACTTTAACAAACTGAAAAGTAATCTAACAAAAGCATTGTAAAAAATGAAAAAGATTGAAAGGAAACGTTCTTATACATTCTACAGTTCTTTATGTTGTCTTCACTTGATACATTTTACGTGTAATTCATTTTTCTGTTTTTACACTACTTATTTACTCAAACCAATGCTACAGTAACAGAATTATTTGGTCTAGGAATTAATTCGTGCGGGTGGACAAGAGATGGCGCAACGAACGGAGCGTCCCACAGTTCCGTGTATTCACACATGTGTTGCAAACCCCTGTCATCGCGTATCGTTCGTAGTATAGGGCAGTGGATTAAAGCGTCAACAACACCAGTTTGTAGTTAAGTGAACATGGCGCAATTTGTGCCTGATAAAGTGTTTTTGCGGGGTGTCCTGCTGCATTACTTTAACATGCAGAAAAGTGCGACTGAAAGTCATCGTATTTTGGTGGAAGTGTATGGTGACCATGCTCTAGCTGAGCGAACGTGTCAGGAGTGGTTTGCACGGTTTAGAAGTGGTGATTTCGGCTTGGCAGACCAAGAGCGAGCTGGACAGCCAAAAAAATTTCAAGACGAAGAATTGACAGCATTGCTCGAGCAGGATTCGTGTCAAACGCAGGAACAACTTGCAGCAGCATTAGGCGTTGATCAAACAACAGTCTCCAAACGCTTGAAAGCCATGGGAATGATTCAAAAGATGTCACATTGGGTTCCACATGAATTGAAAGACAGAGACGTTGAAAGACGAAAAACCATTTGCGAATTGCTGCTTCAACGACAGAGCAGAAAGGGGTTTCTGCATCGAATTATTACGGGTGATGAGAAGTGGATCCATTACGAGAACCCTAAACGAAAAAAGGCCTGGGTAAAACCAGGTGAACCAGGTCCATCACAACCAAAACGAGATATTCTCTGTGCAAAGGTTATGCTGTGCATATGGTGGGATATGAAAGGTGTGGTGTACTATGAGCTGCTGCAACCGGGTGAAACTATGAATGGAGAACGTTATCGACGACAATTAATGCGTTTGAAGCAAGCCCTGGCCAGAACACGACCAGAATGGGAGAACAGACATGATAAACTTATTGTTCGACATGATAACGCTCGCCCACATGTCGCAAAACCGGTCAAAACCTATTTAGAAAATGTCGGATGGGAAGTTTTACCCCACCCGCCGTATTCACCAGACGTTGCTCCTTCGGACTACTACTTGTTCGATTGCATGAACAACGATTTGATTGGACAGCGGTTTACTTCTTCAGAAGATATCGAAACATGGGTCTCTGACTGGATCGCCTCCAAGGATGAGGACTTCTTTCGCCACGGAATTCGTACATTGCCTGACAGATGGGCGAAAGTGGTGGCTAGCGATGGACAATATTTTTCTTAAGGTATTTATGTATTTTGTGTTTGTACTACAGCTTCAATGTGTGCGTACCAACCGCACGAATTAATTCCTAGACCAAATATAAACACATGAGGAGATACCAAAGTTACGACAAACACAGCAATTCACCATCGACCAAATATCTTATATAAGATTTTTTAATGTGGAACACCGAATGTACCCCCAGTTCTTTTTGTTTTTGTTAGTGTATTTTGTATATTTTTTGTCGTATAATCTTTAAGTATTTTTTCCTTTGCAGTATTAATTATTACAATACAAAGTGACCCAAAAGTTGGTATACAGTCCGTACAGTGATCGACTTATGACATTTTATATCATTTACTTATTGTTATCCATATAGGTATTGGCTTAGTTTGTTCCTTATCTGTTCTTAATTTATTTTCACTTATACCTTAAGCTCGGAACAAATCAAAGCAAATAAATTCATTATCTTAATAAATTAAAATGTTATACTTGATCGATGCAGTCTGTATATCTACTTTTGGCCCACCCTGTATAAATGTTATATAATAGAGCAACACATAGTACAATGTCTACTGAGAAGATATGCTGTGAGTATATTGTAATTTATTTACTATTTTCAGACACTATTATTTTAATCTCATTAATGGAGACAGTTTCTAATACTCTCTAGGCTATTCCTTTTTTCTTACCTGGGAAATAGCAGAATCATGCTCAGCATAGATAAAAAAAAAAGAATCTCTAAATGCCCTTTTTAAGGGCAGACAAGTATTTTTATTAAGCGCGGCTGTAATCGCTCTTCCCTACTTCATGTCGTCTTTGGAACGCGTCTAAATTCGAGCTCGTCATTAAAGGGTTAATACGATATCATTTATCTTCTATATTCAATATTTGAACAGATCTATTTATTTTGTGAAAATTGCAATTGTAATGGAGAACAATCTCTGTGCTTGTTTAGGAAATGCAAAGAAGAATAAAACGCAAAAAAATGGCGCTGTATATGGTTTCATAAATGACAGAGTGCATGCATTGTGATAGATTGAAGAGCAATAAATACTCTCTTCTCTGGAAAGTAAATAAATTGCTTTTATTTCTTTTTTCTTCAAGTTTGTATTTATAATACGAACTTCTTGCTATGGCAGCTATAAGACATACGACGTAGATTGGGTACATAGGTGTACCCACTCTCAACACTTTTCACAATTCTTCTTTATGAGAAACATCAGCATAAATATTTATGATGATTAGTATATGCTTTGACATGTTAGTTAATGTCTGTTAGGTATCTATATACCCGTAATGAGATCAGAAAATTTCCTTCGGCAGAGAATATTCAATACTGTGAAAATACCGATAGCTTACGTGAGCATGATAGAGGATATGCCTCATAGAAAATTTCACCCCAGGCGACCGCCTTACATCATCAAGACTATAGCAACTTACCCCGTTTTGAGTTGTCAACTTCCGCTCACATGACATATTTCTCGTTTTGAAACTGCTTCTAGGACACGACCTATCAATGACAATTGTCACCATCTAATTATGTCGACATCCTTCCTAAATAACTCTGACAGCCGCTTTGTTCTAACCCCGAACAATTGTTAGATATTGTTGGGAATGAGTCTTGCATGGAATGAGGCTGTTCAGATATTGAACCGGTGTGTTAAGGAATAATTGTGGTTATGCGTTGTTAGAAGTTATGCTGTGCAAAACAGTTAAATTAAATTGTATGGATAGCAAGATGATTCAGTAGTTTGGTTTTTATTAAATTATTTTATGAATTTGCAAGAGACATCACAAATTAGATATTATGTATGTCTAAATCAGTTGATGTTTATTGGAAGTGGTAAATGATACTTGAGAATTGAAAGTAAACAGCAATAAACATATCTGAATCAAAATATGTGCTTATGCTCGGCTCTATATAGTTGCTTAGGCTTAAATTAGAGTAATGGTATGTAATCTTGGAGATACAGAGTGATTCAATTATGGATGATATTGTAATGGATATTGCAGGCATAGATTGAGAATACTCGGACCACACCTGTACACATTCATACTTGATCATTTACTCAAATGGCAATCAATATTCTTATTAACATTATTTTCTTACAGATATTACTTAGTGAAGATGAGGGCTTGTGCATAGCCCGCCCGCTCCCCCAGTTCTTTGTCACTGGAACTGGAAGAGTCACTACTACTACTAGTGCTACTACAACAACAACAACAACAACTACTACTACTACTACTACTACTACTTATATCGAGAACAGAACCCAACCAACCAATTGCGGGGCTTCTAACCCGTTCCTACTACTATTGCTACTAACTACCACTACTACTACTACTTATACTAAAGCTTCCTTACCACAAGATTTACAACTTAAATCTTTATAACATGCGATTCCGCTTTATTATGAACTAGTATGAATCGTTAGAATCACTATGATTCGTTAAAAATCACTGGGGGAAGTGGGCTATACTCAATCCAAGATGAGTCCAAAGTTAGCTGAGTTGTTGACAGTGGTACGTGTCCACTAACCTAACACAAAGAAAAACATCTGCTGCCTACTGTGTTTACCAGCATCTAGGGATAATTTGACTAAATACATCAATTAACTGCTAGTTTTAATCAGTCAGTCGATTTATAAAATGCAAGCAATCGCTATATTCCCAGCTCTAATTTTCCTTAGCATTACCGTTCGCTCCTACACCCGCTTCGCTCCCATTGACTATATTCATGCCAATTATATATATCTATGACAAAAAATAAAGGTATAAGTTGGATCTTATTAATGACGCAAGGGTGCTTACAAGGGAGGATCACCGACGTAAAGTACATCATTGAAGGTTAGCGGGAAGGGGTGAAGAGATGAAACACTTAAATCAATTAGTAACTAACAATAAATAAAGTTAAGAAGTCTGTTACACGAAAGCACTTCAAATTAAGGCCTTTGCAGGTCTAGGAGGTCCGACAGTAGGAAAATGTAGGCTAACTAACAGCTAACGTTGGCTCCGCGTTACAATAGCGTTACAGAGTATTTGCCAACCAACTAAATTGGAAACGTAACCTCTACGAAACAAGAAAAATAGTGATTAAGAATGCGACATCGAAACTATTGGATAAATGACGGCAAATAATTGGTTGGTAGTTGGCAGCATACAACTTACGTTGGGTCTGCGTTGGTTTCAATAATTACCAATTTACATCTATGTTAACAATTGATAGGATCTACAAATTGTGCTGCTAGTCTGGGTGGGTGAGAAGGTTATTGGAAATCAGAACCAATGAGAAAGTTCAGATGTAGATAAAACTTTTATGAGGACACATGTGGGGAAGTACACATGTGGGGTGGGGTGGAGTCATGGACCTTAGGGAACTTTTGAACTTCTGATATGAGGAGTGTTTTTAAAAGAGTTTACTGGATTTTAAAAGAATTTTACAATAAAATATATTTCATAAGTCGTTGTACTTAGCTCAAAATGTTTAGGAACACCCTTGTCAATACACATCCATTGTATTCATACTGTTCACATGTCATTGCCTTTGTTAGAACTCGTTACATAATTTACATATCTTCGCAAACGCAGAGAATATTTTTTTCTTTAATTTTCTTATTCCTACTATTTACATCATTTGCGTCGCATTCATATACAAGAGTTTCTTATTTTTATTTTTATTATTATTTGTACACCACTTTGTCACATGGAATTGGCTGTTAAGGTCTAAAAGGAAAACGTGACCGTTCTTTGTCTACAGAACCTCTGTGACCCGTCTATGGCTCTCTCTTTTTCTTGTTTCTTTATCCACCTCCGCACTATTTTTTCTTTTCGTTTTCACGACGAAATAGTAAAAAAAAAATTGCTGTTGTCAGCCGATCTTTTCGCTTGCTTTACTTCTTCCACAAGAATAACCGAGCGAAAAATACGATCAGTGAGAAGTAATGGTTGTGAAGGACGTCATACGCCCCATTTCACTTACAACCACACAAAACTCACACGCGCACACACATTCATGCAATGGAAAGTATAAATGTATTGCAATATACAGGAAATGAACACTTGTGGTCGTCGAATTCTACAGTCACGTGGTCGATACACTTGTGACTTAAAAACATAAATAAATAAATAAAAGGAAATACTCTTTCTTAGCTTTATGTTCATGGTACCCTAAAAAGGGATTGTTTTCTTCATGTAAATGGCAATAATTTTAGGAAAAGTTTCCTCTCCTTTGTTTGATACTATGTTTTTTTTTTTAAAAAAAAAAGATCGCTATTTTTTCAATTTAAACCTTGAATTCAGCAATAAAACTCAGAGTTCCGGCTGGGATTTTTCAATGTTTTTAATATTAAAAGTTATACCTTTGTATAAAGTTACATAATTGCAGGGGCGTCATTTAGGGGGGGCAGGGAGGGGCAATTGTCCTCCCCTGAGTTTGAGATTTATATAGAATTTATCAAAAGAATAATGGTAAATCAATGAAAAACGAGAAATTTTACTTAAATCAAGGGGTCTTGCCCCCCCAAACAAAATCTGAAATGACGCTCCTGAGTATGAGGTTTAGAATTAAAAAAAAAAAAAACATTAACAATACCAAGAAAGAAAAAAAAAATCTTTGGGAAACACTTTGGAATACATTACAAGTGCAGCCACGGGAGCCATATGACCACTCGTGCCCTCTCCAAATTATTTCCTGGTGTCCCTCCTCAAATGGAGTACCTCTGTTATGTGTTTAATATTTCCAACAAATGAAAAATGTTTATAATAGAATATGAAAGATTTACTTAAAAAAAAGAGAGAAAAGAAGATTAAACCATTAAAACAACTGAAAATGACCCTTCACTTTATTACTCTTATTTGACAAACAGGATGAACAGAGTTGCAAATTTATTATCATATTATATTATTCCATAACAGTGCCTTAGTTTGATCTTATTTTTTCTTCGATTTTATTCACAATTTACAAACGCAAAGTCAAACAAAAGGACTTCTATAAATACTTTTTGTTTTCAACAGGAACAGTTTATTGGTACATTTCCTTAATCTGTAGGATTTAGGATTTAGGATTTAGGATTTAGATTTCTGGGCTTTCGGCATCTATGGCCATGTAGCCCATCACGTTTGAGAGATGACGTCTCTTTGTGAGCATACTATCCGGGGAAAGGGAAGAAAAGAAAGGAGGAAAAGCGTTTTACACTTTTTCGACCGAGTGCCCCCACCGGGAATCGAACCAGAGACCGCTCGCATAGAAGGCGAGAGCTTTAGCAACTACTCTACGCGGGGTCACTCCTAAATCTGGAGGGGAACATTGTTGCTCAGTGGTAGAGCGCTTCCCTCTTGTGTGTGAGATCCCTGGTTCGAAATTTGGCCACGTAAGTTTGTGGTGGACAACATCGTGTCCGTGAGTTTTGTCGGGGTACTCCCGTTTACTCCCATATTCCCATTCTACCGATCCTTCCATCATCATCATCATCATCATCATTCATTTGTTTGCCTTAATCATTTTTCTCCCTTAGCCTAACAAGCAAAATCCGTGGAATGTTAAACTAAAAGATTTCATTTCATTTTTTCCTAAATCTGTAATTATAACAATATAAACTATCAACATACACGTTTAATACTGCAAATGTATGATAATATTTCTAATAGTTGTACAACATTGTTAGCGTTTACCGAAAAAAAAAAGTCCGAAGATGAGACACAGGAACCAATCAATAGCTCTTATTGTGCAGGACAAAATGATATGGATAAATGTAAAAATTCATGTGTAGTTTTCGAGAAAAAAATATTAATTTGTAAATCTAAAAATTGATGCTATTGACACTTATGGCGGTGAATCTGATATTGAAATATAACTTCATTAAGGTCTTTATTATGATACTAACAAAACAAGAGTATATAGTATATGGTTATTCAGATACTGTCTGCAAATATCGTTGACTTTAAATTTTAATTTCTGTTTAACTAAAATATTGTGTAAATGTAAGACATATTTATCAGTCGATGGATCGAATAGAGCTGAACAAGATAATATACTTGAGGCTAAATCCTTATGTGTAGTTTTCGAGAAAATCGAAAGAAAAACGAATTTTTCTGGCTGTAAATAATAATAAATAGTTTTTTATTTTGTTGGAAGAAATTATTATTTATTCATTTACTATATATCTAACAAAATACAGTGTTGTTTAGCTGATCGTTGCTTATCTAATAACGGCAAAGCACTTACTCATTATGAGGGGAGTAAGACCGTTTCCTTTTTGTTGATAAGCGATGCTCAAAATATTTGTGAAGTTGAAAAACAATCCTGTGGAGGATCAAGGAACAAAGTTCTCTTCAACATTGGGAGGCGGGCAGATTTGAGGCTTATGCTGGGAGGACGTCAATTTTATCCCACTTTCCTTTGTGGCAATCGGACACAAATCCGATGATGTTTATGATGATACTAACACACAAGTCTTCAAAGGTCTTCTTGAAGATTGTTATTGAAGCACAATACGCGTGCGCATTTCCATCACAGTTTTGGGCCATATTGAGAACACATTCTGTTTCAGGTAGTTTCATAAAGATGAATTAATAGTCGCGTGATATTTGTTTATTTAATTCATTGATTTACAAGCTGGTATACAAAGAGTATTTTTTTAAAAAATGAACTTGAATTGTAATGATTTTTCTCCATTTCTATTTAAATGTCCCTTAAAAGATACAATTCTGGGAGAACTTGGGCCACAAACTCCGCTATATCCCGCTAGAGAAAAGGGTAATTGCCTGTGGTAATTTGAATGGGCATGTCGGTAGAAACAGGGAAAGGATCGAGAGAACATACGGTGGCTGGGACGTGTGAGAAAGGAACAAGGAAGGGGGAAGAATAATAGAACTTGCGACCAAGGGTGGATAACTTAACGAAATGTGCAATATTTACAATTCGTTATCTGTTACGGTTACAATTTTGTAACCCATTTCTGCTCCTAGTTAATAACGTTATTAGTCAGTGTAACTTTTAAAATGGTACGCTCTGAATTACGTTACAATGAATAACGTTACTCACTGGAACATTTTGCATTTTGGTACTGTAGTTACAATCGCCAAGGGATTAGCGTTACTCGAAATACCCACCTATGTTGTACCTGCTTGAGATTGTTAAGATAAAACTAGTTCCAATGAATACCAGTTCTCTCTCGAACCCAAAGTGTTTTGTTCCTTGATTTTAGCGATATGAAACGTATTGAATTCTGCAGAACATTTTTGTGTAAGTAGATATATTTTTGTTATGACGAGTACCATTTCCATGTTTCTCTTTTCTTTATCGGTTAACTTTTGTACCTGTATTTCATCTTCTTCAATTCTGAGGGTCTTGGAGTTACGCTTGAATAACGTTTAAACATCCTTGGCGACAGGGGGTCTAAGGTTGGCTTTAAAAGAATCTCCATTATACTAGTAAATAAATTCCGCGTTTTTCAGTGTTTTCTTTTTCCTCATACTTAAGATTCAGTAAACACCTTAGGCCCCCAGGCACATGTCCTTTGGGAATAGCATTACTTTGATTGTTCTGTATTTAGAAAGAGGAAAAAGAGAAATGATCAGAGAGTGAAGTTTTCAGTATAAGCTTATTGATAAGACTTTTACTTCTTGTGATGACACTGCCGATAGTTGAGTTGATTTGGAGTTTAACGTCCTTTTCGGCAGCGAGGCTTTATGACACGGGACCTACTGATTAACGTGAAATCGGAACCACATGAGCTCACGCCGGGAATCGAACCCGGGTCTCCCAGGTCAAAGGCACGTACGCTAAACGCTTAGTTATGAAGGAGCTCACTGCCGGTAGTCACCATATATGTTTATTTTACAACAGACTTGCACTGACCAATGTGGTTGAAGCTCGAGCTCACTTCCCACCAAGGATCGAACCCGGAGCTACATACACCAAAGTTACACATACACTGACCCCCAGGGAAGCAGGAAGGACATTTCATTTGCTTGCAAGCGATTTAGTTTATAAATGAAATACATATCAGACATCAGTGGCGTAGCGAGAAACTCATCAAGGGGGGCCAACACACAAGCATTATATATATGCTTGGAGAAAGGATTTTCTGAGGGGTTGGACCAATAACTACCAGTACATTTGAATTGAAATGGATTTTTTAAAATGACTTTAAACACCTGTGGTGTGAATGAGGAAATGCCCTGGAAATCCTAAGTATCTGTTCTCGGTGAATCCTTTTGTTGAACTTTTAGAAAATTGACTTAAACTATCGATTTTGCAAAACTTCCCTTTGATTTAAGCCCAAATCGAAACATGACAGAAGAAAATTTCGGAAAGTGTTACCATTTTCACTCCTAGCTTCTCACTTTAGGTAGTGTATATTTACAAGGAAGGGGGGTGCATGTGCACCTTTACACCCCAATAAATCCGGCTATATATATATATATATATATATATATATATATATATATATATATATATATATATATATATATATATATATATATATATATATATATATATATATATCAGGCCTGTCCATGAATTGGCTCCCGGAGCCAAAGCGTGAGCGGGCACGAGCGAAGATAAGAACAGGTGAGCACAGGTGCTGCTAGCTTCGCTTCTTCCACTGCATCCGATAAGTGTTGCCAACCACACATGATGGCAAAAAACCTATGGCCAAGCCTGGCCAGAAATTCGCACGATGATAAGCATTGAGCAGACGCAAGCGTGAAATGTGCAGGTGTGTTCTCCCCCTCCCCATTTCGAAAGCAGTGACGCGAAAACACTGCAGGAAATAAAATTGGTACGTTTTTTGGTTGAGGAAGACGCATGATAGAGGTTACAGTTAGCGTTGAAGTAACTAACAAATGAACAAGAAAGAAAGAAAGAAAGAAACTAATATTAAACATGTCATCTTACAGACGTAAAAACGACTGCAAAAATCGGAAACGAATTGTTTCAGACCTTTTTAGCTTGCTTACACAATTCGTGACGTTGTATTACATTAGCACTCGGTCTGTAATTTGTCATTCGCTTCACGTTTGCTAAGTTGTAAACGCCTTTCGTTGCTAGATTGATAGGAGAACGACGGGAAGTTGAAAATAATAATAATAATAATAATAATAATAATAATAATAATAATAATAATAATAATAATAATAATAATAATAATAATAATAATAATAATAATAATAATAATACGCATTATTATTATTATTATTATTATTATTATTATTATTATTATTATTATTATTATTATTATTATTATTATTATTATTATTATTATTCGGACCAAAGAGGGATGAAAATGGGAATTGGAGGAAATTCATAACTAGGAATTGCATAGTTTATACCGCTCACCTAACATTATTAGGGTTATGAAGTGTAGAAGGCTCAGGTGGGCAGGCCATGTAGCCAGAATGGAAGAAATTAGAAACGCTTTCATAATTTTAACTGAAAACCCAATTGGAAGAAGACCACTAGGAAGACCTAGGCGTAGATGGGAAGACAATATTAAGATGGATCTTGCAGAAATAAGAGTACAGAGTAGAAACTGGATCCAGTTGGCTAAGGACATAAGTTAGTGGAAATATTTTGTAAACGCGGCATTGAACCTTCGGGTTCCATAGACCATAGAGTTAGTTAGTTATTATTATCTAAAAGAAATGTTCAAATGTTGTTAAGAGACAATTACACAGAAGAACCGAGTTTCGACCAAACACTAATTTGCCGGAAGGAAATTCCAGTGCAGTCCAGCCTACTTTAAGCGTTATCCGTGCAACCCACGTTTCATGTTCAAGACATTGGGAATAATTGTTCGTATCATTCAGTTGGAACGTTTCCTTTCGAATTTACGCTATTACAGTAGACCTACGCTATTACAGTAGGCCTACGCTATTACAGTAGGCCTACAACATTGTGACTTTCAAAATCAGTCAGTAACTATCGAAGAAAGACAAGCGTGTAGCTTCAGTCGTTGAAATGATTTAACATTCTTTTTCACATTTAACAAGCCACCGGCAAGCAACCAGCCAGGGACAATACATTTTTCCTTATTAAAAAGACACTCCTTGTTATATATATATATATATAAAAAAAAAACTAATTGCAGTCACTAACGGTCACACTTAAAAATGGAAAATCTCTTTGGCTCTCTTAATATTTTGTTTGATTCTTTGCGATCAAAGTAACTTTAAAAGTGGAGTAAGAAATACTATTCTTCCTATTGATAGTGTAATAGTGGCTTCTAATCTCCACAACCAACCCCTTGCTAAGCCTATTCGTACACACATACATGCATAAGCTAATTTTCTGGAGATATACTTAGATAATTACAAACAAGTGCTACAGTTTTTTCTTATCAACAGATTATCTCTTTTCCTAAAAAGCGAAACAACATAATATAACAAACCCACACTCGGATATAACAAACCCACATCCCTCTTTAACAAAAGGAAAGAAAAAAGAAGAAAAGGAACGTACATAGTTTATCATTTGATTGCTGTTACAAGTTTGTATTGTCTATAGTTAACGGTTACCACATTGTAAAAAAACACTTTACACTAAATGGCAATTAGTTACCATACATACTTTTTTTTTTTTTTTGGTAAGCTAGTGATTACCGCCAAGGTTGACACACTTCCGCTCCTCTAAGGACAAAACCCGAAGATCCACGAAGCACGAACAATGGTATTTGCTCGAAGAATGCTCGTGAGCGTTCACGAGGAGAGTTTCCACTATCTGCTCGCCGTGGGCAGGGCTGATATATATATATATATATATATATATATATATATATATATATATATATATATATATATATATATATATATATATATATATATATATGGGGGGGTTGAAAAATCCGGAGTGCCAGGTCACCATGGCAACTAGAAATATAAATCTGGTGCAGGGTTGCTTTGTTTAGAACAAAATGTTTAAAACAAGTGATTAAATCTTGTTTGTTTAAATCAAATTTTATATACGTTTTAAACATTTTGTTTTAAACACGCATTTTTAAGACTTGTTTTAAACATTTCTATTTTATCTTATTTTTGTAAAAAAAAAAAAAAAAATCTGCCAGAGAAAGAAAACTGTCAAAAGTGTTACCCATTCAGAAGACTATTTTCTTCTCATGTGAATGTTTTGACTTTTCGTGGCAATGTGGTAATCTGCAGTTTATTTTGTCTAATTTTCTCCCTTTGGTTTTTAACGTTCATTTTCATTGTATTGTTTAAATGCTTATAAGTTATCTTGCGAGAAAGTGTCATAGTCGAAGGTTGTTCTACTTGTAAAACTGATATTAAAAGGTAAATAAAAAAAAATATCATGGAAACAAATTTTTGTGTTGTATTCAGAAAACAAACAAAGGGTTCTTGCGGTTATAAATTGCGGTTCTGAAATTAATATATCGCAGGCATTAGTTGTTGGTTCCAGCCTACATGTTGGTTCTCACCAGATACATTCGCGAAGTGTCCCCTCGAGATTCGTATAAAATTGATTCAAATACAAAGTTCTCTGCTGTCTAATGTGTATTGTACTAAATTTAGCTGCCCATGCCGGTAATAGGCATATTTATGGACCTTCATATATCCGGAATTCTATCATACACTACCATAACGCTTGGACACAAAATTGCTTTTAGTTTCTTTAGATGTTACTCACTGGACATGAATATGGGCATATGGAAAACAAATTGGATCAAGTACTGCTTCTGACACATGTTACCCACCCCGGCCGCCATCTTAGATCCGCCATATTAGATTTTACTTTCGGTTTTTCAAATGGAAATAGGTGAAAATGTTACATCGGACATTTACATTCACTGGTGTAATGTATTTTACCGTAGCTTGTACCGTTTGGAAGGTATTACAGGTTCATTCCCTCCAGGCACTTCGCGAATAGGCATTGCAAATTAATATCAGTTGCGCTTACGTTTTGATGTTGAGAAATCAAAACAATTTCTAACTGGAAAACTCCTTACAACATAGGTGTCATAATCTTATTACATTTCCGTGAGTGATTGTTATTACTTCCATGTTATACTATAATAAGGAAGTATTGTATTACGGTGAAAATGCTTAATGTAGATCCAGATACGGCCAGATTTGGGTGAAGACCTACCATTTCCGTATTGACATCTGTGTATCTGCATGTATATAAATTCAGAGAATATTTCATCAACGATAACTCACATAAAAGATTCCATATACACACGGGGCCCTGCACAACTTTCTATTTGGTTCAATATGAAGTGCTTGACATTTAATGGTATATACAGCTACGATAAAACTCAGTACACCAATGAAATTCCGAGAAAAGTTTACATTAATTTGATGTATCATTTGCACCTCTTGCCACTTGAAAAACAGAGTTAAATCCAAGATGGCGTCCAAGGTGGGTAACATATGTCAGAGGAGTACTTGATTCAATTTGTTCTGCATATGCCCATATTCATGTCCAGTGACATCTAAAGAAACAAAAAGCAACTATGTGTCCAAGTGTTATAGTAGTGTATGATTGAATTTCGGATATATGAAGGCTCATAAATATGGAAATTACCGGTATGGGCCGCTTAAATTAGTACAATACACATTGGGCCACGGAGAACTTTGCATTTGAATCAATGTTATACGAATCCCGAGGGGACACTTCGCGAATGTACTTTGTCAGTCTCCTACAACTTGGAATCGGTTAACATTAGTTTTACGGGAAGAAAAAACGACATCATTTGGAACAACTTTCCAGTTTCGATCATTTGTATTTCCTCCTTATTTATTCAGTGTAAGGACCTCAAACTTATTTTGTTGAACCTTGCTTATCGAAAGGTTTCTAAAACTGCCTTACTGCCCCCAAAATCTGAAATTCAGGATGGGGTGGGTGCGGATGCCCTCCTGCCCCATTGACGCCCCTACCTAGCGGCTGTCATATGAAACTATTCGACGGCCTTTCACGTGGTTTTAGTTATATC
The DNA here is from genome assembly GCF_964235325.1 of Thermobia domestica. Lineage (NCBI taxonomy): Eukaryota > Metazoa > Arthropoda > Insecta > Zygentoma > Lepismatidae > Thermobia > Thermobia domestica. Next base: position 90,828,731 of record NC_137469.1, read on the forward strand.
TATTGCAAGTTGTGACGGCATTCAATCTGCAATACATATTTTCAGAAGAGGAAGAAGCAACTTTTAGCTTACGAGAGTAGTGGGAAGAAGACAATGATTCAAGGAAATTAAAAGATGTAAGGTAATAAATGGTGAAATCGTGACTCTGTGGCATACAATGTTGAGCGTAGAATGGAAGTTCGCGAGTAAACATAATATTAGGCCACGAAATGGAGAACCGAAAATTAGATGGTGGAGACCGAAAGAGAAGAAATTAAGGGGATCGATCAAAGAAAAATGTTATGGAAGGAGTAAACCAGCAAGAAAAGGATATACAAAAATGGTGGAACGTAACAGTAGGAACATACTAATGACCTAAGGGAAGACTTTGAGTAGACCTTTCTAGTGAGTCCACCTACAGGAAAGTGATGTGCTGGTGAAACGAGGAAGTGAAAGAAGTTTACAGGTTACAAAAAGAGAAGCAAAGAAAAAGTGAGGTTCTTCTAGCACAGAAGAAGATAAATGTAGTTTCAAGGCGGCTAATAACGCAACAAAGAGGGCATGTCAACAAAAGCGCAAAGTTGGAATGAAATGTACGACAAACTTGAAACATAAGGAGCAATGAAGAAGTTTACAGGTTAGAAAAAATATAGAGAAGACAATAAAGAGCATTATTTATATTAAGCAAATGAAAGAAACCAAGGATTAGTATTTACCGATGAAGACAAGAACAGAGAAAGATGAGCTTGTTATTTTGAGAAAAATTTTAAATGAAGAGAATCCGAGGAAAGTTTACAGCGATGGCACTCCAAATTTTGGAGCAACATCAAGGAATAATCCGGGAAGAAGAAGAGAAATCGTTAAAGAAAGTGAAATCAGAGAAAGTGACACGTCCGGATGACATCAATACATCAGGACTTCGTAAAGATCAAATTTTGTTACACACAATTTTGATATTTAATAATCAAATTTAATTTAAATAAAATTGAAATAATATTAAGTGTTTATATATTGCAAATTCATTTAGGAAAAGCAAAGGCGATTGCACTAGACTTGAAGAAGAAATCAGTGAAATGACATCATTAAATTCTGGTTCATTTTAAAAGAAAACAGAAATCAATTTACATAAATCAATTGGGACAAAACAAAGGTGCCGTATATACTCTACACCGTTAAGAATACACACACGTGACTTTAAATCTGGTTTAAGATTAATCAATAGATCTTCTGTGTTGGCGTAATAATTAACAATAATATTAGATATTATTACTTTCACCAAATATTGTGCTTAGAAAACTCAATACATCTATTATAATGTGGGATATAGCGTTGTCCTGTATGTACACGGCTGTATGAAACGACTGATCTTTCATCTGTCTCTGATCTACAATTCAACACTGGTAGAAAATTTGAATATTTACTGAACATTCTACGCTTGAAACACACAAACATTTTACTTTCCAAATGAAGGTGTTCGTTTCGAATGCAATCCAGCCTTTCTTCTTTTAACCTACCATCCATAATTAATCTTTTCTTTTATCCTATGCACACATAGATATTATTCACTTTTCCTAGTTCTATATTTGCATCATCTATGTCCGACTTACTTGAAAACGTTCTTGTGCATCACACTTTGGTATTTTAATTTCCAATCCGATTTCCTTCCTGCTCAAATTAAGCTGTTCTAAAATATCTGTGCAATTCTGTGACATTGTTTGCGAAGCGGATGGCGTTATCAGCACAAAACGAAAATGAGTAAAGTGTTTCCCCGTTTATATTGATTCCTTCGTTCTCTCGGTTACAGAAACCAAATACGTTCAACTACGTTTACGAAAAGCCTGGGACAAATAATATCACTCTATCGTATCCTATTCTTGATTTTTGGCGTCTTTATACAGTCAAATAGTTAGATAGTAATATTGGTTTATTTAGTAACGTCGATGTAGATCTTTTGCCATTGTTATATGACACGTTCAGTGCACAAAGGAATCAGGTGCATTTTTGTTAACTTTAGATATATTTCATCTTTAAGATCTCTATCTCAATCTCCTCTCAGAAGTTAAAAGAATCATGTTCATATATTGTGAATAACTCTTATAATGTAATAATAATAATAATAATAATAATAATAATAATAATAATAATAATAATAATAATAATAATAATAAACAGTGTTCACTTTTTCATGCATTTAAGCGTTTCGTGCAAACTGTATATCTCTTTTTCTCATAACTTTTAGTAATTGGATTTGAGTCCCTTTTACTTCGAACGCCCTGCGTGGAATTTAAGAAAGTTGATACCGTTGAATTTAAGAAACTTGAAGTATCGAGATCTTCACTGAGCCGAGTCCTTCTACGTAATCAATAAACGCAAGAGTCAAGGATAATTCATACTACTTTGGTCTTTTAATCATGTCACTATCTAAATATGACCAATTGTATTATATCTACTTTTAAATCCATACTAGTTACTTGAGTGAGCGAGATTTAACACCTATTCTAATCCGTGCCTCAGTTCTTCATAAATACTGTACTTCGTCAATTTCATCAGGGAGAAGATTTATAGATCTGTTACTGCGGAGATCTTTGTGCCCGATTTTGCACTTCTCTACTTCTCGGGAATTCTAGCTCTTTTTAGATACTTAATACAGAGATACATTAGTATTATCCCACTTGCTTGTCAATATATCCTGTGTAATATAAAATCTGTTTAGGACCATGTGTTTATTTTGTCATTTTATGAAATATCTAAAACATAGTTTTTCTTCCTATAGTTTCTCTAGACTTCTCCAGTTAATAATTGTTAAACATTGGTGATAAGCGGTTCTGCAAGGTTCCGTGGTTTATACTTTACGCTTGGAAGGTGTTTTCAGAGTTCACAGTGCATCTAGAATAGAATGTGAAGATATACAAGTAGCAATAGTAGAATATGATATTTTAATGTTATTATACGAGTATACTGTAATATTTTTCTTATATAGGCGTAGGTAGAGCTTGGTAGAGTAAAAATTATAGATTTGGAGTAAATAAAAGCACATTGTAAAATGTTTTGTTAGCACAATCACATGTTAGGTGTTTATAAACACAAGCACGTAGTATATTACAATACTCAATTCGCCCATAGGTTTATCCGCTTCGTTCCCATTGTTGAGGCAAAACGGGTAATTTGCACATTTCCTTGCATTACACGTTAACTCCTGTACATACACAGGAAAGTTTCACTTATGATGATTACTAAGTTCCTATTAGACATTTCCCGCCACAATAATATCGTTTAAAAGTGACCTATACACGTTTAGTTCCAAATTACTCTATAGGAAGTATTGTGGACCTCCAGTTCCCAATAACTCTTGTTAGTTGAGGGTTATTATCCACTTGAGGTCATTTTTCTGTGACCCCATGGATAGATATATTCAAAAATAGTTGAATTGAATCTTATGTCTTCAAACTAGTATAAACCAGTTGAGAATGTTCGAAAAGCATTGCCACAACGAACTTAAAAAGAATTATTTTTTTGAAATTTATATGAAATTGTATTTTATACTTATTTGATTAAATTCAATAGATAATACGCTCACATATTTGGAACCTGCGTATTATTGCATCTATTGAATTAGCTATATTGAGCTGTCACATTTTATCACCGTATATATACTGAAAATGCAGATATAAACACTTGCCACCGGTTACTATTTGCTATCAAAATGTTCACCATGATTTTAGGTATTGATCAGCACGAATAGCATCTCTGTACAACTTATGGTTCCCGAGATATGTCTTCTTAAATCTCCCGAAATGGGAACTTTTTGGTCAAAATCTTAGGAATGGTGGTCAGTTGGCCAGTGGCCACCGGTTACTATTTGGTACCAAAATGTTTACCATCCTTTTACATATTGATCAACACCAATAACATCTGTCTATGACTTACGGTTCCTGAGATATGGCTCCTTAAATCTCCCAATATCGGAACTTTTTTGGCCAATACTGGGAACGGTAAGAGTGACGCAAAAAATTCCATCACTTCTTTCAGACATTTTTTTATACTCTTTCGAATGGACGGCTCAAAAGTGAAAATTTCGCGAACAACAGACACACACACACACACACACACACACACACACACACACACACAAACAAACAAACACACAGACAGATAATTCAGTAACAAACTTTTTAAGTTCGTTGAAAATATCAATCGTAGGTTATCAATTGTGGGTACTTTTATCATTGTTACCAGCGACAGTTCTTGAATCTTCCTTATTTTTTACCTCTTTGACAGAACTGATATTCACTCTCTATTTTTTCATATTTAAAATTTAATATGAAAATTCTGACATGGTCATTTTGATTTATCATAAATGTTTAGATTTAGAAAGAGAGAACTGGAAAAGAACATTACTGCAGGTACTATAATATTATACTCGTAAATTATCGTTTATTATTTAGCTTATAAAACTTTAAAGTCGGTCAAAATTACAAGAAAAAGCTCTTGGGAGTGTTTTAAAGTAACTAATCACCGAAGAACGCAATTGACACACGACTCATCCATTCTTTGTGCTACTACAAGTACTCAGTGCACATGCACTTTGGCAATACTTTGTACTTTCGTTTCGTGAAATACTCTTTTCTTCTATCTTTATTATTTCCTGATGTATTTTACGCGCTTATGGCACAATTTTTAATTGCCTTTAGCATACAATATTTTCTCATTTTGATACACCCATAGGATGCTAACGTTATATACGTTCATGTCAAAACATAACCGAAATCCTAGTATATAAAACTCTTTTACTCTAATTTTTAACTATTTTTTTAAAAGGGAACGGATCTCGCGTGATTCACGATACAGCAGCGGAAACAGGTACTGTCGTGCCATTTATTGGTAGTTACATGAATCAAACATACAAAGAACATGAACGAACTAATCGGATATACGATGGCAAAACAAATATAGAAAGACGAATCAATGGTATAATTTCAAATATCTGTGAGATTTCTCAGTGCTACTAGGAACGAAAGGTTAAAGCGCATCAAACCGTTGAATATCTCGGAAGGTTTAGAACAAAAATATTGGTAATCAATATACTAAATATTATAATTTCGACTATCTGTATTCATTATAACCACTACCAGCACTACCATTATTACTATTAGTATCTGAATACCAAGAATGTACGGCTGTAAAACTTTACCTGGTAATTTCTTTAATGCTTGATTTAATTATGGAATTTATATGTTCATCAATGTTATAACCACATGTTTTAGTAAAATTTTGAATATTTTTTAAATTAGAATTTTTTCATCCTTGTAGTGATGTGAAGCTTAAACTTGTTCGGTTATTACGAAAAATGTCATCTGACAGGAAAGGATGTCAGAGTGATCGATTACCGTGTTAAGGAGAACGCCTTTTTGTCATGGAAAAAATGGAAAAACAAACAAGTATTCGCCATTGTCTAATTTCCAACATAATGTAAAATTCTGAACACTGTATACTCTCTCTCTTTATATATATATATATATATATATATATATATATATATATATATATATATATATATATATATATATATATATATAGGGTAGATCATTTATCTTAAAGTATTCTTTTAACTTATAAATTAATAAAGTAATAGATAAAAAAAAGACTGAAATTTTGCACGATGCAAATGTCGACTGGGAACTTCTACGTTTGATACACTCCGCAATACACCACGAGACAAGAAAGACGACAAAGTAGAAATATAAGGCAGCTACAGAGAAGGTGGCACTAAAAAAGTGAATCAAAATAGAATAACTTCAAAGAAGATAGAAAAGAATACTAGCAAAAAACAGTCATCTATTCTCACACACAAAGAGAAGACAAATAAGACTTTGTAGGTCAATTATAACAAGAACTTACATACTAAAGAGAAAGGAACTCCGTAATTCAATTACAATAACTCCCACATACAAGAGAAGAACTTTGCAATTGAATTACAAAACGAACTCCCACATACACAAAGAACTATGCAATTCAGTTACAACAAGAACTCACACACACACACACACACACAAAGAATAACTATATAATTCAGTTACAACAAGAACTCTCCCCCCACTCAAAGAACTATGTAATTCAGTTACAACAAGAACTCCCACATACACAAAGAACTATGCAATTCAATTACAACAAGAACTCTCACATACACAAAGAACTATGCATTCCAATTACAACAGGAACTCCCACATATACAAAAAGAACTATGTAATTCAGTTACAACAAGAACTTTCACATACAGAAAGAAGAGCTATGTAATTCAGTTACAACAAGAACTCGCACATACACACAAAAACTGCAATTCAATTACAACAAAATCACATATGCAAACAAAGAAGAACTCGGTAACTCAATTATAAAAAAATTCACACACACACACAACAAACAAAAACACCCCTGTAATTCAATTAGAACAAAAACTTTTACATGCACAAAGAAATAAGAATTCTATAATTCAAGCACAACAAAATCTCTCACATACATAGAAAAGAACACAGACGTACTAACTTCTTCCATTAATCGAGTGCAAGAAAGATACAACACTGTTCTCACTTACACAAGCGCCTTAGTGGATGTTTCTGAAAGAATCTCAAGAAACACAAAACCGAAAGGGTGATTTCTAAACACAACACTAAACAAGGGCGATTTCTTTGTATGATTTTTACCATATGACATTAAGAAACAAAACAGGAGAAAGTAGAACCTGACTCAAGTTTTCAGAAAAGTAAATATCAAAATTTGGACAACACTGCATCATTCTTCAATAATACACATCAAAGTGATACCAAAATACCTTAGAAAAGCTCCCTAATGAGAAGCAGGATAGCAAAGTCAAATCGACCAATCAGAAGACTGAAAAAATAAGTGAAATAACCGCAGAGACTGAAGATCAGAACTTGAGAGAGAGAGAAGCATTCGCTATGAAAGTAAAATGAATATTGCCATTTAGTGCTCGCCGATTAGGAAAATTTTCCCGAATCTAGGAAAAGTTGGTGACAAAAGTTTGAAAATAAGGAAAGGGAATTTTCATCAAAATACTGAAATTCTGGGATATATCCGGGTTGAGTTGCAGACCGAATCTTATGACCGTGTTTTCTTTTTGCATGCTATTGCATGCAGCATAACCGACACAGGGTTTTTCCCTGGCTTCCAGGTTTTTTGTCCCTCTATCAAAACACAAATAACTTTTCTCTCGCGCTTTCCTATCTTCTATTTTACCCTTCTTTCTTTTTATCCAGACTATCAACAGATACGCGAGTAAATGTCTTTCAAAAAAGATAGAAACCGCGACACACATCCACCGACAGCAGCTTTAGTTTACTAACTGCATGGGTGAGAGGCATGTAGAATGTTGGTTGATGCCTTACCCACTATCCAGGGCGCGAGCTTTCCCGAGGGGCGTCCTTATTTTTAACTTTTCTGTTTCTGTTTGTTTCCATCCACGACGTCCTCTTCTGACAATTCATCTGTATCTGAACAGAGAACAGGAACAGAGAGAGGAGATGTTGGAGCTGTCGTCGAGGAACTTCTTGCGACTGTGGATACCTAACGGTGCCAACTAAGCAGTCGCTACTCATTGAGATGTCTGCAATGCTGCAGTGCTAAGATGAAAGAAGATTGAAGCAGTGAAGAAAAGACTCATCATAAGTGATATTAGCAGGATAGTCTTTGAAGATAATCCTGCATTAAAGAGAAGAGACTGTTGTGCAAATAAATTGCTTCAACACACACTTACACACACCGCTTCCTGGAGAAATAAGCATTGCTTTCCGTCGGCTTGACCACCTATTGCGCGCCAAGATTCGCTCTGGCCATATAGGCTGAACAAGCTTTGCCGACAGTCGGCTGACGGGAACGCTTCGTTATCTCTCTGGGATAGCATTAGTGAAGCACCTACACAAAATCAGAAACTTTCCCACAATTCGTGACCGGCCCTTATCAGGTCCACAAGCGTCATGCCACGCCAGAAGTCACCTACCAGAAGACCGGCGAGGGAGCCTTCCCAAGCCCGAAGAGACTGCAGTGATGACTCAAAAAAGCAGATGACCCCCCAGGTTGTGAAGAACACAAGAGAGTCCACCTGGGAGAAGAGAGAAGACTAGAAATTCCCAGCAAGAGAGAAGACACAGAGGGCAGAAGAAACGACCAACACAAGACAAACACTCCAATAGCCCAACAAGTGACAGTGCCAAAAGTGAAACTCTTTGAAGTCGCCTACACAACTGATGAAGTCCTCACCATTATAGCAGAAAAGATGGATACTTCAGAAGTACGCGTCGCATATAAAGGAAACAACAGGTTCAGGATTGACTTCGGCACACCAACAGCAAGAGATGTGTTTCTTAGCATCTTCGAAGCCAGAGACTTCGGTGATAAGGCAGTAATGCTCCACCAATCCAAAAGATCACGTCACACTAGATTCATAGCCGCGAGAATAATCACAGAAAAGCAGCTTACTCAAAACAAGAAAAAAGCTACACATCAAGCAGAAATGGAAGATGGCCCTACTAAGGACCAGAACAACTGCGAAGAAGAGAATAAACGAGTCAACAAAGAAGAAGAAGAGATACTGTACCAATCATCCGCAGAAAACCTCCATGAATGGATCCAAGACGCTATGCACGTAGTCACCAATAGAATTATCACATGGATAACTTCAGTCTTAACTCAGAACCGGCCAACCAGTACCGACTAACCAAGGCATTACAAGAAGTTACAACCAAAATATTCCGGCAATCTATAAACTCTACTCTAAGAACAGATGGACAAAAAAATTATACGTTCCTTCCCTACAACGATTCACAGGAGGCCAACGCAAAATTTAAAAAAAATGCAGACAGATGACGACCCAAGCACCGACTAAGGATCAAGAAGATGGTCAGATTTGCATGTGCATGTTTAAAAAATAACAGAATCCCCTACTAACAACTCTCCAATTACAGGCATTATTAACAGATTAATCTAATACAGATAAATTATTTAATCAGAGTATCAGATATTTTACATGGATTTTTGCCATCCCTTCACAGTGTGGTTTTACCATGTAAATTGCCTATGCATGCAGCATGACCGATATAGGGTTTTTCCTGGCTTCCAGGTTTTTGTCTCACTCTCAAATCAAAATAAGTCTTCTCTCACGCTCTCCTATCTTCTTCTTTACCCTTCCTTCTTCCTGTCTTACATAACTATAGATCCGCGTGTATATGTCTTCCGTATAAGATAGAAGCCGCGACATACATTCCCCGACAAATGCTTTACAGTGCTAACTGAATGTTAGGAGAGACATATAGACAGATGGATGATGCCTTTCTGTCAGGACGCGAACTTTCCTGAGGGGCGTCCTTATCTATATTTTTTGTTTCTGTTTCTGTTTCCATCCACCGCGTCCCTCTATCAAAACACAAATAACTCTTCTCTCGCGCTTTCCTATCTTCTATTTTAACCTTTCTTTCTTACACTTTATTTACAGGTACGCGTGTAAATGTCTTTCGTAAAAGATAGAAACCGCGACGCACATCCAATAATAGCAGCTTTAGTTTACTAACTGCATGGGGGAGGCATGTAGAATGTTGGTTGATGCCTCACCCATTATCCAAGGCGAGGGCTTTCCCGAGAGGCATCCTTGTTTTGAACTTTTCTGTTTCTGTTTCCATCCACCGCAGTTCGCTGCAGACATACGACGGAGAAGAGTGTTCAAAATCAAAACTAGCTCTCCTAAAAACTCAATAAACATAGACAGTACGAATTAGGAGTGAAATATACTGAGTCAAATACAAATAGGCAAAAAGAAAAATTGGCCAGGTGGGGACACGCCTAAAATGCTCCTGTCACTCCCCCAGGTGAACGACCATTGAACTGATAAACAAGTACAAACATGTGGTCCTTTCAACAGCCACACAGGCACTAGTGAGCGGTCCTTACCAGGGCCACTGAACAGTGAGTAAGAGCTCACCAAACTTAATTCGCCCAAGTGTGAATCAGTGTAAGCCCTTTCAAGAGCCACGACAACCAGTGTTACCGCACCGTATAATGAGGAAGCAGCAGTCCGACCATACCGCTCAAGGCCATACAGAAGATCCCAATGCTCCAACAGTACGCAACCTCCCAGTCAGCAACAATTGGAAGTCTAACTAAGCAATTTAAGTCAGTGAAGTTCATCAGCCTAGGAACCGTCCATAGACGACGAAACGCCACCACCACTAAGCCTTTTCCACCACTCAGCCAGGACGACCTGCAAGCTGTCGCCACCACTAGTAGCACGCCAACTGGCTCCACTTCCAGCAACAAACCATCAAACCCTGCAATCGGTGCTCCAGAAAAACCAGATCAGTCAAATGGCAACCTTATTGACATGGAGTCAGATGCTTACGAAAGCGACTCCCAACAATCTGATATGGAGTTCACGCACCCGAAGATTCGTGAGAGACGTCCAAACACCGTCCCAACAACATTCCTAGTAGACTTCAGAGACAGGAACAAGTACTCAGCACTCAGCAACCAAAATGAACTACAGAACGACGAAGAAGACGAGATCACAGTGTCCAAAAAGAACGTAGCACTGCTACTGGTATACGGAGTGGAGAAGCAGCATAACTTTATCAAATGAATGTCCCAACTCTGCAAAGTACCCCCCAATGTACGCCACTGCAAAGACTTTATACGATTCCAGTTCGCATCCATGCAGGACTATGAATAAATCGAAAGTATTGTATGCAAACAAATAGGCAATACGCATCGGAGGTCCCCAAAGCCGGCAGAGCGTTCAAAGTAGTTATTCGGAAACTACCCATTGATATTGGTGTACAAGAAATTTACAACGAGCTGAAAGCTCTATACTACCCAGTGGACGAGGTCAAGCAGATGAGAGGACCCAAATGGAGTACGCCCTCTCTATCCACTGATTCTGGTGTCGTTCAATAAGGTTCCTGGGATTGCGGATATGTACAATCTCAAATATCTCATGAACTATAAAGTACAAGTGGAAGCCTATCGGGGCCAAGGCATACTCCAATGTCTCCGGTGCCAGCAAGTAGGCCACTCCCAAGAACATGCCGAGCCAACTCCTGCTGCGTAAAGTGCGAGGAAACCCATCTTAGTAACACGTGCCGAAAAACAACCAACGAAACACTAGCTAAGTTTGTGATATGTTGTGGGGACCAACCAGCCAGTTACCACCACAAACCAGGAGCAAACAGTAGTGAAACCTTCGAACCAAACACCCCCAGAGAACACCACTGTGAACAACCCACGGCAAAACAACACACAGAAGAAAAACCAAGAAACCCCAGTCACGCAACAGGACACAACTCCGACTACCCATAAGACACCAGCCGCATCCACATCAGAAAACGACACATCACTGGCCACGAAGATCAAGGAGATCATAGTCCTATTTCAGTCCTTAAACCTCACAACATTCTTGGAGAATTTAAAGTCTGGACTCCGGAAAATTGCTGCAGCAACGGACCCCCATCAGTGAGATGACAACCATGCTCGAAGTAGTCGCCATGCTCTGGATGATGGCTCAAACTAAACAAAGCATTTCCCGTGACCTTAGGGTCGTCCATTGGAATGCGGAAGGAATCCGCCATTAGGAGCCAACACTCGGAGACTTTCTTCACCGTGAAAAAGTAGATATCTTTCAACTCACCGAAACCCTACTCAAACCTCCAATCAGCTCCAATATACGCAAGTACACCATCCATCGTATCGATCATCCTGGAGCCACCAGGCGGGGCGGAACAGCAATTCTTATAAAGAATTCACTCCCCCACGATCCCTCCCGCCCATGGAACTCAGATCCCTTGAGGTCACGGGAATAATATTACATTCTCTGGGAGAACCAATCCAAATGATCTCGGCCTACCGCCCACCAGGAACGAGACTCGATCCATCAGACCTCCGGACCCTGAGACAACTGGGGCGCCGAATCTTCATCGGAGGCGATCTAAATTGCAAACAGCCGGAGTGGAACTCCCGGGTATCCAATGAAAATGGACGATTACTTCACCAAGCTCTCCGCCATATAGACTTCATCCCCGCTGCACCAACCGAGCCTACGCACTACCCACGCAACGGAGGACCTCCAGAAGTGCTGGACATGGCGTTGCTGGCCAACACCGCCATTCTAGAAGGACCGGAGGTCATTCACACACTTTGATCAGACCACATCCCAGTATTACAAATTGTATCCATCAGCCATTACGTAACCCGCACTTAACTTCCAAACATAGCCACAACTGACTGGGACACTTTCACAAAGATGATAGCGGACCTCACGGACCTTCGCAAGCTTCTCAACACACCTGAAGAACTAGAAACAGCAGTAGACTCCATCACCGCCACGGTCAACAGCGCATTCAAGCTCTCCACAAAAACCCGGCGATCAACACCAACATCAACCGCAGAAGAACAAAGAACCACCTTCCTGATCCACCTCAAAAGATGGGCTAGGAAACAGTGTCACAGAACACGACACACCAACTACAATACTCTGTGGAACAATCTGTCCTCACGAGTACGGAAGCGCCTCCTCAGGAAAAAACTGGCAAAATGGAACAACACACTGCAAAAATTCGAAACTCCCAACAGGGACTTCTGGAAACTAGTCCGCAACATTTTCAGACCATCCGCAGAAACCAGAACGTATCCACTTCAAGGACCACAGGGCCTCCTCCACTAACCGGCGGAACAAGCGGAACTCTTTGATCCTCCCTGGAAACGACCATACAACCACTCCAGAATCAATCGCCGGCAGCCATACAGGAAGAAGTTCACCGCAGCGTCCATGAAACCCCACACGCAGCTCCAATACCACTCCAAGCGCTCACCAAGAGATGTTAAACAAATAATCAAGAAAATTAATGCCCATAGAGCTTTGGGACCCGACCGCATCACACCACAAGCCCTGAACACCTACCATGCATGATCCTGGTGCTGCTCAGCCGCATATTTAACGTGATGTTACTCCTAGGACATTATCCCCGCACATGGAAAGAAGCCAAGATAGTCATGATACCCCAACCAGGCAAACCACGGACTTAACCATCAAACTACCGGCCAATCAGTCTCCTTTCACGCCTCAGCAAGGTGTTCGAAAGGATATTCCAGCGACGTCTACTCCAGCACATACAAGACGAACAACTGCTACCAGATCATCAATTTGGGTTTCGGGCAGGCCACAGCGCAGAGCAACAACTAGTGAGGGTAGTGGAGCTCATAACCGCAAAGTTTAACGAAGGAGGCCGCATCCTGGGAGTCTTTCTAGACGTCGAGAAAGCATTCGACAACATGTGGCACGAAGGTCTGCTCTACAAGCTACATGTGCACCACTTTCAGCACTACCAGATCAGGCTTATCAGATCATACTTGCAAGTTCAAAGTCACCCACACAGTATACACCACCAACCCAAGGGCAACCAGAGCAGGAGCACCACAAGGCTCTTGTTTATCACCGACACTGTATGCTCTGTATACAGCAGACATCCCACCACCCTCAATACTACCCTGGAAACTTTGCCGATGATACAGCAATCTTCGCGAGCCACGGGACTGTCAAATACGCTATCCACCTCCAACGACACATCGAGCAGTTGGATCGCTGGGCGGAAAATTGGAGGATCAAAATCAATCCAACAAAAACAGTAGTCATCGACTTTACGAGAAACCGGAAACGATAGCCGTTTCACCTACACCTAGCGGGAGCACAACTCACCCAAGCTGACGAAGCAAAGGACCTCGGCGTCCAACTAGACCGAAAACTAGTATTTGACAACCATGTGACAACCACCATCAACAAAGCATCGCAAAGGTTGCAAGCCCTCCTTCCGATCCTTCTTTCACCTTCCCTAACCCATAAGACCAGACGGCATGTTTACGAAATAAGCATTCGATCTATCCTTTTATACGCACATCCTGCGTGGGACCACACAGAGCCGCCTGAAACCCTACCAAGTACTCCAAAACCGAGCAGCCAAGGCCATTACGTTACACTCCAGGGACACAAGACTCGAACAAATACATGAGGACTTAGATCTTTCATTCTTAGAAGATATACGCCGACGCTGAGCAGCAGATCTTTCATTCTTATAGGATATACGCCAACGCTGAGCAGCAAAGTTCTGGAGGACAATCAGAACCTCCCACCACTCGCACATCGCAGTCATTGGAACGTCACGACTGAGAAGAAACCTCTACAAGATGCCTGGTCCGCCCTGATGAAGTCTACCTAAACACAACATGGGAACTTGTGATAGTTGCAATCCTGTAACATCTCAACTACGTAACCACACTACCAAGAATCACAAAACATGAAGGAAGGCATGGATTTCGGCCCGAAACTTCACCCAAATAAGGGTTATACCTCCCATTGACTAGATTGAAGATAGATTGAAAATTGAAGAAATCATCAGTGCCTTGTACTGATCATAACCTACAATACCTACTTTCAAGGCCGCTTTGGGCTGCTGCGAGTGCTCAGTTATATTTCGTAAGTCATCGCTGCTGACTAACACTCCGCACGCAAGTATATACAGTATGTTCTAAAACATAAAAATAAATTACATTGCAAAAATCAATATTTCCAACAATAGTACACATTTCAAAGTGCGACTTTACTCTGATAGGCAGGAGCCGATTGTTGTAAGGTTTGCCGGTTGTTTTTTGTACAATAAAACATAGTATGCTGAGATATTTTTTTAATGTTTGCACCTCATTTTTAGTCTTTTTTCAGGTTGTCCGCGATTTTCGCTATCCGCAGTGGCATCCAATTCCGCGCATAATCTGGAGACTTTACTGTATATAAATTCCGTTAAAATTTCATAAACACTGCGATTTTATAAAACGTAATATTTATTTTGTTCGAGATGAGAGAACTCATATATGTAGTTTGGGGTTAAAATTAGTTAAAAGGAAAAGGAAGAACTACTTAGTTCTACATACTCGGATCACTAGTCATTTATAAATTTAAAAAAGTAGCGGACATTTAACAGTAAATAAAGATCTAACAGAACCTCTTATAGTAGAATAAAAAAAAGTATTATTTAAATCACAATGTAGTTCCCGGAAAGTGGGCGCGAAGAAGGCGTAAAAAGTACTCTCGGTATAGTCAATGGTACAAAACAGGATGAAACAACTGTGGGAAAAGGAGCTTAAGAGATTGTTCGATTCAAGTTTGCAAGTTTGTGTTCCGGTATTTCAGAAACCGTTTTCTGCAGCACTTTCACAAAAGGGAAAAAGGGATAAACGATAGCTACCGTCGTCTTCTGTGAACCAAAGCGAAAAGAATAAAAAAGAAGAATAAGAGGAGAAAAAGGAAGGTGTTATATAGCACTAGAAGCGAGTTGTATTTTCCTTTGCTAAAGACGAAGCGGGAGAGAGAGACAGAGAGAGAGAGAGAGAGAGAGAAATACGGTAATGTGGTGGGAAAACGTAAGAGTGGGGATGACTGGCAAATGCTTCGCAGCGGTCCCTTCCCACTATGTAGTACATGGACCGTCCCACAAAGCGGGGAGACGGCTCCTAGCGATCAATGTCATACTGGCCACGTGGAAAGCAATTACAGACCGAACCCCGTGTTTTCACGTCTCCTCAAACTACAAAAAACACACGTATATGTGTAAAATTTACGAGGCAGAATAGGTGAAAATAAAAATTAAATATCATGACCTTCACGCTAAACACAGCCACCCGCACGTTCATAAATTGATAGACTCTAAAATACATAAACCTGCTACTACTAAGCAAGACACGTTCCTATATCATATTACAACAAATCATTAAGATATATCACACCTGCCACAATAATTAATTTATTATCCATGCTCTTTGGCCGCAAATGATCAACCGTGTTACTGAAAACATTTTTGAGAATAATTTCAGAAATCTAACGTAAAATTCACTTCATTTTATATCTTGCAACTAGTATATACGTACTACTTAAAAAAGAAGCAACTCATCTCTAATGCCATGGTCCCTGGTTCGATCCCAGGTAAAGTGAGTTTGTGGTGAACAACATTGTATCTATGGGTTTTCTTGGTGCTTTCTTGTTTCCTTGGATTAATTTCAGTACTGTGTTGGTAAATGGACCACGGCCAGAAGTATTCAGACATGGAAGGACTGTTATTAATGTATCTCAAACTCATACAGCTCTCATCGTCTTTTCTTGGATTAACGTTCTACGATTAAGCTTCAAGGCTAAAGAAGAAAATGAATATGATAATGAATGGTGGAATGAAGAGTGTGTGAGGAAACGGAAGAACCCCGAGAAAATTGACACACACGGTGTTTATCCACCACAAAGACCACGTGAGCTGCTATCGAACCAAGAACCCTATGCATCAGAGATAAGCGTCATACTAAATTGATACACACTTTTTAAAAATGTACTCTATATAAATATAAACTCGAAGAGAATAAAGACCCATTTTTTTCCTTTTCCTGTACGAATAAAACAACTGTTTACTACGTTGCACAGGAACTACGTATGCCATTTGTGAGAGCAGTTGTATGAATAAAGTAACTATTTACTAATTTACCACCTTGTACAGGAATAATATAGGCTCTATACGATTGAGAAGAACAATTGTTTGAAATAATAAGTATTTGGTTACGGTGCACGAATGACATTTAACAGGGAAGTTATACGAATAAAAAATGTTTACTACGTTTCACAGGTACGTATAATGTATTCATTCTGGTGAGCAGCTGTATGAATAAAACAAATATTTACTACCTTGTACACGTATAATGTATAATATTTGGTAGATGAAAAAAGTAGGGATAAAAATCAGAAAGAAAATATGTAAATTGTATTACGAATTTATAAATTTTAATTCCGTTGCAAAGAATACATTAATTTTACTGTAAAAAACATTCACTAACAAACCATTCTCATTCAAGTTTAAACGTTTTGGTGAAAGAGAGACAAAGCAATGAAAAGTTTGGTTCTTTAATAAGCAATTTACGTCATCTTCCTTTCGTAAGCATTATTGAATTTTAAAACAAGAGCTGCAACTTGTCCTTTTGACATATCTAATTATAGGACTTCTTTCAAGGGTTTGGAATAACTTTGCTTCAAAGTAGCTTTTTAATGCAATATTTCCAATTTCCCATCATTTGTTTTCATCTACATCTAGGAAGGAATTGACGCAACACTCCTGTCCTTCGTTTAGCATGTGTTGTATCATGCTTTCCATAGTTTACAGTTAATTTTAATTTTCTTATATTGAAACTTTTTTTTTTTTTGAAAAATTCTACAAGACCAACAAATGATTGGGTGTAGTTTCCAAGTTAATCGAGAAAAATGAATTTCTTTTTTGTGAACCTAAAAACTGGTGCTGTACAATAATTATCTATTGTGCCCCTGTGCGAGCATCAGTTCCATTAGCTCAGATTTAGGTACTAACTTAAAACTAACATCATTAAAAAGTCTCAAACAAAGATATATAAAAGGGGATGAAAACTGATGTCTCACACGGAACTTATAAAAGAGGAGATTATGTTTAAACATAAAATAAACTCAACAAATTTAAATTGATAAAATGAACACTAGTTAGATGGAAGGTAAGAGAGGGAGGAAAGAAAAGATGTAACTAAAAGAATAGGAATGAGCACTAGTCTCAAATATTTCTGGTGTCTGCTCATATCGTTGTCGTCTAAGATGTCGAATGGATTTTTCTCTGTGTTTTCCCACTTTCTGGCTGGAAATTGAAGAAATCAAATGAAATTGACGTCTAGGTTGGAATATCTTCAAAAGTGACAGGGGCGACTAAATAAACTGCAATGTGGGTTGTTCTCAATCACTGGATAATGGTTTGAACACTCTCCATGGATTCCCTCTGCGACGTTGAACCTTGTCGCCCGTGACTGGAGTAGAGGTGTCTCCAACTGGGTTTACTGTTCTTCTATTCGATGTTGCACCCCTGAGAAATTCACCACGACTACCACTACAAACTTGTCTCCTATAGTTTTGTTGAAAACGGGCGTTCATTCAACTGAGAACCTTTTGCAGTGCGAAAAGGAATGTAATGAAGAAAGAAAGGAACACTAGTCTCACTTTTATTGGTTAATTTACAATGACAAAGTGAATATGAAAGCTTACACAAGTTCGTCTGACAATGTACATATAGATAAGGCTACCTAACACCCATATCAAGCTTTCCATTACGTATGATACTTGCAACACGATAATATACACCAATCAATCTATGGTACGTTCAGTACACAAGAGAATCAGGTCAATTTTTTGGGTCATTTTGGACATATTTTTTCTTTAACATTTCTATTTGATGATCCTTTCCTGGCCCCGCGTCACGTAGTGAGCCTGATGTGAGCGGTCCCGGATTCAATTCCCGGTGGGCACACTCAGTTAAGATATTAACAGCTTTTTCAGGCCAACCATCCCGATTGAGGATTTTTCGGAGTATTCCTTATTCTCACCAGGCAAATGCTGGGATGGTATCTAACGTAAGAGTCCCAGGACGCTTCCTTTCTTCCTCTCCAATTTCCCGGGCAGTGTGATCGCCGAGGGACGTCACCCCTGATATGTGTGAAGGACTAACATGGCCATAGACGCCGAAAGCCCAAAAAATCTAATTCCTAATCCTAATCCTGAAGATCCTTTCAGAACTTAAAAGATTCATGTGTAGTTGTTATAAATAAATCTTATAGCGTTAAAAAGGAGTGTTAACTTTTCCATATACTTAAACGTACTGCATAAAAAGTTAACGTCTCTTTTCCTCACAACTGTTGTGATTTATTTCCTCGTGCTTTGAACGTCTCATATGACCTGTATGTTGGTAAAATTTTATGCGTACTTTTCAAGAAATACGAATTTTTCATGCGGTATTATACTAATCTGAGATGTGAGAACTAAACGAGAAGTATGTTGAAGCTTGCACTGTAGTCGATAGTTGTTCAATTAGGTGTACCTCTAACGATATAAGCGTGAACTAATGAGCAAAGATGGTAAGTATATTACAATCGTTGTAAGAAAAAAAATAATAAATGGATAATTCTTGACTGGATACCAAGAGAAATAAAAACATAGGAAACGTTCTCATATTAGGTGGTGTGACTAAATTTAGAAGCATTGCAAAGTAACGGAACTATTATGTCTGTGTGAGGCAGAAACATGGACATTACGCAAAAATAAAAAACGACTGGAAGCTTTCGAAATGTGGGTGTGGTTTAGAATAGTTGAGTTGAGTTGATTTTGAGTTTAACGTCCCGTTTAGCAGCGAGGCTATATGAGATATGGACCTACTAATTAACGTGGAATCCGAACTACAGGACCTCCCGCCGGGAATCGAACCCGGGTCTCCCACGCCATAGGCGAGTATGCTAACCGCTTAGCCACGAAGGGGCTCTGGATTAGAATAGAGGGAATTAGCTGGGTCGAACGGAAAATGAATGAAATTGTGTTAGAAATGGTGGGGGAGAACAGAACTATTTTATATATTATTAAAAAGAGGAAGAGAAACTCGTAGTGACACTGGCTAAGAAACTCTATAATGAGGAACATTTTAGTGGGTATAGTGGCAGGAAAGAGAGGAAGGGAGCGAAGTGGACTACAATTAATAGACGATATCAAAACAAAGAAATCGTACGTGAAGACGAAGAAGTTTTCGGAAGACTTCTCAGTTGTGTAGCATGGAAGCTTCTCAGTTACAGCAAGTGACCTGCCAATAATGGCAGGATACCTATGATGATATTACAGAGTAACGTGGAAAAGAATGCTCGAAGATACCTTCATCAAGCAGGGAATTGACGGTGGTTAACTATGATCATGACGATTATTTACTATAAAATCTCAGAGAAAGTATTCGTAATTTTACCATGTGTTACTGAATAATTCATCCAAAGACAATTTCAACTAACATAGAACAGTTAAAAAATTCAATTCATGAAATTAGAATAGTAAATATACGTACGGAGACTTCTGCTGGAAAGGCTTTTTAGCTATATAATGTTTCACCGCAGGCGTAGATCAAAAAGTTAGATTCAACATGTAGGAATATGAATTAGTGTGGAACATTAAATACGCATGCATTTGGTTCAAGTCTCGGTGCTGGATTTTGAGGTAAAAAAAAATAATGGAAGATAAATTATTCTTGTTGAAACGAAAGCGAAAGTGAAGAAAAGTTTTCTGTAGAAGTAAAACATGGGAAATGAAAGCAGTAAGTAAAATAAGATGAAAAAAGTAGATAAAAAAGTTTTTTTCGAAAGAAAAGTAAAGATAACATGCCACAAAGAAACTACTTAGAAAGAAAGAGAAAGTATAGCACTATAGAAAATTGAACAAGGAAGTAAAAAGTTCCGAAATTAGTGAAGTCCAACAAAAGTTTCTTCAAACAAATTTGTTCATGAAATAAAATAAAAAAGAACTAAACGGAAACTCATTTCTTTAACTTATAAATTGGACGTTAATATTACAAGTAATATAAATGCTAGCGTTAGGAAAAGACAATTCTTACTACATAAATGAATAAATAATTTCCTCCAGCAAAATAAAGACTGTAAATTATTCTTGGCTACGAACGACATACATTTTAGTGCCACAAAGGATTGTTGTATTACGATGTTTTCAAAGGTATGCATCAGAATGTACCATGAAAGTATGCCATTTATTTAGCATCATGTTATCTATCGACTGGATACGATATATGCATCATATTTGGACAATATTTTAGTAATCCTGTAATAGTCATGAATTCACGAGTAGCACTCACGAATTCACAAGTAGTGGTCATAAATTCACGAGTAACAGAAATTAAAATTTACGAGTTATTGATAACTTGAGGCTACATCTCATTAATGATACTATGTACCTTTGGTCTTGTTAATATCATAATGAAGAGCTTAATAAGAATACTGGTCATGAATTCATGAGTAGTAGCCATGAATTCACGAGTAACAAAAATTAAAATTTAGGAGTTATTGATAACTTAAGATTACATCTCATTAATCATACTATGTACTTTTGGTCTTGTTAATAACATAATGAAGAACGTAATAAGAGTATATTTCACTTTAAGAAATAGGCATGGTTCTAATATATCACCATCTTTTTTAGGTTTACAAATTAGTTTGTTTTGCTCCATTTTTTCGAAAATTACAAATGAGCATTTCCAGTCACGAATATAATTTTGCTCAATTGTATCGACTGGTACGTGTCTCATCGTTGAACATATTTCTCCCCGTTAAACACTAAGAATATTGTAGAATTTGAGACATTAGAGATAATCCTTAATTTCTAGCAAAATAACTAAGGACGCTCTGAGTTTCTACAAAAGTAAAGAGTAACATTCACATGAATTTGCACAATGTACTACATATGAGAGTAATAATATATTACAGCTGTTAATGTCCATGAATTTTGTGAAGGTTGTCCCCTTTTCCTCCCACATTATTATCTCTCCAAATCTTTCATAATAATTCATTTTCATTAATCATTTGTCCCCTTTTGGTTACAGGGCATAATTGTGGGACGTTACATTACAACTTGATTTATTTCAACTGGCAAATGAGTGACGTAAGAGAAGGCTTTTACAATATGAGAAAACCAGAGAGAAAAACAACAAGGAAAGGAGGGAAGAGTATTGTAATGTGCCGTTATGATATAGCTGAACCGTTGCATTACGTAACATTTTGGAAGATATTGAGAGGGATACCGGTCTGCATCAGATGATCTAAAATTTTAAAATCTAAATAAAATCAACTTTTTCGAATCGAAATTGATAAACAAATTATTGAAACAAAATCAATCAGATATGATGTACAAGACATTTCATGATTTTGACTGGTAATATATTTTAGAAATATTCATCAGTAAACGATTAAAACTTCGGATCAAATGTCGAAAACTAAATCCAATTGTATTTATATTTGTGATCTTATCTATTTATATTATAACACCTAGTAATTTTCTGTGTTAGATACTGCGAACAAGAAACTGTCTTGTAATTCCTCATAAGTTTTTTTCTTTCTTTATTCATTCACTTGTTTGAAATCTTTTTTATAAGAAAACAAAAAAGTAGAAAAAGAGATTTAAAGTTCTTTTTTTGATTTGCGATTAGTTATCGAATACTCAGAAGTAAAACCTTTGTAATATGGTTTTAAATTAAAAAGAGACTACCTATGTTTTCTCTCCTGGAGAACTTGTGCTGATTTATAATTTTTATTTTCCAATAATGCGATTTTTGGTGATGTATGAACAATTTTATGTCTTTATTGTAGTTTATTACCTCATATTGTTCAGAATACATTCTGTTTATAAATGGTGACATTGTTTGAGTGTTGCTTTGTAAAATATCCATTCGGTAGTAATTAATCGTCCTAGAATCGATTACTACATGGCGTGTAAACTGGTTTGTGTTCTGATTGGGTGCACAATACTAAACATCCTATCAGAGCAAATGAATAATAGCCTATTATCCTACAGTCATGAACTTCACGCTGCATCATTTCATTTTTACTTTTTAGAAAAGGTGTTTTTTTCAATTTTTGGAATAAACAGCTTACAATTAATAATTTAGTTAGCTTTTATATTGCTTTCTAAAATGTAATCCTGTTTAAAATGTTACCAGATAACTACAGTACATTATGCAAATAGAATTGCCCCGTTGATCCCATATAAAGATGTTAGAAAAATGTTTTTCCAACGTAGAACTGTAACAAACTATGTAAAATATTAATAGGAGACGCATTGGCTCATTGATAGAGTGCTCTCCTCTGGTGTGTGGGATCCGTGGTTCAATTCCAACTCCCGACGAGTGGGCTTTGAGATAGGCAAATAACTTGTTCTGGGGTTTTTCGGGGTTGTTGCGTTTTCGTCCCTCTTCTTCGACTTACTTCAATCCATTATTACCCATCTATCTCATTATCACCATCTTCCGTAGTATTGGTGCGTGATTTTGGGACGTTAAACTCAAAATAAAATTAATAATAATAATATTACGGTACGTAATTGAGTCATTTCTTATATTGTGGTATACTCAAAAATCAAAATAGTGTATTATAAGCGAAAAGCAATTTTAAGATTCCATACTCTAAAATAAATTATCGCAATTGTCAATTGTACTTAAACCTTTTTTCCAAGATATATATATATATATATATATATATATATATATATATATATATATATATATATATATATATATATATATATATATATATATATCAAGATACTGACGTAGTCTGTGGCAGCGTTAATCTTAATGATGAAAATAAACGCCAAATCTATTACTTTAGAAACTAGCTACTTTCTTAAATGCTTTTCAAGTGCTCCGTATTACTTTTCGTGTATCCAAGATAAATAAGTAAGATATGAACATCTTAAACATTATCAGAATATCAACGGTCCTCTATCAACATTACTATAAACGTTTCTTTGATAACCTCAGATGTGGTTTTATATCTTCGAGTATCGAGATAGGTTCCATTTATTAATATCATTAAGTAGGGCTCATGTAATTAATAATCATCT
The DNA here is from genome assembly GCF_964235325.1 of Thermobia domestica. Lineage (NCBI taxonomy): Eukaryota > Metazoa > Arthropoda > Insecta > Zygentoma > Lepismatidae > Thermobia > Thermobia domestica. Next base: position 90,852,234 of record NC_137469.1, read on the forward strand.
TGAATCACAATAAAATCAATGTAGAAATTGATGAAAATAACAGATGATGATGAACAACGGTGAATGGATCTCAGTCTTACCTATAAACTTTACTCGAATCATTACACATCTTTTAACGAGAAAATCCTAAACGGACAACATTATAACTGCTTCTTACTCTGTATTTAAAACATTACCTCGAGCCTGAAACGCATTCTAACTGCTCACAGTAATCTATGTAACTTTCGATAACAAAAGAGAATAGCTGATGACATACTGTAAAATTTATAGAAGCTTAAACTAGGTGTGAAATGATACCACCAAAACGTTGTTGGGTAAATGACATTGATTTACAAAGTATCAACATTTTGACGTACGAGGTAGGAAGAAGGTTTAATAAACGAAAGAAAGAGTAAGGTAAACACACACTACATTGCTTTTTGTTAAGTACATGCCTTATTCACAAATATATCAGTTTAAAACAATAATCCGATAAGGTCAAATAGTGGTTTAACAGGAAAGAGAAGTTTGCATATTGTGGGCTGTAATAGCGATGATAATTTTCTTACGTCTTGCAAAGATTTGCTGAGGCCAATAGTACTTTAAAATTTCTTACTCTTGTGGAAACTAAGAGTTAAGCTTGGTCGGAACAACATTACGATTCTGTGGATAACAACTGAAGATAACTATGTTTTGCAAATTTTCATATTGTTCTTTATTTTTCTGAGGTTTTAATTATTAAAACAAGTAGTGGTGTTACGTTCACCAAGTAAAGAAGTTTGGTTTGTATAGCCTACCATGATATTTCTTCAATTAATACTGATACCCGAACTTGCTTACGCAGAGAGATTAGAGTGAAGAAAAAATAATAAATTATTGGGACGCTTAACTGACTATAGGAAAAAAATATTATTACTGTTTTCACTCAATTGCGATCAACGTTGAACCCGCAAGTCGTTTTCCCGGTGTGAATATAGGGTTAGAAGAGAAGGTGGTACCTATTCTTAGAACACTAACTAGATTTCAAATAAAAATTCTTGCTATCTCTTATCGGTTTTGGTGTATGTGGAACAAGATTGAAACCAGAAGCTGAAGTGGATTTTTATTCTTGGGATCTTTAATTGATTGTTGGAAACCACTCCTCGCTATCTACATTACGCTTTTTTGCTTTATAGTGATCAACGATAAAATTGGAATTGGTTGATTTCAACCACTTTCGGTTTGAATCTCGCTTCCATTAACGAAGTCAAATCCTCACTTCTGATCATCTGTATCCTGGCCAAAAATTGATGGTGATCTATCAAAGAATTTTTGAGTTTCTTGTCTCTCGGACTGATTGACAAATAAGGTAAATATGTATAAAATCGTTTTGGAAATCCAAACTTCTTAATTAAAAACTATAAAACTACGGTAGACTTCAAAAATATGGACATCCAGTCATTGGCTAATATAGTCCGGTTCAGGATTCACGATTTTCGAGTGACAAATATAATTGAAGCTATTTTTTATATATATTTTTGAAAGTTTATAGTAAACTCATGATATATTTATCATAGTCTGGGTCTGCCTTCCCCAGTTTTTATCTTCTAGATTCGCTAATTGTATCTAATATTGAAAATGGAGGTGGTAGATCTATAACTTTCGATACCGTATTTTTGTATTATTTTCTCCAAAACTATAGAACACGATCTATTTAGTTTCTGCTATACTGTAGTATGTTTGGATTGCATAGATGTCATATTTATCATAATCTGTTTCCTATTTGTTTCCTGTAAGATTTTTTAAAAAAATCGTGTATTTTGTATTAGCTTATTTATGAACTTCGGAATATCTTTGCGGCGTGGTGGCTCAGTGATAGAGTGCTTACCTCTGCTGCGTGGGGTACTTGGTTCGATCCCTAGGCAAGAAAGTTTGTGGTGGACATAATCGTGTCCAGGTATTCCTGTTTCCTCCCATACTTTCATTCCATTAATTCTTTCATAATCATTCAATTGCTTCAATCACATGTTTCCCATAGTTTAAAGGGCATAATCGTGGCACGTTAAACTGAAAGTTTCTTCGGAATATGTTTGCATTTCAAATTGCGTAATGTTTAATAATGTTTTTGACAAGCTAATATCGAAGTTGCGGATAATTGTTTTTTTTTCCTCTTTATCCTTTTTGTGTTTTGTAAAACTAGGAGAATCTTTTTTATTTATTTATTTACTGTTGCTTGCAGCCTCGTTTCCATGGTGCTGTCTTGTACTTTCCCTTGGGCTTGCTTGTTTTGTTTTCTATTTAGCTCTTTAGAGAATGTGGAAGTTGAACCAACTTCCATTACCCTGCTTTTAGATCAAATTGTAAAACCACGTATTGTCTCTCCTTAACTACAGTATGTTGGACTGTTATACAACCCAAATGGCATTGTGGTCGTGTGGGATGCATAACAGAAGGCACGGGAGTAATGTTTTCTCTTACCTTGGACCCGCTTGTACGGATATTTCTTGCGAAAATTTTAGTAATTATAGACTGTAATTGAACAGACGAAATTGTAATATTGCAATACGTCAGGGGCGTACACAAATGTGGATTTCCGGATTTAATCTCCTTTGAGTAAGATATAAAGAAGAATTAAACACTAAGATATGAATACAATCACTTAAATGATTTGAACTTGACAGCTGGAACCGTTTCTTCCTTTTTTGATGAAATTCACCACACGTTACTATAATGTGTAATGTATAATAGTGGAACAAAGACCGCCTTATGCAGAGTTGTTTTGACGAATGATTAGCGTCATATTAAAGGTCTGACTACTACAGGGAACATATGATAGTCGAACTCTTTAGTATGGCACTAATCACGATTCAGAAGGACTCTGCATAATGCCCAGAGAGTTTAAGAAGCTCTAGACTGATATACTCACAGTTTTATTCTCATTGTGTCTTTTGTGGAAGCCCTACTTGAAAATGAAGTGCACTAAAGCATTACATGGTTATTTTCTTAAAATATCCTAACTGCACGACAATTCAAATGCTGACGTGGTTCAGAGCTCACCTACATAGTAATCCCCATTCTTGAAAATCTGTCATGCATAACAACATATAGAAAATGTAAACCATCAAGTGATTTAACCACCATGTTAAGAATATTACTTGACGTAATAAAAAGATTCGTTGATTTGTCGTGCTAGTGAAAAGAATTAACTGATTTTACTTGGTATTATTTTTAGTAGTAACTTGATGTCATTTTATAAATAAATGTTCGCACTTCTGCTCGCGCTTTCAATTTTGAACGAGGAAATATGTTTATATCCCGAATATATGTTATTCGGGATATGAACGTTGTAATAGGTATCAAAACAGTTTATATGAGATTTTCATGAAATACCCTTAAAAAGTTAAAAATGGAGAAGAGAAAACATACAAAGCATTAAAAAAAACATCATAATAGAGCTATTAAATCATTCATCGGATATACGAACTCAAAATTTATACTAGAAGGCACGGTGAATTAGCGGTAGAGCTCTCGCCTCTTGCGCGAAAGACCACTAGTTCAATGCCAGGCCATGTGAGTTAGTTTACGCAACATTGCGTCTATGTCTTTCTTCGGGGATCTCTCGTTCCTTCCTACATTTCAATTTCACTAATTCTTTCAAAATGATTCACCTTTGTTAAGCACCTCTTTCCTATAGTTTACGTGGTATAACCGTGGAGCCAAATGAAGAACTTTATTTTTTTTATATTCAAAACTTATATTAAAGTACATGAGAAAAATAAATTTCGCTATAAAAATACTTGAATCAAGGCAAATTTATAAAATTGAAATTGAATATATCTAAAAGGATTTTTTATACAGCAAACTCAGGGTGTTCAGTGAAAAAATCGTTTATTATATGTCGTACAAACAGATATACGAACCTAAAAGACATTTAAATTTTCATCACAACATAGGCGGCCATTGATTCGTTTGTGCAGAAATTTATGATGTATCAATTATTTAAGATAACGATAGTTGTTTGCTCATTCTTGCAAGTATTACAATAGTAGTGTCAGTACGCCCTTACGCGAACGCTTTACATGAAGCAGTACGAGTGTTTTTATTTATTATGTTGTAACTATATTTACTGCGTTTGTATTTTTAGAAAGTTCCAGAAAAACGAGTGAGTTTTCGTTATTTTTAATGCGTAAACATGAACTGAACGTAAGGTTTAAAACGGATGGTATCCAGTAAATACAGGCAACATTAGTGATTGGTTGATTTAGAATTTAGTGGCCCATTCAGTACTGAATCCATAAGAGATGTGAATCTACAGCATAACGTTGGATCTGAACCACATAAGGCTCTACCGGGAATCGATCCAGGGTGTCAGAATAGGTAATATTTACCTAGACTTTACCTTCAGATGAACGGCATCACTTGAAACTCTGCTAATTTTGTTCTTATTTTTTTGCAAGTACTAAAATGTTAGTACTCTGATATTTTGGAAGACGTATTTAATCGTTCTAGAACACTGTTCGAATTCCAAGACCATTTTTCCCTCTCAAATAACAGAAATTTGATTAATCTGTTCCTGAATTCCACGAATTCGAATCTCCAAAATGATTTTAACTGTAAATACACTGGATTTTAAAGTAAAATATCAACAAATTATAACACTTAAATTGTATTCCGAGGCAAAATCTGCTCGAAGTTTTGCTCCAAGCTGTTCCAGTTCTGCGCCGTTCGGATTTCGGAGGCAATTTGTATCTTTCTGTGGTATTTTTGAAATAAAAATAAGTTCTAACATTCAATCGGCTACCTTAATCATACTACATACAGATAATAAACCAATATTATAACACGCCACTAGTAAAAAGCATATTATTGTTGTTTTTGCCTTTTTTGTGTAATAACCTCCATCGAAATATTTACCTATTGTTTACTGTGTTCACAATTAAATAATATTGAACATGATCGCAACAATTAGCAGTTGTCACGGAGTACACATTTGCTATGATATTGTTGATGCTTGATACTTGATTTTTAAAATAAAGTACTTCAAAAATGTAATTTGGAAGGACACTAAATCGGCGCGCAAGAAAAGAAAAGGGAGTTCATGCGTATATTTATAAAATGTAAACACTAATGAAATTAGACATCCGCCATCTTCAGAACACACAACGTAACATGAAGAGATTGAAAAAGAATTACATAAACTAGAAAGATAACAGGAGACATAGAACTTGAAAGTAAACGCACGGAAGGGATAGTGGGATGAATGTATTACATGAAAATAAAATATAAACAGTTGACAAAAGAGAAACTTGATTTGATATCAAGAGGCACGAAGACATCTAGGAAACGTGGAATGACAAAATCTAGGACCAATGTGGAATAACGTGGACAATAATCGTAAGATAGATTTTATGGGAGAAGGTTGGATAAATCTTTACCTAGCAGCGAATAGACGACAGCTGTTGACGATTATGATCATTTCGGATATTCAGGTTAGTGTCGTAAATATTTTACAATATAGAATTTAGAATAAGTTTAAATCCAACGTATATTTTCCCCTTCATTTCACTTGACTTGCATGGATTTTCCCGGCATGATATTTTAAAGTGTAAGTCATACTGTAACGACCAGGAATGATACATACTATAAGCGTAGACAAACTTACACCAAGCGTAAAGTGAGTATTAAGATTGCGTATGTAGGCCACATCTTTCAATCCAATTCGTGACTTGTATAGGATCGAGCAACATCTAATATAATTAAATTCTTTCCCTGAACTTCAGAAATGAGCACTGAAAAATGTATACAATGGATAATCTTCTGCAAGCTATTAAGTAACTAACTAACTAACTCTATGGCCTATGGAACCCGGAGGTTCAGTGCCGCGTTCACAAAAGCTCTCCACTGACTTCTATCCTTAGCTAATTGGATCCAGTTTCTACTTTGTATTCCTATCTCTGCGAGATCCATCTTAATATTATCCTCCCATCTGCGCCTAGGTCTTCCTAATGGTCGTTTTCCTATGGGTCTACCAGTCAAGACTTTGACAGCGTTTCTACTTTCTTCCATTCTAGCTACATGACCTGCCCACCTAAGCCTCCTAGACTTGACGACCCTAACAATGTTGGGTAAACCGTATAAACTATGTAGTTCCTCGTTATGAAGCTTCCGCCATTCCCCATTCTCGTTCCTCTTGGGTCCGAATATTCTTCTCAGGATCCTGTTCTCAAATACTTTCAGTCTATGTTCTTCCCTCAGAGTAAGCGACCATGTTTCGCAACCATACAGAACAACAGGCATGATTATCGTTTTATATATTTTAAGCTTCAAATTCCTCTTTTAAGCTATTAAGTAACATGATGTATAATGTAAATATAATTTATTAGTGAATTTTCATATTCAAAAACAGTACTCTTTGTCCATAAGACATTAATTTACAAACTTCAACTCTCAATCTTAAGGTGGATCACCACCTGGAAGTCAGTACATGTTTTAGCTCATTCCCTTAACTACTGTGTAATGAAATATTACATGTTATAAATATTGTATTGTTAGATAGAGTTTCAGCTACAACATAAAACACTGATTTATTTGGTTGTGTCTTCTGAAACCGAAAAAGGTAACAAATAAAACAAAATATTTGATTCGTTTTACAATGAGCAGATGATGGTACTTGCTGTTAGATATTACTAGAGGTGCTGAGTTTCACGAAATGTTTATTTGTATGCGTAAAGTATTAGGAAGTAACGGTCTTATTACGAAATAGATATATTGTTTGACCGTTTTCCGTGTTATGTTTCACATTTTATTTCAATATTAATTTACATTTAAGGAAATAGATTTTGAGAAACTTGCGCAGAACGCCATAATGCGTTGTTGCCAAATTTGTACGTTTACTGTGGTAGTCACAATAAGAAAATTCCTGGATTCTAGCGTTGCAGTTCGAGAAGCGCAACTTAACTCTGAATTGCGATATGATCGAAAACTAATTTCTCCAGTAAGTATTCAAGCAGAATTCCATGATTTCTTGCTTTATTATCTGGCATCAGTAAACATTCGATACTATCTGGCAACTCCGCACTATTCAAGCAGGTTTAGCGTTGCATCGAGAATACCTAGTGATCCACCTTAACGCTTTCTAGAGCAAATTTAGGCTTTGTTTATCTTATTGTTCTCATACCAAACTCAATACAATATCTCAGAAAGCCAATTTACAAATCTTTCTCAGAATTTGAGAAGAATATGTAGTTAGTAAGACTACAAATTTAATGTTGATTGTAGAGCTTATACAATTAAAGCGCAAGTAATTAAAGGAATAAAGTTAATTGTGAATGTTTTATCATAAAATAATAATTCATATTTGTAACATATTTGAGTGAGTATTGTTTAGTTATTAAAAATAAGTAGTAAGTAGATGCAAAGTAAGCCAGAGAAATGAAATCATAAGGATCATTGTAAAAAAAAAAAAAAAAAAAAAAAAGATTTGTAGCAATGATTCTATTTCCGAACTAAGAAGCTACTTTCTTCTTACCAGCTTTACAGCTTCTGCTAGGACAATTTTTTAATGCTGTACACCCGTGCATAATAACTTTAATGCCATTAGTTTAACCTTAGAACAAATCAGAAATATTTTCTTATGTCAGATCTACTTATCAGTTAATGTTTATATTCCACTACTGAACAAACAAGTTGCTACAGTAAACAACCACAAAGATAATATCGATAATTCCGCTTTATTATCCAAATTACGAGAACTACTCGTACCATAGAGAAAGATCCTCCCTGATCTTTCTAGTAGTCTTATACTCCTTAAACAGTACATACAATATTGTCTGAACTTTCTAAAGTGCCCATATTTATACCAAAATTAATATTATAACAACATAGATTAATAAACCTGGATAATTCAGCTAGTATCTAAAATTATAACAAGTTCTTCCTATATCAAATTTAAACTTCGACATACAGTAGTGTACAGTAATTTAGAGACTTAGGGTAGACTTCAATAATGGTAGTTACTATGTTATACTTTGGCCAGGTGAAAAATAGAAAATCTTGTATAGAATCCGAAGAATGATTGTCGTAATACGTGTTAGTACTGTTTGTCCTCTATGACTGTCTAGCAGTATGAATAATATCATAATAATAAGAACGAGTATCTAATGTTCTTACTTTTTGAAAAAGATAGAATCCCGACGTGGGAGAAAAATTTACTTCTGTGTGAGGAATAAATTCACAAGATTCTGAAACTATTAAATAATAAGGAAGATTTGGTTATATTATCTCCAACTTAACACAAATGTTTTTTCAATGAGGAAGAAAGGTCACGAGGCCTGGATGTAAAGAATTCTGGTATAACAACTGGCTGTCAATACACAGATTACTCCACCTGGATAATTCAGCCGTGTCTGAAATTATAACATGTTCTGCATATACATCCTATTTTACGACATACAATAGTGAGCTGTTATTTAGAGACTTAGGATAAACTTCTATAATGGTAGTGTGGCTTGTGCCAGAAAGTTAGTTGACTAATAATGCAAAATATTTCCCTGAGACACGCCTGATTTTAGGGGATACCCAATAGTAAACTTTATATCGCATGAAAATCTGTATAATCACGAAATATAAACTTTTTGAAATTTTTCAAGTTTTGAAGTAGATATGATTATTGTTTTGCTTACACTTCATCAAAGTAACGACTACAAATCACATGGTTATCCACAATATTACATACAAGAAAACACAGGGATGTTCTTTACTTGTTTCAAAATGAAATGCAGCTTACAGTAATAATTATTTAAACTGAATATTATTTTGTCAGTATTTCAACAAAGGACATTCAAGTTTAAGCAACACACTTTCTTAAAAATTGAAAGAGCATACAGTAATCATCTGTACGTTATCTATGACAGTGCTCAAATCAGCCTATTCATTCGAAGATATTGATGAAAGAAAATGCAGTGAATTGAGTACAAGTATTGCTTGTGACTAAAAGCCAGAAGGCAGTAACGGACTATGAGAAAAACTGTGAGCCATCATTATAACTGTGGGGATTATTTCATCCAATAAACAAAGATGGGTTAAAAATTTTAAAAAATACATCATGCAATATTATATTATGAAAGTTAATGGAGGCACAGTCGAACATGCAATTCCTTCGTCGTTTAACGCCTATTTGAACACCGAGGCTAAATGAGACGTGAATATACTGCTTAACGTAAAATCAAAGCACACGATATTCTATTGAAAGTCAAACTTTGAACTCTCGAGTGTACACCAGCTTTATAGTTTTGAGGTAGTTTTATTTTAATGTAACAAAGACAAAGGTTTCTTTACAGTACCAATCTTATAGCTATGGATTGCAGATTGATTTGTCATGTTTCAATACAGGTTCATTTGTAGCTCCCTCGTGGCTAAGCAGTTAGCGTTTGCGCCTTTGGCGTGGGAGACTCGGATTCATCGGATCACACGTTAAACTGTAGTTCACGTGGGACGCTAAGCCCAAAAATCAAATACAGGTTCATTTCTTTATATTCCGAACAGTTGGAAATCGTACACACTCCCACATGTTTTTTTGATTTAACGTTACCCAATCCATCACCTCCATATAATATATGATCCTTATTCCTGAAATATTCTGTATAGGCTTTTATATCAAATCGTTATATACCAATAGACCGATAGATAACTGTATTTTGTACAGAAATGCAAAGCAAATAACCAAAATCTATAGATTTTATAAAATTATTATAAATTGTGCACATTACATAAAGCGCTTTCAGCATTATATTTGGACAAGTACCATTATGAATTTTCCTCTGTATAAGGTCATAGGTCACGTGACTTACCTGTGACCGCACAGCCGCTAGGTGGATCTGGGCGACACGGAGGTCGAAGCGCTTCAAGCTAATGTCTTCCTGTAGCTCATTAGCCTTGTTATACAAGCTGGACTCCAGGCTCCTGGAACAAAAAGAAAAAAAAAATATGTTTCAGAGATCTTAGAAGAAACTTGAGAAGTTAATTACTTAATATGACAAAAAGAAAATCTTTATTCCAAGAAGGAGAAAAAGTAAACAATAATTAATTAAAGATTGGTTTAGGAATATAATGAACTAGAACTGGCTTTTTGAGTAATCGAAAGGGTAGCACACTTGTTTTCTGTTCACGAGATCTCGAGTTCGATACATGGTAAAGGCACTTAAGCATAATAGTTAAGTAGGATGTGAATAAATAAATAAACCTGCCATTAGGAAGACATTAGACGCAGATGCGAGGACAATATTAAGATGGATCTCGCAGATATAGAAATACAAAGTAGAAATTGGATCCAGTTGGCTAAGAACAGAAGTCAGTACAGAGGTATTGTTAACACGGCATTGCCGCCCGGGTTCCATAGGCCATAGAGTTGGTCAATAATGTAACTAAAGAACATTATACGTAGTATTAATATACAATGTTTACAAATGATATCTGAACTGAAAATGCATGGGTGAAAATGACACTTTATATTATGTGTGTGTGTTAGAGGTCTGCACGAGCCTGAATTTTTAGCCCGAGCCCGGCTCGGCCCATGAATTTACAATGAAAGGCCGGACCCGAGTTCGAGATATGTTCTAGCATTCCTGGACCGAGCTCGTGTGATAATCAAATGAGCCCGAAATAAGCCCGAATTACAGAAACTTAATAATTAATGTAAAATTGTATTTTAATTTACAGCAATTAGAGGTTTAATTTTGCAGTTGTGTTTGAAAAGTTCTCCAGAAACAACGGAGGTGCAATATATATCGTTGTACAATATATTTACAAAGTTAGGCCCGAAAAGGACCGAGAAATGTGGTTATATATTTAAAAATTCACGGCCCGAGCCCGCCCCGGGCTCGAAGTGATATCTGCTTTGTAGGCCCGAGCCCGTGCAGACCTCTAGTGTTAAGACAAATCAAGCAGTAATAGATACAACATACTACTTAGTAGTGCATATTTTCATAAACGGCATAGAAATAAATAATCTGTTCCAGAAGAATGAAAACTATTAATTGGTTTATACTGGTCAATAACGACATACTTTTTAGAGCTAAAAAAACTTCGTTTCGGTCGAAAATTACGCATCAGAATCCACCGTTAAAAGCAGGCCATTTACTTCAGCTCGATAAAGTCTTTCGATTATCTTTCGACAATGTTATAATTAAACAAATTAATTAAAGTTTAGGAATTAATCATAATTTTAGGTTATACCTGTTATTTATATGGTGGACTGTCATCTTGTTAGAATCATATTGAAAAACTTGATTAGTGTATACTAAATTTCAGTATTAGTTTCATATTAATAAGTGATGTGGTAACAGTATACGATCAATTATTTTTAGCTTTACCAAAAAAGGTAGTTTTTCTCGATTTTATCGAAAATTACGCATGAGAATTTACACTCATCTAATCGCCAATAATATTGTAGAATTAGGATATTCAAAATTATTTTTCTAATTATCTTTTTTCTTAAAGAAAATATAAAAAAAACAGACTTTAGTGTTTTGAAGTTCCGGTTTCCTCTTTTGACAGTTGTACGCATACCTGTCTTCGTTAACAACTAATATCTAATTAATCCAAAATCACCATTTTGCGGAGCACAGTGGGTTAGTGATAGAGAGTTTACCTCTGGTGTGTTAAGTCCCTGGTTCGATTCTTGGCCAAGTAAGTTTATGTTGGGCATCATCGTGCCCGTAGGTTTTCACGGGGTATTCCCGTTTCCTTCCACATTTTAATTCCACCAATTTTTTCCAGCATCATTCACTTGTCTTAATCATTGATTAAAGGACATAATCGTGGGACGTTAAACTGAAAGAATTAAAATCATCATTTTAAAAACATCTAATAGTGTATTGCGTATTCAAAAGAAATTGTAATCTACAAAATCAAAGAGTAAATCTTGTGTGAGATGACTTTTTTGACAAAAGTATACCCAGAATGATATCATCTTCATTAACCAAGAAACCCATCTCCGAGAAAATCCGTGGTCCCCGCGTAGCGTAGTCGCTAACGCTCTCGCCTTTGGTGTGAGCGGTCCCGGGTTTGATTTCCGGTGAGGGCACTCGGTCGAAAATGTGTAAAAAGCTTTTTGAGGCCAGGCATCCTGAATGAGGTTTTTTTTGGGGGGTTTTCTCATTCACACCAGGCAAACGCCGGGATGGTACCTAACTTATAGATCCCAGGCCGCTTTCTTCTTTCCCCAGTACTTTCTTCCTTTTCCCCGGATAGTGTGATCGCTAAGAGAAGTCGTCCTTCAAACGTGACGGACTAAATGGCCATAGATGCCGAAAGCCCAGAAATCTAAATCCTAAATCCTGAAAGAAAATCCGTGATACACGCACAAATATGAAAGAACGGAAACGTATTAAGGTGTTTATATAGTTTGTACTGTTTGGAGAGTTTCTTCTGTTCAGGAATGTAGCCAAAAATGTAAACGAAATCTACTGAAAAATAAACAAGGGATCTATAAAAATGTATGAATGAGTGAATATAGTAGTTTTCGTGTTTCCGTATGCTCTTGGGTTACTTTTGATTAATACCACGTTACTCTTAACACTACCGTAACGATGTTCTCCCTTTGTACTGTTCTGTTGTGTACGGAGAGGAATACGCAACATAACGTATACTGCATAAAATATTATAATTTTATTTCCATTTAACTGTATCTTACTACGGCTGAAATTACTTAATAAACGTCTCTTACTATAGCACTAATTTCGAATATGTCGTTTCGTTCCGCTCATCTCATAATCAAATTTAGTAGCTCGAAATCCACTTAAATTAACATATTCTTAACAGGATTTTCCACAAATGAGTTTCATCCTCAACAAATATAGTAAACTCTAGTAAAGGCACTAGAGAGGATAATGCGAATATTTGTGAATCAGGTTGAGATAGTCAGTATTATACACCCTTTCATACCACAAATATATGAGGTTTTAACCTTAACAATACTTTTTAGGTTTAATCAGAAACACGTTCAATCTTTCGAAAGAACAACTGTTTGGCGTCGGTTTAAAAAGTAACATATTAAGCTTTAAATATACTCTCATTTTTTAGGTTTAAACAAAACAGTTGTTAACTTTAAAAAACGCTTTTAACTTTGAAAGTTTGTTCGAACTTGTGAATGTTAACCTCTATATACTAGATAATCCCGCTTTTTCTCAAGAGTAAAGTTGTTTGCAGATCGATTTCTAAAATCAAAAAGAGATACAACTCAAAATATACATATGAATATGTAGAAGTAACAATGGAATATTGTTTTGTCACTAGACTTATGTTGTTGTGCGAACTTCTGTCATTGAAAGACGTCAAGAAATGAATTAAATTAAGATTGCAAGGCTTGAGGACACGCTTGAACCATTATTAGTTAAAGGAAAGTTAAAGGAATTATGTAAAACATAATTCTGTATTTCATGAAATGAAATGAAATCTTTAAGTTTTACGTCCCACTTTTATGCCGGCTAGGCTAAAGGAGACGGTGATGGTGAGAAATGTCTAAAATAGTGGAATGAAGAAAGTGAAAGGAAACGGGAAAACCTTGAGAAATTCCACGCACATGGTGTCTGTCCCAGTACAAAGCTCACTTGACTCGGGCTGGGATCGAACCAAGGATCCCAGACACCAGAGGTGAACGTTCTACCACTGAGCCACCGCGGCCCCCAACTCTGTATTTCAGTATAACATTTATAGACTAATACGAAAGATAACCATTGTAAGTTCGATACATATTGAACATTTTTGTAGAAACCACTCGGACCTAGAACCACCTCTAGAAAAAAAATAGTAATACTTAAACCAACCATTCCTTACCATAAGCTAATGAAACATTTCGTCACTCAATATTATTTTGTTTGTAAGTTTAAAACCCAAGAACTGAATTAAGGATGATAGCAATAAGGCTTGCTCAAAAAAAAAGTTTTAATTTTTAAAAAAATGAATCATAAATGCTTATTCCATACTAGTTCCGTAGAGCACTAAAATACTGAGTTGATTGATAGATTGATTAGGATTTAATAAGGACATAAGCAATAAAGTCCTCGTCCTCGCCACGACAAGGTCAATGGCCGACACAGATAGCTCATTAAAAATACTTCTGGGGAATACTTCTGAGTTCAAATGGTGTTTTTTAAAATAAACATGTCAATAATTCAAAGAATTTAATTTTCTCTGCTTTCTGGAGTCTCTATGGATATGGCTATTAGAATTGAAGCAACATTGAAATTCAACTAACTAACTTTATAACCTATGTCATCTGGAGATTCACTGCTGCATTCACGAAAGCTCTCCACTGAATTCTAACCTTAGACTACTGAAACCTGTTTCAACTTTGTATTCCTATTTCTTCAAGGTTTTTCTTAATATTGTCCTCCTATCTACATCTACATATTATTAATATTTTTTTCAATTGAGCTTCTTTTCCCTTCGTGAATTCGTGAACTTTAAAATATACTAAACGATAATCATGCCTGTTGTGCTATATGGTTGCGAAACATGGTCGCTTACTACCTAGGTATAAGGAAAGAACATAGACTGAAAGTATTTGAAAATAAAATTGTAAGGTGAATATTCGGACCGAAGAAGGGCGCGAATGACGGAAACTTCGTAACGAGTAACTGCATAATTTATACGGTTTACCTAACATTGTTAGGGTCATTAAGTTTAGGAGGCTCAGGTGGGCAGGTCACATACCCAGAACGGAATTTAAGTAGAAACGCTTTCAAATTTTTAACTTGAAATTGAAAGACAACATTTACGAATAAGAAAAAAAACACGTTATTTTATCAGTAATTGATAATCCTATTTATACAGATTCCTTACAAACAGTAAAAATGATAGTCATTAAAATACAGTTACTGGCATTGTTTCATGAAATATCAATTCAAATATACGATCAGCATAGTAATAGGTGAAAACAAACAAAATTAAAACAGAGGTCGTGAAAAAGATAAAGGAATAAATGATAAAACAGAAAATAAATCAATAAACAGTAATAATAGTAACATATTACACGTAAATTCTAAATCAGGGATGCAAATAACCACTCGCCCGGGGCGAGTGGTTCATCGGTGCGGGCGAGTATTTAATATCATACCGAAGGTACGTAAATGATTTCTATTGTGAGATATTGGCTAGTAGCTTATTTCTTGGACGAGTAAAATTTCGTTGCTTATTTGCATCCCTGCTCTAAATAGAGAAATCGGAGAGAAGGTTAATTATTTTATATCACAAATACAGTTAATAAAGACCGCGTTTCTCCTCTAAATCTAAGTCTAAGCGTTCTCTGATATCTGAGTTTTTTTTTGACCATTTTAAAAGATGCGCAAAATACTCACTCAGTGGAATGACATGATGTTCAACACATAGATTGTCAGTTCCACACATTAAAAAAAGAAATGTAAGGGCATCCGCTACGCAAGTGCACCCGGATCACTTCATCTCGGCAACTAGCCGTCTTCCATTTACTTGCAATAGGTTTTACAGCTTATTTTCGTTTGTCTGTTTCTAATTCATTTATCAACGGCAGCACATTCTTTTGGCGGAATAGCTACAAAGATCGGAGCGTGAGAAAGTGCTCCAACGTAACATCTTTCAATTCAAGGTTCATGGCTTTGTCGTCATGGTCATTTACTCGAATGGTCCAGTATCCCTGTATGAAGCCCTGTTGCTGTTTATTAATTTGATGATGTTTTATTTACGGGAATTAGCGTCGGTAGTAAAGACTACGATGGGACTATCAAATATTTTCAGTTGTCATGACTCTCGATATCTACAAGCACATTTGCCGAGAGAGCAGATTGTCTTGTAACGACCAATATCTGTATGCCTCAGCGGATACAATCTAGCTTAGATAATATTATAGTCTATTTTAACTTCATTATGAATTGCGTTTTATATTACGTACGCGTTTTATATTCTCTTTGAGTGGAAAATATAAGGATTAGCCCTAGAATTACTAGACCAATATCTCCTACATAAATTAACAAAGCGTAGGGATCAAATTTGTCTGTGCAGGTTTCTAGCGATTTTTATATCTATTTATTGGAGAAGACTTGAAAATTTGAACACACAGGTAAAAGCTGACCCCTGTAATATCTCTAGGATTAATAAATACAAATGCGAAATATAAATGATATAAAATTTGCTCGTCCCTTCCTTTAGAAGTGGATTTTTTTGAAAGTGCTGAAACACGCGTGCACTGATTTTGAATTAAAACTTTATATTCCGAATTTCTCAGTTATACGAATTCTCACTTTGGGCATTCTCTGAATTAAGAGTTCAAAAGATTTGATTATTATTATAGAGTTCATTTGATTATTATAGAATTTGCATTCCTGTCCATCTTTAGGGACGAAATTTTCGGTAACGTTGAAACACATGTTCCCCTATTTTTAATTAACATTTTATACATCAAATCCTTTTATTGGACACTTTCAGAGTAAAGGAAGGAAGGAAAAATTGATATTAAGCAAATTTCCTTCTTTTTTTCTCAGAAGCGGAAGTTTTGAAAACGCAGAAACGCGTGTCCAGATATTTTTAATGAGTTTGAAATGCACAAGTTTATCTCCCTAACCTTCAGGAGTTCGTAAGATACATTATTCTTGGCAATAAATTTGAACTCACCTTTACCCCAGCTAAGGATCCGTGTTGTAAACATTCCTTTGTTATCCTTTGACAAAGGGACTATTGCATCCAAATTTTACCTTTCTAGTAATAGTAATATGGCCTGGATGCTGATGAGTAATTCACTTTTATATTTATCTGAGTATACAATGAAAAAGAACGCATTCTTACAACTCATTGCCATTCTTCTTGCATGTTTATGTATTATTATCGTAGTGGAATTCCGACAGAAGGTTGCGTTAATAAAATGTCATCTGGTGCCCAAATGAATTTTTCATTGCTGTTGTAAGAGGAAGAGAACGTTGATAATCCCATGAAAAAGCGAAGCTTAAGCAAAACAAAATAAAAAAAAATAAAACCTATGTCCTCGTGACTGACCTAGATGACTGGATGGCGTGGTCTCATGTGTCCCTCAGGGGTTGAAAATTTAATGTCATCTTCATGTATTCATCACGCAACTCTTGCATGAAAGCCAATTTAATTATGAGACTTTTTTTGTTTTTTTAAATTTCAAAGTTGTTGCATTGGCCGCTTTTCCTCTTTTTCATGTATTATTTTTATAAATTGAATATTCAAATGGTTGCATCAGAGTAAGCTAGAGTTCTTTGACTTTTTCTCTCAATATCCATTACCAAATTATTCATAACTCAAAACGTAGTCAATATTTTCCAAAGCGAAGACGATTCCACAGTTCATTGACTCAAGACCTTATAAAATGTTTTACGTATCCGCAATTCTTTTCACTGTATATAACAGTAAATACCGTATATACCTGTTGTTTATGTGTATATAATACCATTACTACGATGTAAGTGTAGATAATCGGATAAAAATACAAAAAAAATATGTATACGCTATTACTAACGACTTGACGAAAATCATTAACACACCTTTGCTCCAAGTATCACTTTTATTCTATACCTTTTGTAGCCATACAACTTTCATATAAACCATCCAGAGTAATATTTACCGGATATACAATCACAACTGCCAGTAACTAGTAGATATTTAATAATCTTCAACTATACACATATTAATTACGTCAACATAATCTAGATTCTATTTCAATCTAAACAATACACATACTAATTTCTTAACAACCTCTACCTAACTTTATGTTTACAATTTCGCGCACTTTCTGCTCATACTACATCCTAACAGTAAGTTATTGTATCTATAAATTTGTGTCTGGAAGGAAAATTACATAGACTATGCAGCCAACGTTATAAGGTGGTCAAGACAAAATGTATAAGAAATATGGTGGAAGAGATGAAGGAATGTTGTTATTTATGGAGATAAGTAACACGTGATAAGAAATGCAGATAAGATAAAATTAGAATATCTAAGACAAAGACGATATTTGAAGAAAACAAAACTTCTGACCGAAAATATCAACATAAAATTTGAAGAAAAAGTTAATGAAGCATAAAGAAGCATGATGGGTATGAGACATGGACTCTAGAAGAAAACGGAGAACGGAACCCCTCAAAATGTGAAGCCATAAAAGAATGTTGAGAATTAGGTTTGGCGGATAAGACGTCGAGTAAAAGAGTTTTGGAAATAGTAGGAGAAAAAAAGGGATATGCTGAAACTAGTTTGAAATGAAGGGATAGATTGATCGGTCATATAATATGAAACATGGAGGAATCATACACTTGGCTACTGAGGGAATGGAAGAAGATAAAGTACCCAGAAGAATGCTGACATAGAAATATAAAGACTAAAGAGTACAGAATGTAGGAAAGGAAGTTGCAAAGAAATATAAAACATCTGAATAGGGAGCTGCATAAAACCAACCTACTAAATTGCTTATACAGTAAAACCTGTCTTGAACGGACCCTTTATTAAACGGAAAACTGTCTTAAACGGAAATATTTCACGGTCCCATGAATTTTGGAGAACAAAACGTATAAAAAGTCCCTTCATTAAGCGGAAACTGTGTTACGCGGACAACGGAAAGAAAAAATAAACATTTAACGGAAAATTCTCAGTTCCGGACTACAGCGTTTAGAAGATGTTTAGACATTTTGTGAGACATATACATTACACTGTCTGCGATAAAATGTTCGTTCTTTTGTTAAATATTTCTGGACAGTGTTAACCTTCCCCAACCACTACTCATATTCACCCCCCACAAATTGTCCTTAATCCCCGCAACTTAATCAAGAATCATACGGAATGTCGGAAAGAAGAAAACGAGATAGAGGAAAAAGAGGAATACGATACCGAGTTCGAAGAAGAGTGTAGAATAAATACATATCAAGATGTTTAAAGGCTCAGATAAATACATGTCAAGATGCTCTCAGAAGTTTAAAGGAACTACAAAAATTTTGCCTTACGGAAAAATGATTCTGATTCACTTAGTATAATTTCTCAGGTTAAAGTGTATGCGGAAAGTCAAGCAGCCAAGCAGCAACGTATACAGAAAACCCTGCTTGGCTATTAGAAAAATAAAGAAAACGTGTGCATAGCAAATTTTGTATTCATTTTAATTTTTTTGTGTATTTATTCGTAGAAGAAGAAGTACTGTAATTGAACAATGTACGTACAGCAATATATTTTCTCAGTATGCCCCTTTATAAGCATGTATTAAAAAAAAAGAAAGAAAGAAAGAAAGGAAAGGTCTACCTTCACTAAGCGGAAACCTGACTTTAACGGAAATTTTTGCAAGTCCGTCTCGATTCCGCTAAAGACAGGTTTCACTGTATTAGAAGAAAGGAGATAAACATACGTATTTACAAGAAGTTTAAACAAATGATTTTTAAAATTACTCTGAAGGCTGTCTGCAAACTGAATCATTTCTCGGTGGAAATCAACACTTGAGGGAAGATAAAAAGCATGACCCACCACACACTAAAATTTTTCACTACCACTTTTAATACTAAATCGTAAGTCATGTCATGGGTTAATAAAATCTTTTTTTTTTTTTTTTTTTTTTAGCAAGTATGAACACAATTATAATAGGTGTTTTCGGTAAACTTTGTCCGAAAAAACTCACTTCAGAAAACTAAAATTCCTGATTTCTTCAGAAAGAAATGCATTATGTCATAATCTAGAGTTATCAATGAATTATTTATGGACAAAGTACTAAGATAATCATTGTATCCACTTTCGAGAAAATCATCAGAACGAAACACAAACACACTTGGAAACTGCTCATTCCAAAATTTTGTGAGGAAAATGGAATTATGATATATAGTATAACAGTGATATTAATAAAATATTTACTTATGAGATACGAACATACAATAGACTTGTCTTTGAGAAAATAGCGGTTTAAAATTTTCAAATTCAAATAAACTATCCTTATATTTGGGTATAAGAGAAAATTAGGAACACCTCTCCTTATTAATACCACAAGCTTTAAGATTGGGCTTCGATACATGAAACGGCGTGGTCTCTAGACCGATCTGCAAGGAGCTAATAGAGGACGAGATGCATGAAAAAAAAAATGGTAGCTACAGATTATGAAACGTGTAAATCCGTTACAATTGAGAGCTTTTTTTCTCATTAGCATAATAATTGTCACTATTATTATAACCCAAAATAAGGAACTTACTCCGGTTAGCAAAATACGCTCAACCTTGCTGGATATTTCAAGATAAATTACTTGTGTTATAAAGTGTATAGTTGCTACTGAAATGTTTACGAATTGTGTGCAAAACCGCTTGAGCTGATTTTGAGAACTAATTTATATTAGTATATTATCTCTCATATCTTTTGCCGAAATAAGTGGCTTATTGTTAAATTATTAGTAATTATTCGTTTATGAACCATGGAGAAAATTTCTTGAGATGTTTTTGAGAAATATGTGACTTAAAAAAACATACTCCCATGTAAACCTTCTGTTCTGTATCTTTTCAAAGCAAAGTGAATATTCCATATTGTAAAAAAGTGTTAGAATTTGTTAAATATTATTTTAATTACAGCAAAGACATTGTCTGGAAGATTCACATCAAGAGAAGTATAACCTTGTAAAAAGTTTTAAAAATTAAAAGATAGCATAGACATAGAGATTGATTGACACACACAAACACACTTTCAAGGAAAGTTTACTCAATCTCTGTTTCACAAAGAATCGATTGGAAATAGAATCCATTTTGATTATGTAATCGATTTTACTCTAATACTTGTATCCTTGATATACGAACTCCAGACACAAAATGTGGCCCCTCGTAACGTAGTCGTTAGCCTTTAGTGCGAGCGCTCCCAGATTCGATTCGTGGTGGGGACATTCGAAAAGGCATAAAAGATTTTCAGGTATTCACATATAAATGTCGGGATTCTACCTAATATAATGGTCTCAGGCCGTTTCCTTCCTTCCCCAATTCTTCGGATAGTGTAATCACCGAGAGAAGTTATCCCTCATACGCGATGGGCTAAAATGGTCTTAGATGTCGAAAACCGAGAAATATAATTCCTAATTCTTAATCCAGACACAAGGCTATGACAATGACAAAAAATCATTCAGCAATCAATTTCCAATTAGTCAACCTATCAAAACCAAGTATCTGACTGGAGAACGACACGAATCGAAAACTTCCAATCCGTGATCAACAGTTCCTTTCCAACGTAATTCTCTGGAAACAATAGTCAATGAGACTTCTGAATCAATTTTAACTAAAATTGGTACACATATTACTTGCAGTCTTTTAAAGAATATTGTCGGGGTAAGACCTATCTAGCATATCTACGGGGGAGGAGAAGGGGAGACATAAAAATGATAGAAAACGATCGATAATTATACCAAATCCATAGTTTTCGGGATCTATGACCTGGTTGGTGACAGTTTCGGTGCCCTTTAAGTTCAAGTCAGCTCCACATTGAGAGTAAGATCTCCTAACACACCTAGGGGGAGGGTAAGGGCTAAACACATAAAAACTATCGAAAACAACCGATATTAATGTCGAATCCATAGTTTTCGGGGTCCATGAGCTAACTGATGAGAGTTCCGATGCCCTTTAAGCCTAAGTTCAGCGTCCAGTGAAGTAAGACCACTTTGCACACCAATAGGGTGGCGAGGGGGATACATATAAGAATGATCGAAAACGACGTTATTAATGTCGAATCCGTAGTTTTCGGAATCGCTGAGATGGACAGTGACTTCCGATGCCGTTTAAATCCAAATTCAGTTGCTAAGTTAATTGGTGGCACTTCTGATGACACTTAAGTTCAAGTTCAGCTCCCAGTGGGTACAAAACGCCGTTAGCACTCTTAGGGGGGAGTGGGATTGGCAGACTTAAAAATGATAAAAAACGATCTATCCACAGTCGAATTCATTGTTCTCGGGGCAGTACTGGCGACCCCTAAGTTCAAGTTCAGCCTCCGGTAGGAGTAAGATCCCCTAGCACACCTAGCAAGAGAGAAAGGGGTAACATAAACAATAATAGAAAACGACCGATATTAATAAAGAGTTCAAAGCTTTCGGGGTTGCTAAGATGAATTGCAACACTCCAAATGCCATTTAAATAAAAGTTCAGGCCTCGTTAGCACCCCTGGTGACATGAAAAAAATAATCAAAGGCGACATATATTAGTATCCAATCCATATTTGTCAGGGTCCTTAACTTGATTGGCGACTCTCTCTATAGCATTTAAGTCTAAGTTTCACCCCTATTAGCATCCTTATAGTGGTAGAAACGGGTTGGCATATAAAAATACTCGAAAACGATCGATATTAATGTCAAATCCATAGTTTTCGATGTCGTTGAGATTCATAATTACATTTCCGATAGCGTTAAATTCCAAGTTCAGCGCCCATCGGCATGGGGGTGAGAAGGATTGAAAATGTTTCAAATGACTTGGGTTCGTCAAGCTATTAGGTTACAATCGCGATGACATTTAATCCCAAGTTTAGATATGAACGGGCATATCTGCTGGATTGGAAATACATATAGGGGCAACGCCAAACACGTCGCTCATATCTATTTGGATATATGTGCATGAATGTATATTAAAGCGTAACTCTAAAACGCTGGATCAAATTTAATCAAACTTGGCAGATAAACGATATTCAATCTGAAAATAAACATGGGAATGAGACACCCCAAGGGGTGGGAGTTGGAAGGAGTGACATTAAAAATAATGCAAAATGATTGATACTGGTGTACAATCCAAGGTTTTCGGGGTCGCCGAATTCAACAGTGACGCTCCCAATATCTATTAAGTCCAAGTTAATCACCACCGTTAGGGCGAGAAGTAGATGAAAAACAAAATGTCAAAAATGATTTAGATTTGTGTCGAATTTATAGTTTTCGGGGCAGGAAAAACGTCTGACCCGTTTGAAATGACTTTTAGAAGACAGTTAGAACACATTTCAAGCTGTTAATTTTTATTAATATAAATTTGATTAATGGCGTATTTTCTGTTGGGGTAGTGTATTTCAATATTTATGCAAAAACTAGAGAATCTTCTGTACAAAAACTAGAGAATCTTCTGTACAAAAACTAGAGAATCTTTTATCATTACACTTTTATTGAAATAAATACTCTAAGTAGGATGGGATTCAAATACTTTCCATAAACCTATTCTTCATATGAGAAGAACGGGCATTTCAACTAGTATATAATAAACATTGCAATATAACAACATCGCATGCACCAGTAATAAATATCCGAGTTTGATATTTGCATACTATGATTTAAATGTACTTTCAATATGGTATCTTACTATATATAAAACTACATGAACTGACATAAATTATTGGGCACTTCCTGTAGGGCTACAATGATTAAATTTGGCATGATTGTAGCTTTCCGAGACTAACCGACAGGAAAATTGCCAAAAGTGAATGTTTTTAATTTTTAGGGCGTCTAAAGAGGGGATGAAGAATTTCCCCATGTTATTTAAATGGGCCTTTTTTAGGACCTATAATCTCATATTTTAGGTACTTAAAATTGGAATAAAAACTTGAAATTCGGTATGCTTGTATGTTTTCGTTAGCACTACCTAAGTAAGTTAGTAAAAATAAAAAATCCAAATTTAGAGTGGTTTTATAGGGAACTGAAAAATCTTTCCCATGTTATTTATATGGAACACCTTTTACACCCCCAAATTATTGGGCACTTCCTGTAGGGTTACAATGATTAAATTTGACATGATTGTAGCTTTTCGGGACTAACCGACAGGAAAATTGCCAGAAGTGAGTATTTTTAATTTTTAGGCTAGGCCGAGTAAACTCGGGATCTGGGGGGCGGATCCCCTAGCTAGCCGAAGTCTAGTTTACCTATAAAACGCTATGACACATATTTAATTGATTGTTTCATTTTTCCGATTATGATGATAGTTGCAACTCGAAATATCCACTCTGACTTATCCTCTCTAAGCAATGAAACACCAGAAGTACCCTTGGTTGGTGTGGACTTACGAATAGGTTCATTCACTATGTTAATGAGTGTTCACCAGTAAGGACTTTTACTATTACATTTTTCTTCCTTTTCTTTCATTTTCTAAGACGAATCAGTTCTCATTTATTAGGATTTTGAGCTATTGGATCTTATAAGATTCTAATGTTGGTACGGATGTGTACTTACGTCTGTTATTCTTCGCAATAACTGTATAACTCTTTAACGAAAGCGAATTTTTAAATTCTGTTTTCCTTTTGTAGCAGATAGCTAGAACGATTATCTCGGGCAGGTTCCTTAATGGAGTCAATCCGTTAATATCTTAACAGGTAACTTTAACATCCGTACGTTATTCCTAACAATAATTCTTGAACAAAAGTGAATTTTAAAATTCTGTTTCTTGCAATAGATAACTAGAGAACGCTCAGTCGAAAAAATGTAAAAGTTTTTCTTGGACTAGCCATCCTGAGTAAGGGTTTCCTAAGTTTACCTCATTCACACCAGGTAAATGTCGGAATGGTACCTAATATATAAGTCCCAGGCCGCTTCCTTTCTTCCCTTTCCTTGGATAGTGTCATCCCTTATACGTGACGGGCTAACATGGCCACAGATGCAGAAACCCAGAAATCTAATTCCTAAATCCTAAATAAATAACTAGAGCAATTATATTGCAAGGATCCCCACATCACAACAAAACCACATGCATAACGACACGTGCATTATTTACAAAAGCAGACGATATGGACGATGGAGGACGAACCACCCGAAGAGGACAAATAAAGGAGGGACCACAGAAGGATCTGGCATCAGTCTGACCACTGACCAACTAACCAACACCTGCTTCAAGGTCACATTGGACTAGGGATCCTCACCACAACCAAAAACTCACGAAGCTGCCTTGGGCTGAAGGGGTTTTCCTTCAAGATTCACCAAAACCTTGCAGGCGCCTTGGACTCTGCTTTGAGAGAAGGGGCACTGTGCAAAACACCAATTTCCTTCATCTGGTCAATAAGAAGAAAAAGACACTATTTATTTTTTGTAAATCAAAGCCATTGTACTTAGAAATTTTTATAATAAATTGATGAAGAAGAAATACTCGCCCGGGCCGTTATTTAGACTCTACCTATAAAATCATTTCAATAATAACCAAGTTTCTTAATGGAGTCAATCCATTAATATCTTAATGGGTAACATTGGCTTTAACGATACCTATCTATATTCCGTATCCCTTATTGTAAAATTCGCATGATTACTGTTTTTAGCAAAATTTATTACATATTCTTTTCGAGTTACCACAAAGTTAGCATCCTCAACAACAACAACAAAAGAATTATAGCTCTATCTAGATATATTAAGGCCCACAGCTTAATATATTTATTTGGACTTTACAGAAAATTTTCCAATGTAGAATAATGAAAGAATAGACCTAATGCCATCCATCCCTTCCTTAACTTCCCAACAAGAGACGTGACAAGTAATAAACAGTATTCTATTAGCGCTGCATTTGTTGAGGAATTTGCTTTCAATAGAAAAGTTTTCGCATTGCGCCTTTGGGTTCATTGATTTTCCAAAACATTATATTAAAATTATATTCTCCAAGGGTTGCTAAGAAATGCCAATGCTGGCATATACTGTCGGATGTTAAGGTATTCAACATACAGAGATAAATTGCTATAACACGATAGGAATAATTTGCTTCAATGTGTCCAAATTCCAAGGTAGACAGGGGGGGGGGGAACTTAAGAACAATAAAAATAATAAGTACTGCACTTATGGAAAAATGTGGGTTTCACAAAACAGGTCGAACTAGAGTGTTCGCCAACTTAAAGGCGAACTAGGGTGTTCGCCAACAATGTTTTTCTCTCTATATATTGTAAGCATTCCCACATTCTAGTGTATGCTTCTTGTACGAACACACGTCATAAATGTAAGTAAGTGTTATTGTTTATCAGCAAAGCTACAAGCAGATGATAGTAGGAGGAACAAATAGGCACGAAGCCGACACGGTGTAATCCCAAGATATACGAATCTCCCAGAAGATACCGATAAAAGACAACTGTCAGAGGACCAAGGTATCAGTTCACAACTAGCCTACAGCACCTGCTCCTGAGGAATTGGACAAAGGAGTTTCTATTTTACTTAACTCTGGAGGTCGCCCTGGGCAAAATGGATATCCTAACTACAACCTACCGCTTGAGGTCGCTATGGACAAAGGAGGTTCCTTAAAAACGTCTGCCGAGGTCGCTACAGACAGAGGAGACTCCTTTAACAAACAAACCCTGGAGGCTGCTCTGAGCAAAGCGGTTCCCGTATATACCGAGCTATACCTTAAATATCCGAAGCCACTTCTGTAAGATAAGGAAACTCTACTTGAAAACACATTGTATGTACAAGAAAACTTTGTAAATTGTTTATAAAACTTAATTTTATAATAAAATTGGTGAAGGGTTTATCCAAGACCGTTTCAATGACCACGAAGAACATTTATAGTAGAAATTCAACCGAATACAAATAATCTGGATCAAACTTGTTATATTAGTAGATTTTGAACTGCTTGTGTGAAGTATTATGGTGAGAGTTTCTTTTACACTTCGAGTAATCAAATGTGGAGTGTGGACTTAAAAAAGTTTTCGCAAAACCATTTTAATTAAGATCTGCTTTTAAAAAGTTTATGACGGATGACTATTTTCCGCAGCTTGAGAACTCATACTAGTCATATTTCCCATTGTACTATGAGCTTTCGAGATGACTTTAATAATAGTTGTAGTGCTGATTGAAACATTTTTGTTCTATTTATGTGTTCGTGAGTAGAACCTGAGACTTCATTTCATATTCTTGTACTAAAAATGTTTCATTAGGAAATTACAAAATACAAAAGTATGTATTCTTACGGGATTTTAGCTTTTCTCCCTTATCCTCTACCTCTCTCTCCCTTTGTGTGTGCATTTGTTTATCTCCCCAGCTTCACAGACACAAAATTACGTACATACATGGATACACAGTAATTATTTCCTCTCTGGATTGACCAACGATTTAGCACTAGCCGCGTACAGTGATTCATACTAGTTGACGTAGATAATTGAATGCACGATTCTAGCATTCATAATTAGGATTATCTCACCAAAATTCCTGGACTCAGCATTTCAATCTTGCTGTACGTCTGCCTGATTACATATTATCTGCAACCATTATTTACCATGGGAACAACACTTTGTAGGCCGTAGCAAATACAAGGTATGGCTTATGTATATTTATGAGTACAGAAACATATATATGCTATTCTGTTATACTATATTCCTATTTATGAACAAGATAATAGTAAATATAGACGAACGAACATATCTAGTAACCAGGAAGTAATGCTACTATTAGTTATAAAAATAATTTCATATCTAAAACAATAGAAAACGTATTTATTTCACATTTCTACTAGTTAAGCTTCGACACTTTTAACCCTACAAATTTGTGAAACAGTCAATTTCTTAAGCCCTGTATTCACTTAGTCGACTTGGCAGATCGGTGGATATATTCAATTATTTCAAATCAAAATTGAATGCTGCTTGTCGACTCGCTCTCCTCTGGTCGATTCGAAATCGACTGGCAATTCTAAAGATGTCCAAGCGAAAAGTAATTGGAACAATTTGCCATGTTATAGCAGAAGAATTAAGGGTCGAAATAATTAAAATAGCAGTGACAAGAGAAAAGGAAAGAAAATGGTGTTAGATAAGGAAATTGATATTAATAAAACAGTAATTGAACGGGTGAGATTAAGAAGGGAAAGGTTCCACATAACCAAACTTTTGGGAAACTGGAAAAAACTTGATAGTAACCAAACAAATAGTCACAGGAAGAAACGTACTATTGGAAAGTTGCTCCTTATAACCTTAAGCAACATATACGCAAAAGTGTTGTACTATTACATTCTTATTACGGTTATTATATGAGTTTAAAAACGGTGGAATCTTTCCCTTTTTAATCTCAACAGACTTAAAGTTCGAAAAAGTAAAGAAAAACGTATTTATGAGTTTAAAATTGTTCCTTGCTTATTGTTAAACCAACAAAAATAATGAAAATTAAACATTATTGACACATGTTATAAAAATAAAATACATGAGATATTGGTTTGTGCCTTTGTACACTGTTTCTATTACTACTCACTGTCCTCACTCTCATGCTCATCAGTAGGCCACTCTAAAAGTTTATTGTAAAACACTCTGGCTTGTTCCGGCACATAGTGAACCACTTTGGCAACATCCTCGAGTTTCTTCCTTTTTATGGGAATGATTCTATTATATGCCTTTTCAACAGGAGGGCCTGCTTCACCAGCTTTGTACAGTTTAGAAACTTTACTTTGTAGCCCGCCTATAAAAGTGTGACCTGTAACATATCCACCTTTTTGCTGCTGTGAATGTTGAGTGTTTGTAGGTAGGGATTTTAAAAGGCTATTTGGTTCGAACACTAGCACAAGTCTTTTTGAAAAATGTCGGCCACCATCCTTTGAAGTTCAGAATTTGTTTGTTTGAAATGGATTTCACCTCAAACAAAGGCTGCTTGCTTTTTACAGTGCTAATCATATCATTGTATTAATCAAGGAATAAATCCTATCGTGGCGTTTCATGGCTCTCTTAATAACACCAAAGTTCCGGTCGCAGGGGAGAAAACTGTGTCCTCTAATGGGGAAAAATACATGTACTTCATTAAATCGCCTAATAATAGTAAGAAACAGGAACAATCTCTCCAAAGTGTGATTGCGGTTTTGCCCGGGACATGAGTCACTGAACAGGTATAGAGTTTTCACTTGAGGGTCAACACTGTTGTTTATATAATCATACAATAAAGAACACACCTCGTTTGCTCCTTTCTTTGCAACTCCTTCATGATAGGTGTACATAGTAGCTTCTTCATTTCCTAAACTATGAACACAAAACACGTAATGCCATAACTTCCTTAAATAGAACATTTCCTGAACAGGTATGCACGGCAAAGGAAGATTTTGCATAAAATCAAAGCAGATTCCATGAACGTCATTTCAATTAGAGCATAGTTCAGTTACTTCTTGCATTTGCTTGTAAAACTTACTTGCTCTCCTTTTATGAACCATCAATTCAGCTACAGCGACCCGTTTAGCGTTGTCATTCAATGTCGATGATGATATTTTTGTATTTAGGTCTTCACACGTTGAACTCACAACTTGCAACCTACCGAATCGGTACCCATAATTTTCCTTGTAATAAGTTAAAAGTACTCTTTTTTTGTTATGTCTTTTAGTTCTGGATGCTTTTCCAGAAGCATTTTATGCATCTTTGTGCATGTCAGCCCAGCCTCTAAATATGTAACAGGATTTGAAAATAGTGGGAGTTTTTTTGGGAGGGGGGGTAAGACTCGATGTGTTCCTTTAGCACTATTAAAACATCATTGGGAAATTTCTTATGGTTATCGTGTTTTCCTCTCATGTCGGTAGGTTGCTCGCCTTTTGTTAAAATTTGTGTTAGCCGATAAACCACTTTATTGGGAACAGCATGCAAGCTCATAAAACCTTTCCGGCAAACTTCTACACGGTTAGAATTTTTCATAGCAAAATATTTACACGATGAAGGAAATTCCTTCGAATCAGGACTTTTAGGCCAATGTCTTCAACATCATGTAGTTCTATCAGACCTATCAGATAAGTGTACTGTCCATTCTTTGGTCTATCACTATAAACACATTGAATTATCTTTTCCTTTTTTTTTTTTTTTTTTTTTGGTCATTATTAAAACTAACTGTACACATTTGTTTGCATTCACAGTCTGGTCCGGTCTTCTTTTTTCAACTAACCTGCCACTTGTAGTCACAAACTCCTCCCCTTTTCGTTTTGCTGTTGTCATCATTGCTGTGATATTTCCATATCCCCTTCTCTTTTTAACGGGGCTTTCTTCACACTCCGAAGCTTCAGACATTGTTTGAAACACGTATTAAATGATGACAATCACAAATAAAATCTAAGAAACAATCGAAATCTCAAATTCAAGCAACTGAAAAGCACGTGTGTTGCATTTAGTGCTGTTGAATTTTTGTGACATTTGCGGTTTTCGGTTTTTGAGAAAACCGATTTTCTGAAAACCGAAAACCGCAAATGCGGTTTTCAAAACCGAAACCGCAAATGAGGTTTTCAAAACTGAAACCGAAAAAGCTCTTTTCGAAAGCGAAAGCCGCCCGAAATCGTGTTTGCGGTTTTATAAGGGATTGTCCTTTTCAAAGCAGAAACAATGTTTGCTGTTTTTAATTACATCTTTTAACAATTGTGAAAGCATCTATCGATCGAGACAAATGTATTGATTTATATGTGTGTTTTAACTTTTTTTATTTGCTCCAAGACTATTATGGTAATATGTGCAGCACAGTGCGAAAGGGATAGTTCGATGGTTGTACAAGTCACAGTTAAATTAGGGTGACAAATACTGACGTTCGATCCTTAGCTTTTTTTTTTAGTTATTTCTTTGACGACACTTTCAATGTACTTTTCGGCTGCAGGGAAGCAAACTGGACCCCACCTGATTTTCATATATGTTGTAAATTAGACCACCAGGAACACAAATCTGAAGGAATTTTGACATTTAGAATGTCGAAACTCGAGATATTCGAACATAAAGTAACCAGGAAGCAAAAAGGACACTATTTGATTTTTATATATTTTGTAAACTGGACCAAAATTAGCAATTATCTGAACGAATTTTGACATTCCGATTTCCCGATCTCGAGATACTAGAACTTATACAGTAGTTTTATGTAATATGTATAAAAGTAACGAAGAAAGTTCTGTCGCTTTTTAACCTATCACTTAGAGCATCGATATGTCACCTAAGACGTACCTGGAAGATCAAAAATAGTACCCATCAGTATCAATGACCTTCTGCCAACGTTCGGGATGGGCATGGATTCCTTCGCGGTAGAACTTGGTTTGCCGTGAAGCGAAGAAGGTATCAAATGCATTTAGCACCTCTACTACGGAGTTGAACTGGAGTCCTCTAAAGTGAGTGTCCAAGGAAAGGAACAGGTGATAACCGGACGGTATAATGTCCGGACAGTATGGCGGATGCAATAGTGTTTCCCATCCAAGGTGTAGGATGGTGTTCCGGCTCATTCTAGCTATGTGGGGCATAGCGTTGTCTCGTAATGGGGGAACCCCTTAGCGATTGAGAAGTGTTGGCTCCAGGGTTTTGAGTTTTTCTTGAACACGGCTCAACTGCTGACAGTAGACAGTTGCATTGATGTTCTTCTCTGACCGCCCGGTAGCAGTTCCCGATGCACGATGTCGTGAGCAGTCCACCAAACACACAGGAGGACTTTCTGCTGCATTGCTGATTTCAGCTGTTTTGGAACCGGTTCATGGGATTTTAACCAATGATGACGGCGCCGTGGAGCTTCGTACAGGACCCAGTTCTCATCACATGTCAACATCCTGTCCAGAAATGGCTCCTTCCTCAGACGAGACAGCAAAGAATCACAAGTATCTGCACGCGTAGCCTTCTGGCCCGGAAACAAATCATCTGGGACACATAGACCCAACTTGTAGTGCTTCCCAAATTGATGGAAATGAAATGAAATCTTTGAGTTTTACGTCCCATGGTTATGCCGGTTAGGCTAAAGGAGACGGTGATTATGAGAAATGAATGAAATGGTGGAATGAAGAAAGTAGGAGGAAACGGGAGAACCCCGAGAAAACCCACGCACACGGTGTTTGTCCACCACAAAGTTCACTTGGCGGGGCGGGGGCTGCCAAATTGATGGAGGTGCTGGCGAATGATTTCTCGACTAACATTGAATGTTAGCACCAGTTCCTCACATGTCTGTTCGGCTCAATTGCTACCTGAAGATCCTCATTTTGTACATGTGTTGGTCTTCCGGCACGTGTGGTGCGTCTTTCGTGAGCGTTTCGTCACCGTAAACCACCCTTGCACTGTCTGCGTAATCACGACACCCTCACCAAAGGCCTGAGGTATCTTCCGCCCCGCTACAGTGGCGTTTGATCCAAGTTGGAATTCGTACAGCATACACGCCCCTATGACGCTCTGTGGAGGTTCCATATTCACTCCGTCCTTACATACGTTTACGTTCTAACTGAACTTCCACAACCAGGTAGAATGTCGGATATACCCACACCAACAACTGGCCTTCGCCTTATCTCCATTCGCATTCAACTCACGGTATGAGGGTCAATTTTACACAGAACTCCACAAAAAGCGACAGAACTTTCTTGGTTACCTTTATATATCTCACAGGACATAATATGTTTCGTATAGAGAATATTGTGTTTTTTCATATAGCGTCTATATTAAACTTTAAGTTTTAATATCTCGAGTTCCGGAGGTCGGAATGTCAAAACGCCTTCAGATTCGTGTTCCTCGTGATCTAGTTTACAAAATATATAAAAATCAGGGGAGGTCCAATTTGCTTCCCTGCATCCTACTTTTCAAACGAAACAGTTTTCCAGAGTGTACATTTTGCTTCAAACAGTTCTGCCCTGGCTAAGAAACGTAAATTCGCTTCTATAAGAGTCTTTAAAGTTACACTTGAAATTGTCGTTCGGCATTCTTGTAGCTTGTAAAGGCATGAATAATTCAAGTATGTTTGTTACAACATCTACAAACGAATATTCATTCGTATAGAACCTCCAATACATTGCATAGAAAACACATGAACTATACAAAGAAAACCATTGTGCATTAGAGCAGATCTCTTATTAGCAAATGATTCTGCACACGCGCACTGCTCAGACAGCCCAGAGCCTGAGCCTGAGCGCGAGTCCAAATTTAACTCAATCGCGATTGAGATTGTCAAAGGTGTAGCGGTTTACGTTGAATATACCATACCAACACTTTATCAACTAAGTCCTCTTAGATTTTTCTCCAATCCCAAAAAGCGGGTGGTTTTTCGTAATTAAGATATGTTTAAGCGGGGGACGAATATATAACCTGAAAATCGGGTGGTACCCGCTAAAATAGGGTAATAAGCCAACACTCAATAGAAATAAGGTATATCCCTATTTAAGATCACTACACATGCAACTCATGAAATTCAATTTGAAATATCATCCACTTAGACTGACATCTTTTATATTATTATTACTCTTTCCCCATATTTTAAAAAATAGTACTGCCACTCTTTCTTTTGTTAACAAAAAGGCACCACCTCCCTTTCTTAATATAAAGAAAGAGAAAAGAAAGAAAGAAAATCTCTATCGCAATACACAATTTTATTGTTGATTTGTTGCTACTCCGATAAATGTGAATGTTGTGGTTTTGCATGTGTCGATTGGCTTCTTATCGCAAGTCCCAGACACCTGCAATAGTTTATACTAGACGGAAACACCGATCATATTTTATTCTGTATCTTTTTACTTCCCAATAACGATAGACGTGCCTCTTTGAGAAATTGCAACTTATTTTTTTTATTCTGCCAATTGTAAAAGTATAGAATTTCCCTACACTTTAGGACATTTTAAGAAAAAATACCTTCTTTTCCCTCTGCAAATTTTGATCATTTTTCCCTACGCCGCCGAGGAAAATTTCCCTCCATCTGGCAACTGTGAGCCGGTGTGGGGAAAGATTCTTTGCTGTTTTCTCGTCGTTACTTGATATTAGTGCTGTAGAATTTTTGTGACATTTGCGGTTTTCGGTTTTTCAGAAAACCAATTTTCTGAAAACCGAAAACCGCAAATGCGGTTTTCAAAACCGACATTTCGGTTTTATGAAATTTCACTTTTTTCAAAAACCGGTTTTCGGTTTTTTCAAAAACCGATTTCGACAGCACTAGTTGCATTCTCAAATCACTGAGCGCTCTGTTGGAGGAAGAAGAACTGAGCGCTGCTGAGAACATGGAGCTAAATAAGAACATAGTGGAGTGCCTACCGAGTAGGGTAAATTGTCCGCGCAATTTGTCGCGCAACGGACCTTAACTCGGCAATATTAACCGGTCATATTTTCTGTAAAAAGCAATTACAACACTCGTACTAATGGAGTTAGATATAATATGAACTAGAGGAACTGCATATATGAAGCCTCTAACAGTAACAATACTGACCTTTCGTAGGAAATAACCGAAAACTGGCCTGAATTTGAACAAATTCCGTTCCATAGCAAAACAATAGGAACTTCACATACCTAGGCACTCCAGTATGTTCTTATTTAGCTCCATGGCTGAGAATAAGAAGGGAAAGATTCCTGGAATGTTTCCTTTCTTAACCTCAGTCAAATTTTTCACGTGCTCCTACATCATAATGATGAAAGGAATCTTTCCGGTTTTCATGCCAAAATATGCATCTTAAATAAAGGAACAAAATGGCTATTTCAACTCA
Source organism: Thermobia domestica (assembly GCF_964235325.1). NCBI lineage: Eukaryota > Metazoa > Arthropoda > Insecta > Zygentoma > Lepismatidae > Thermobia > Thermobia domestica. Next base: position 90,886,514 of record NC_137469.1, read on the forward strand.
TTTTGACAAAAACTGGAATCTTTCCCTTCTTAATCTCTATTAGGAGCATCATATACGTGTACTTTGATGAAAGAATCTTCAGTAGAGGATCTTTATGTAGGTTTAAGCACTTGTCGTGGTTTCACAGTAATAACTCTAAACTTGTAAACATAAAATACACTTTTCCTACATTACAGACAAACACTTCGCTGGTTGAAATTAATATATTACATAGTCCTTTCATATTGACTCACTCATCGTTCATTTTAGTTTAGCGACTCTTTCAGCAGCGAGGCTATATGAGACGTGGACTTACTGATTAACGTGGAATCCGAACCACATGAGCTCCCACCGGGAATCGAACGCGGATCTCCCACGCCAAAGGAGCGTACGCTAACCGCGTAGCCACGAGGGAGCTCGACTCACTTATCGTAACCGTAGTATACCACTTGTAAACATAAAATATTGTTTATCTAGATTTTGTAAAAATGCTCAGCCAGTGGAAATCAATATACTATTAGTCTTCTTTCATTTACAGTTAACTCATTTTAACCATAAAATTACCATTTTTATAACGGTCTATTGTAAACTTGCGCTATACAATGTATTAAGAAATCATTAAATAATAAAAAATATGATATTTTTTTAAAAAATTAACATTATCTCGTAAAATTGCGAAGTTCTTTACTAGGATAATCATGAGTAAGTGGAAACCATACAGTTCCAGTTTAGGTACACATACTTAGAATCATAATATATCCATGGCTTTCAACGGCATTTTTACTCTTGCAGAAGGGAGGACTTGTATTACTGGATGTAGATTTACTTTAAAAAGGCTTACCTGTTAATGGTACAAATAGAGCGTAGTACCATAAAAACTAACAGTAAATACAAAAGGCACTAAACAACTTGTGCTAGGTCGCTACTAAAAGCAAGGCCAAGACTTCCCTTAGGAAGTAATATGTGCGCTATCCAAAACTCCATGTTTCAAAATCCTGCGGTACTTCCGCAACAGTTTTTATAGGAGTTTGGCTACGAGCACATAATTTGAAGTACTCACCAACTACCTCTATAAAAATTTTTGCGGAAGTACTGAAGGATTCTGAAACATGGATATTTGGATAGGATACATACTAGTTCTTAAGTAAAGTCTTGATCCGACTACGGTAGGTCACATAGTTTTGGAGCTATGGACCTTTAAAGTTCAATTTTTCATGATTTCGGTAGCCTATAAGTCCGAAAGGAATCATTTGTACACCCAAGTTAGTCTATACTTTTTGTCTTATATTGGTGTCAGAAGTCACCTCCCAAACGTTGTCGGTGTTGTTTTGAAACACCTTGTATATATACCAGTAAGAATGAGACTATGTAAATGTTAAATATTACTCAAATTTGTATTTCTCTTGTACATACACGGTTGTTTTGCCGACCCAAAACAGTGGTGGAGATCTCTATTAGTACTTCGTAGCAAACTATAGGCGGGTACTTTCAATATTAGCAATAGAGGTAATTTAGGATGTACCTTGAACTAATGCTACCAATCTAGGAGTATTCCAAATGGTCTACAATACTTAAGACTATATTCCAACATCAGCTTTAGAGGAGTAACAACCCAGGTTAACAATATTAATGAAGAACGTAAAACTTAACTTATATCTGTGAAGAGTTTTCGTTTCCAAAGTAAAATTTGAAATGACTTCATTTTGGGATATCTCCGAAATCTTTCAGACTAAGTTTGTAAATAGTCCTAAGATATTTCTTATCATAGAAAAAATATACACTATTAGGGATAAAGGTGTCCTCACAAATTCTTCCAAATTATCAACATTTCCCATAGCATATTTGACGGTAACGTCAATAGTTATCAAGTTTTATGTTCCATTGTTTCCGTTCCTCTATATGCTTTGATTTATTTGAGAATCAGTCATCTTACCTGGTTCGGTGCCTTCCGATTTTATGGCATTTCTACACACTTGGAAGAATGATTTGAGAGAGTCCACTCAGAGATGTATGATGTTATTAATAAAAATCTAAATAATGGATTATTAAGTGAAATATCATTAGATCACGTAAGTTACCATAAACACACACACACACACACACACACACACACACACACACACACACACACACACACACACAAATATAAGGTAATATGACACTTGAATCCTTCTGAAATTGAAGTCCTCTTTGTTTCTAGCTTCTTAGTACCACAAATTATTAACTGCAAATTCATGAACATTCTCAATAATCAAACTACAGTGTTAGAGCTAATATTAGTTGATCGAACAGTATTCAAACAAATGAGTCCGACTTTTGGTGCGAGAGATTTTCTAGCTTTATTTTAGGCCACCTGAATTTGTTTGTCTGTGTGTTTTCTAGGGACTTTCTCATTTCCAACCACATTCTCATTTCATGAACTCTTCCATAACCATTTACCAAATTAATAATCCATTTCCAAAAGACTCGGTTACAGCTGGTAAAAGCCGAATGGTCTCGGGCGTCCGGCTTCGGATCATGAGATGTAATCCATTGAGGGTTCGAGGCCATGATTAGAGGAATAACCCAAAAATGGATCAAAAGATTGTGATCTTGGCCAAAAACTAGTTTTTGGATTAGGGGACACAAAATTTTTGAACAACCTCTAAATCGAGTTATCATATTTTCTACGGAATAAGCACATCATACTGAGTTAAATGATAGTTTGGGTTTGACTACACTGTATGTAGTTCTCCAGATATAAAGCCCACAAGGAAATTTTTGTTGGGCAATAATTAGTTTTCAGATCAGGGGGCAGAACATTTTTGAACGGCCCCTAAATCGAGCTTTTGTATTTTTTACGGAATAAGCACATTATATTGAGTGGATTTGGCTACACTATATGTAGTTCTCCAGATATAGCGTCTACAAGAAATTTTTTGATTGGAATCTAATAGATCATTTGATCCAATAATCTGAAAAGGATTGTGTATTCGAAAAGATAGCTACCTACCCTGTAAGATGGTCCGAGTTCGATTCCCGGTGGAGGTAAGCAGTTTTTGATCTACCCTTGCTCCGACGCAGCTGTAAGATTCTCCTAGTCTCATTAAAATGGGTACAGAGAGCAACCTAGAAAAGTTATCCAGAGCACTACGTCACCTCTATGCGTGCCTAAGTCAAGACATTCTATACCCTTACTTTACTTCCACATACAGTTCTTTAATGTTGACAATCAGTACGTAAAGCGGAGCGGCTTCATTTTAAAAGTAATCCGTCTCCTTTAAGCTTTAGGGCATAACCATGGAAACGTAATACTAGCAGATCGTCCTTGCTCACATTTGGTTAGGGATAACCTTCTCACTCATTACATTTTTTTTTACTATACAAAACAACTCTTGATTTCTAATTACCTTAATTGCATTAGAAGGGCACGACACATTGAGTTTAACATTTCTAACCTTCATTTTCTTTGTAACAGTTGCAAGTGCAGTCGATGGCTAATTATTATTTACAGCTCCAAAATAGATGCAGGATATTACACTGAAAATAATGGGTTATTAAAGGAATCAAACTATTATCTGTTCTGCCTTACATATAAACAATCATAAAGAAATCCATATGTAATTAAAGTACTCAGATTTGATGCTGAGTCGTTGATGCATGTGATATTAAAATATCAGTAGTCAAACATGTTTTTGAACAACGCTACGATACAATGTCAGCAATAAGATTTAATAAGTTAAAAGACGGAATATTTTTCAAAGCAAAGCTTTGTTTAACCCATATGACAGACCATTTCTTTAATCCGTACCACAGAATATATTTATTTATCATAATACAGAGGAGTGTTCATTATATTCTAAGCCTAAAGGTGGCGCAACAACCATGAGTTGACGAAACTTCAAGCATAGACACAAAAGTAGAAGGCGCATTGTTTTTATTGGTTTTAGTAAGGTGCGGAACGTTGATACTCAGGTATATCTACAAGCGAGACAGGAAGTCTACAATATCAAGCGAGCCGCTATTTTCAAAGCTGTTACTCAACAGTGCGGATTGCAACTTCATCAACATCCATCATATTCTCAAAACTTGGTCCCAAGTGAGTTTTCCTTGTTTCAGACGCTAAAGAAACACTTGCGTCGTCCAGGTTACAGCCACGATGATGAGTTAACGTTGGTTTTTTATGCTGAACCAAAACTGATTTGACGGCTGTGACAAAGTCTTATCTCTGCTGGTATTCAACGTACTACCGATTGATGTAATTAAATGGGTTGAGATCAGCAGAAATTACATAGAAATCTGAATAAGTACTTTCAAATATTTATCTTAGGCTTAGAACTTATCGAATGCCCCTCATAGGAATTGAATGTAGATTGGTATTTCCCTTACCTTTGCTGAATCCTGAGGAGAGTGTCTAGCGCATCCTGGTGTTGTTTGATTTGGATATCGAGATCCGACGATTCCTTCTTCAATGCCTCATATCTTGTTCGGACTGTGACGGCTGCGAGGCGATCCACCACGATCTCATCCTTGAGAGGTGGTGGCGGCGGGAGCTGATCCTGGAACATTAACAATAAAACTAATAAACATATCAATCATTTGAGGAACGGATCGAAGTTACATATTATTTAAAAAAAAACTTGGTTTACTTATAAGGATTATGTTATGTAAGATAAAAATATAACGATATATACACGTAAACTATTTATTTCTTGGATTTTCTATGGTTTTCCTAAATCAATTTTGTGTCTGAAATCATTATATATATATATATATAACTCAATCCAATACTCTTTAAAATGTATGTCATATATCTCGAGAGATATAGAAGTAATATTATAAATAAAATAATTTAAAATATATGTTTACATGGAATATTAGTCATTGAACTTTTAAGTAATGAATGATGGAGTTTCAAATGAACTTCAAATTTCCTTGATTGGAATTCTCGCTGCTCACTAATCAATTATAACAAGTTACGAGCAGTAACAAAATTTAACTTTTCTATCAGGCCTTGTTTCCATATTGTACTAAAACAGAATAACACACCGAGCAAGGCTATGTGATACTATGTAATAAACACACAATCACGTAACAGTTTCTACACAATAACTGTGTATTCAGAAAAAGAGTGGAAGTCTGATGAAGACAGAGTTATTGTGTTGAAACTGTTACGCGATTGGGCGTTTTTTTTACATAGTATCACATAGCCTTGCTCAGTGTGTTATTATGTTTTAAACAAAATTTCATTAGTTTTCCATACCTTCCATTATGAGGTATTGAAATTGGAGACTTTTTTTTAATTTTATGATCAGAGAAACAATTTGTAGCGAAAATAAATTTGAAATATTTTTCAGGTAATATTTCAATTATACTAGATCAGTGAAGAAAAAGGTACAAAAATTTCCAGGTAACTCGGATTCCTGGTCATTCGAAAAATCTTTTGCGAGCACCTTATATCTATTGTTGTAATGGCAATATTGTAATGGTAAAAATAATATTGTCATTGTTTGGAATAGTTTAAGGGTAAGTAAACTCAACTCATGATAATTTTCTTAAATATTTATATAATATACTAGGAAATAATTTAAGATGTCATTGATGAAAATAACTCAAGAATGAGTGAAATGAATTCAATATTATTGCTATTTTCTAGGACTGGACTCCAAAGTTGGACTTAATTTAAAGATATCTTTGTTGGAAATGAGAATGAATGAAATCAATTCATATAGATGTAGTTCAGATTAAAATAATGTAAAGGTGAGTAAAATCAACTCGCTGTTACTACCAACTTCTATAGGTCTAAATCTGCAAATAATTTAAGGATGTTAACGTTGGAGATAAATTGAAAATTGATAACTTTTAGTTTAACGTCCCACGAATATGTACTGACAGCGAAGAAGGGAGGCGGTGATGATTAGATGGATGAGAACGGTGGAGTGAATAAAGTGAAAGGGAATTGGAGAACCCCGGGAAAATCCATGATGTTTGTTCACCACAAAGCTCACTCAGCGGAAGCGAGAATGAATAAAATTAACTTGTTATTATCTTTTATAGGTCTAAAGTAGGAAATAACTTAAGGGTGTCATTTATGGAAATAATTCTAGAATAAGTAAACTTATTATTATTGTTATTACTATTATTTTACGAGTATATAGTGAGAAATTAATGGGAAAATACTAAATGATTTATTTTAAACTAAATCTCAAAGTTGGTTTATCTAGATACTTTATAAAAGTAGATACGTAAAATGATAACTTTGCAGATAATACTGCTCAAGATATCCTGCTAAAATTAAGATGTCCTCGAAAGAATCGTTCATAGACATGCTGCATATATAATTCAATAGCTAATTTGAGAACTTCTTGTAAACACCACTTCCTATTGTTTAAGTGGTCTCACTACACTAACTGCAAGCTGATTTCCAATCCGGGAAAACAATATAAACAACTAGTAGTATTAATGATTGGACGGTGTAAATCAAAAGCCACGCATCTTTAGTTCTGAGAAGTGTTAAGTATTTCTTTACCTAATTATAATACTAGTATCTTATTTACTGATTATATTTAATAAGCAAGTTACCTTTGTTTGCTATTTGTTTACTTCAAAAAGCGTACATACATAATCTTTTAATAACAACTTTCTTTCAAAACAGCATCACCATTTCTCTATACTTTCTAAACTTCCTCTTCTTTTTTTAGATGAGAGCATGTGCACAAAACCATAACTCTTTCTGCCCTCAACATCCAACATCCTCCCAACATTCTCCTCCCCTTCAAAAAGACAACTATTGTCCGTATCCTGATCTATAAGTTATTCTTAGTTAGTTATATGTAATCTCTCGAATTTCTTTATTACTAGTAGCTATATATCTTTACCATACAGTAATGTAATTGTTCTCTTCAGCTGAATTAAACACCACTTTGCAAGTAACTGTTGCACCCTGTTAACCACTTAGGTTCCACTCAAATACCTTAATAATAACAATATCTTATCAACCTCCAACATTTTCTCAGGTATTGTCCAAATACAAACTGACAAAGCTGAACACTATCTGAAGTAATGCTCAAAAATTAACTGACAAACCGCTTGACCTTCTCTAATGTAACAACTAAAACGTAAACTGACAATAAAATGTTTTTCATCAATTAAAAACATTAATACAACAGCAACAAAATATGTTTTGTTTTTACTTTTCAGATGCTGGTTTCTTCTTTTTTTCTCCTTCTTTAGTAACTCTAACTTTTTTAATTTCTGTTCCAACTCTGAAATCTTACTCCACATTTCCTGGAACTCCTGATCTCTATCCATGAATCCGGAAAACATACACTGTGATTGCTGTACGGTATTCTCTCTTCCTTTCCTGGCTTTTTGTCTTTTACTAGAAATTTTCTTCCCAGTCTCTTCGTCACGTATTTGACATCTACTATGATTTTTCTCGGTACCATCCCGAACCTCCTCTTCCGAGTCAGTCAATAATTTGTATTTGTTATTCCTCTTTTTTAGCTTTTTAGTCTTACTGCGACTCAATAAAGATACTACATCGGAACTGGTTTCACTTAGGTTAGACTCGTGGTTCAAATCGCTTTGATTATCTATAACAGCTTCTGAGTTAGCTAACCACTCAGCATCATTGCCGCCTGCCACAGACCTTAAATCTGGTAAACCATCTTCTTCAGATAGGTAATGTAGTGTATCCATATGTAGCACTTGATAAAGGTCAGAAACTTTCTCCTTCTCCAAAACTGCGGGAATTATATCGGAGACCTTAGCCTTATGTTGTGTTTCCCTGTCGCTTCCCTCTTCCAAGCTTTTCATGCTGAGCTCATTCATTTGTACATCCACCGATCGTAATACGCAAGCTGGCGCAAAATGATGTAAACCAGTACACTTAAAACAGCGTTTTCCATAAGCTGGACACTCGCCTTTTACGTGTGATCGTTGACACATATTACATTTAATATACCTTCCCTTCCTCTGATTCGAGGAGTTAGATGATGAAGAAAAGTACGAACATTGACCCGTACATTGTGGTGAACTTTGACCACTAGACATTTTGTTAGTCTGGTTTTCTTGTTTTCCTTTCCACTTCATGCGCTGTTTTTCCATTCTACAAATTTGTTGCTGTGCTCCTAAACTATTGAACAATGCCATTTGTTCTTCAGTGTTCTCTACTGCTGTCGCGATGTCTACCGCCTGTTGGAAAGATAAGGAAGCTGCTGTTAGCATCTGCCTTCTCGCTACGTTGTTTTTTAAGGCAAAAACAAACTGATCACGCAGTAAATGTTCTAAACATGAAACAAAATTACAGAAAGTAGCTTGATTTCTTAACATCATTACAAACTGAGCTACATTCTGATATTCTAATTTCTTGATATTGTGGAATTTGTACCTCTCTGCAATTTCATTTGTTTTCTGTCCATAGTGTCCCATCATTAAAATTTTCAACTCTTCAAACGATTTTTGTGATGGCTTCATCGGAGCACACAAATTCCTTAATTCTTCATATGCCGGTAATCCCATTACTGCTAGAAACGTTGGCATTACTATGTCCTTTGGCAATGCTCAGGATAGTGCAACTTGCTCGAATCGCTCTATATAGATTTGAATCCTTCCTGTGTTTACGTCAAATGGTTTAAAATTGCTGAATGAAGCAATTTCCACAAACTAGAGTGTAAATCCGTATTACCGACTGCGCCAATCTGTTAAGTATTTCTTTACCTAATTATAATACTAGTATCTTATTTACTGATTATATTTAATAAGCAAGCTACCTTTGTTTGCTATTTGTTTACTTCAAAAAGCATACATACATAATCTTTTAATAACAACTTTCTTTCAAAAGAGCATCACCATTTCTCTATACTTTCTAAACTTCCTCTTCTTTTTTTAGATGAGAGCATGTGCACAAAACCATAACTCTTTCTGCCCTCAACATCCAACATCCTCCCAACAAGAAGAGGACGGTAATCGACAAAGAACATTTGATGATAAAGTCAAAGGAAAGGTTTTGTTTTAACTACAGCTACGGAGTTTATAACAGCAGCGATTTTATGGTCCATAAACAGTGTTATCTATTTCCCAATGCCGATTGCCTAGTAAAATTATAGAGTAGTCATTATACATAAAGTTTGCTAATCTTGTTTCTATAATTGCCCAAATCCATCTCTTTGTCTTTAGCGATATCTCATTTTGTCAATCAAAACTTCTTTAAAACACGAATTAAAAAAACAATGTGTGACTTGCTATTTTACTAATTCCCCTTCTTTACTTACATTGTCACACCAGGGAAAATATTTGTATAGCCTGAGAATATATATATATCTTATTGTATCGTTCTTACTTGATTGTTACTATCAAACTTCTCCGCATATTTCACTTTACAATAGCTAATTTCAACGTACAGTTAATTTTTATATGAGTATTTCAAGGGCATTTTTTTTGCTAAAGCTATGTACTTTTCGTGTTGTGCCATATCAACAGTGTATTTTTAAATAGCCAATTATCGGAGAATTCAGAACAAAGCAAAGAATTAAAAGGATGTTTAACACATTTTAGCAAGGATGTCAATGATGAGTACTGTAAATATTTTAAGTATCAAAACATTCGATTCGACAATGCTAGGGAAAATATTACGGAATACTACTTTAGATAAATACAGTAAAATTATGAATTGTTTTACTTGCTTTATTAGACAATTCTGTTAGCTACTAATTTGACCATAATTATGAAAGAGTTTAATGATTTTGTCTAGATCATGTACATTATTTACTTATTTTCTGAAAACATGTTAGTAACACTGGTCAGGGATATCCAGGGTCATAAAACTCATTTTAAGAACCCAATACTAAGAAACTAAGAAATTGACTTGCTGATATTTCACAGTTTCCAATTCGAAAACGATGAGTACATTTGGCAAACTCAGGCACTGAATAATCACTGTACGGTATAGTAGTTCTCAATTGGTGTACTCTGTACGTTGGGAGAGATGAGATTGGATAGAGATACTGCGAAATTGTAAGAAAATTAAGGGAATATATTGTTAAAAATTTAACATAAACGTGCGAAAATTCTAGCTGCTTATATAAGGTCTAGTTTATAGGGTTATCAAATAAATTTTCTCCATATCAGGTTTTGTTTATTTAGTAAATATACTCGATACTTACTTAATGATATAAATGTATTTTTTAAAAGATAAAATGAACGCACGATTTCAACAGCTCTGTATCTCTACATATAGGTAGAGTGATCTGGCAGTTAGATTTCAAGCAAATGCTTTTAAGGAACAGAGATTATACAAGTTGCATCACTGCAAAACTATCTATACACAAATCTAAAGATGGTTAAAGTAATCAAATTATCTTGAACATAAGTGTACCTATTTTACTTTGCATTTCTTGTTTTTGTGTGTGTGTGTGTGTGTGTTCTCACATATTAACTTATTTTTCTCACGAAACCTTCGCGACTGATTAAAAAATTCATAGGGCGATTGATGTGTTGGCCACCCACTTATCGTGTACGTACCTATCTAACATCTTACTAGAATGGTGCTAATCTATCAAGGTAACATACAGATTGGAGAATTACAGTTTTGAAATAACTATAAAATTTCTTTACTGAAGTCAGGAACTGTTTTTTTTTTAACAATTTGTAAGTTGATGCATAGAAGTTGTTCACCTGGAGTTCTCTACATCAGGATTGTTTGTTTAAAACGTTATAAAATATTCATAATATTTTCTAAAGTTATTAATAGTTAGAAATCAGTAATTATAATTTTTCAGGTTTCAGATTAAATCGATACAAGACTACATTTGAAGGAACAAAATAAACGATAGAAAGATATAAACCCACCCAACTTTGGAAACTCTCTAGCTACATGACTTGCATCTATATCAATGGAAACAATGATATTAATTAGTCTATAAAGAATATTTGAGGTCACACCGTAAATAAAGGAAATTCTAATCTTTCATGTGGTAAATAAGAAATTTTTAAGATCGTAATGTAATCAAGAAAATGCTTAACGTTTTATGCTTGTTGATAAGAAACCGTTCAGGTAATAATTTTTAATATAAAAAAATACGTTGCTGATAAGGATTCCTTGAATTCGTAATGTAACTACGAAAATGTATTTAAAAATTTAATATTAAACTATGATGCGTTAATATAATGTAATTAAGAAAATTTCTAACATTTTTTATGTAAGTTGGAAACAAATGCTTAAGATTACAGAGGAGATCTGTGATAAAATAACAAACAACGACACAATAAACAAATAATGATTAAAGCAAAATTAAATGTTTGAAGTTTATAAATATTAATGTAAGTTAAAGTATACTTGTTTATAAAATTGTATATTTTGCATTTTGTCAGTGTGTAAAAAAGATTATATTTTATCACTTTATTACATTACACATGTATTGGGTGCGAATAAAAACACTTCGTATTAAAATATTCTCTTCAAATTTCTTGGCCCTCCAAACGCATCATTGTTTTAGTATCCAATACAATGTATTTCTAGCATGTACACGACTATCACGACAGCGTCAATATATATTTATTCAGATATGTATTTATCTCTATCTTAATAACATTTTGTGATTATAGTGTATATTATCGCGACTCGTTGTATTACGCATTATTTCATTTAAAACATTTTCCGTCGTTTTAGTAACCAAAAGAAACTACTTTATAATGAATACCCATAGCAGAGTGTATACATAAACAGAATCCATAGTAAAATTAAGTCTTATAAGAAAACAAATTGAAATACACTGCATGTAGTGTCAAAGATAATTTAATAAAAGCTTTTAGCTTCATAAATTGTCTTGAACATTAAGAAAAACTTTTGTATCGATCTATGCAAAGTATGGAACATCACGATTAATATTAACACATATTGAACATTTGGGAAACAATTTTATAATATTCATCCTATGATAGAAACCTTTAATTGATACATAAACATAGTTATAGTTGAGGAAAGAAACGATTTCATAACAATATCCATTGCACAAAACATACACAAACGGTAATATTTCGTAAGGCTTAGTATTATTTAGAGCAAAAATTATTTCTTTTGAAATTACAATGATTCACAATAGGTGATTAAATCAAGTAAAACTTTCATTGCCACAAAAAACTTGGTCCAGCTTGTATAGAAAGTAGAATATTACATACTAATTTCTTCTTGTGGTGAAACAATTTTGTAATATGTAGATAAAGATATCATACAGAAAATAATTTTGATAAATATCTTATGATAATCAACGAACAGTATAAAATATCATGAAGAAATACCTATTTCCAACATAATGGCTAAAAAACGTGATAATTTTAATTCACATAGACACCAATAAAAATGAATGAAGTTTAAAAAAGAACACAAATATGTTTTTTTTAAAAGAAACTTTATAGCACTTTATGCAAAGTAAATTTAGTATAATGAATAATTTTAGAAAACCTTGCGCAATGATATTATATCTTATAGAATATCACTCAGTGCTTCCCAGCAAATGTTCACCATGAAATTGTTAACATGTTGAAAATTTCCTGAGTAACTGTTCCTTCTAAATATTACTTATGCAATTTCATCTACTTATATCAGTAGCTTATTTTTTAAGTCTAACGACATCTAAACTTTATCCTATATAAATAATGAGCACCAGTATTTTATCACCAATTAGCTAATATCAGACGTGCACTTTAATATCACTTTGTGTTCCCACATATATAAATTATAACATATGTATAAAATTTATAATATAAGAGCCAACACATTTTATAACTGTAAAAGCATCAAAAACTACAAAATAAACAAGCACATTATATATACTTCTTTTTCTTCTTTTAACAACAATTTTACATTGCAATAAGTAAGTATTATTTCAATTAACACGTCTTTCTAATCTCTCCATCTTCCCCCGGACTCTGCAAGACAATGTTTCGTGCCATCTCCTTTCTTTCCTCCTTGTACCAAATTGATCGTCAACCTCTGCACTATCTTCCTTCTTGATCAAATACCTTGCCATACTAATTCTAATCACTAAGCTCCCACTACTTCTGAGCACATAGCTCCTGTTGAGCACTAAGCTCCCTGAGCACACAGCTCAACTTAAATTTCCGAGCATACAGCTCCTGTTGAGTACTAAGCTCCTTGAGTACACAACTCTTGTTGAGTACTAAGCTCCCTGAGCACAGAGCTCCTGTTGAGCACACAGCTCCTGTTGAGCACACAGCTCCCTGAGCACACAGCTCCATTTAAACCTCCGAGTGCATAGCTCGTGTTGAGCACTAAACTCCCTGAGCACACAGCTCCAATTAAACGTTTGAGCACTAAGCTCACTTTTCCATCTATAACTTTACTTATGCCCTTTACCATTCCATTTTCACCTTCACTGAATCTAAGTTTGTGTACTTCAACTTGCACCATCATATCAATGGTCATGAGCCGAACCATAAATTTTTATAGCGTTGGTCCGTTTTAAGTACGACTGCGCCATTTGTTAACATGTAGAAAATTTCATGAGTAACTTCCTTCTAAATATTACTTATGCAATTTCATCTACTTATATCAGTAGCTTATTTTTTAAGTCTAACGACATCTAAACTTTATCCTATATAAATAATGAGCGCCAGTATTTTATCACCAATTAGCTAATACCAGACGTGCACATTAATATCACTTTGTATTCCCACATATACTTATATAAATTATAACATATGTATAAAATTTAGATATAGGAGCCAACACATTTTATAACTGTAAAAGCATCAAAAACTACAAAACAAACAAGCACATTATATATACTTCTTTTTCTTCTTTTAACAACAATTTTACATTGCAATGAGTAAGTATTATTTCAATTAACACATCTTTTCAATCTCCCAACAGAAATAGTATTTATTTAAATAAATTATGCATTTTGTTTATCAATTTGTACAGAGCTCATTTTCTACATGAATCGATTTGCTCTGTTCTACGTATTTCATACTAAACTTTGTTTACTCTTGTAAAGTTATGATTCACAATGAACGTGCCGTTTTGGAGATTTAAAAATATAACAATAATAGACTACCAAATTGAGTTATACATTGAGTTTTCATCTTGTGGGATACCTTCTTCATAATGATCTATGCACTGCTTAATGCTTTTGTATCCATCACTAATTTTTTGAAACCAATTTCTAATTTTGAGTACAACACAATATTTTTCTTGTAAGTCACTTACTAACTAACATATTTCTTAATATGTTATTAAATGAATAAAGCGAGGCACAAAACTCTCTTGTTAAGTCATCAAGTGGTTGCTTCCCTCGCCTGCAAACCATTCCGCGGTGGGTACTTAATTCTCCCCGGTACTTTCCTCAACCCATTTAAATTTTACAAGTGTACAAAAGCAGCTTCGCTTTTAGATTTAAATAACTACTCTGTTGATGACAGCTATGGTGTGATGTTCATACATGTCAAATTCACTGTGCTTCAGCTATTTCATGACGTGTCAATACGCCAGGGCCTGCTATCATATAATGGGGTGAATTCCGAAGCTAAGACGACAGATTTTTAACTTTCAGTTCTACATAAAATAGCATTACTTGCACAAGAAAACTTTCAATTGAAATAAATACTTTTATAATATTTTATGTATTGCATAAAACATAAATATAATGAATTTCAAATTATACGAATTAATGAGTCCTAAATGCAATCCGGATATACAAAAATCGGATAATTGAATTATTTATCGAAAAACGTTATATTGTTAAATAAAAGAATATCCAAATCGCTTTTGTTTAATAAAAAAACTAGATCTAGTGTATGGTCAAAATAAAATAAGCTTTACTACTGAATAATAATAATCTAGTTCGTACTTACATTTGATGTTAAGCATATTTTCATCTCAAAGAAAGATAATTTTATAATAAATCTATGAACCGAGTAATGCATTATACAATGTCTACATATCCGTATTTTCTACCTATATATCTATTGGTGTTTAAAACTACAATATCATTAACGATTATTTTTTGGGGTAAGACAAGAACAATATTTAGATCTCCAGATATTTATAGTGTTAAAAAATTAAGTTAAAAATAAAATCGTTTTACAATAAAACCTATACATTGCGTAATGTATCACGCAGTATATACTTATTCACTAAATACGCATATTTTCTATCTACACATCTGCTGATATTCAAAAATGTCAGTAAAGACTATTTTGGAGAGTAAAACTACAACATAATATTCAGTCTTTGAGAAAACCATAATGTTAAAAACATTTTTATCTCAAAGTGAAATCATTATGCAGTAAACTCTACGCACTATGTAACACATACACGATCTATACTTATATTATACATACGTATATATATATTTATTTATTCATAAATGGAGATAGAAACGAAACAATACGTGTTAAATATGTATATTTTATCTCAAAATAACATTTTACAATGAAATGTAAGTTATACGTAGTACATAGCAGAATTTAAAGCTTTCTTCCGTACAGTTTGGAATTATTATTATTGTGTGGAATATTTAAGAAATATTAATATTCACCCATAGTAAATTTGATATGAATAAAAGAGAATATAAAATATTTGTTTTGATTTAAAAAACGTTTAAATTATGCTAAGAAGAACCAATTTTGTAATCTTGTAACATTTTCAATTTAAAAGGAAACATTTAGTACAAATTAATGCTTTGTACCTGTTAACTAGTTTATACTAGTCTATATATTGTGTAGAATATGAAAAAAGGTTAATTTCCTTTAAAATACTACTTTTAAAATACAATTATATTATAATGTTAATATTTGTATAAAAATATTTACCTATATTGTGTGTATTTATGTATATATATTTTGGAGAGATATGTTTATAATATTTAGCACCCAGAAAACTAGACTGAGATAAAGAAATAAATTTATTTTGAAATGAAATAACTCCTATACATTATGTATTACATTTATTGTAAAAGAAATACAGATTTTATACATACGCCAATTTCAGTTGAGTTGATTGAAATGATTTGGAGTTTAACTTCCCTTTCAGAAGCGAGGATTTATGAGACGGGACCTACTGATTAACGTGGAATCCGAATTGCATGAGCTCCCACCGGGAATCGAACCCTGGTCTCCAACACCCGTACACCAACTTGTACTATATATATATATATATATATATATATATATATATATATATATATATATATATCGTCGACCTCAACAACACAAACGATAGTATCTGAATTCCATCAACTTTTCAGAAGGGCAAATTTAAGCATGCTTTTTAACTTTAAACTTTTGTTCTGCGGACAATAATTTACCTAATTCATTGTAATTTTGACTCACATGTATTAGATGAATTACTGCTTTCTGATTAACTGATTAATAGTTTGAAGTTAAGGAAAATCTAAATCTATTCTCCTGAAAAGTTAGGAAAATTGATATACGATACTTTGTGGTAAGGTCAACGATATCGTAGAATATCAATAAAATGTCAACTTACGTAGCGAATTTATCATCATACACCATACGTTGCAGAATACCACATAACAAGCACTGTATTGTTATAATTTTGTTCACATAAATGCACTATAACATTTCACAACACCATTGAGCAAAGAAACTTATTACGAGTAGTAGTTGGTATATTAACACTAGGTCAATTCGTTGTTATGACAAAATTTGCAACAAAGAATTTTAATGATGCATTTGTTATTAAATACAATTGTTGTATAAGTAATTATTTTAAAAATATATTGTATTTAATTTTCATATTGCATTTCAATGAGAAAAAAAGACGTGCGACAATGCCAAGATTCAAACCTGTGTTTCCAATTTATTCAGAGAACAGTATGTGTGGAATGAGTTGTTGGTTAGTGTACATTGTTCTCTTTTAGAAAGTCTATTTTAGTCTTGTGATAAGTACCTTGGCCGGTGTTAACTTCTTTTATAACAGAAAACACTGAAAAAATATGACAAGTTCATTTGTACAGTACTCGTATTTAGAAACCTATATGCATTTACATTCTCAAACTATTTTATTTTTGATATTCCGGAGAGGAGGAAAATTGTCATGATCTACAAATACTGAAGTTTTTATCATTGTATAAATCGGAAATTACCGTCTGATCCAGTACAAGAAGTACATAACTTTAAATTAGGGATATAACCAGCAATGTAAACTGGAGCGTATATCCACCTAATAGCTTTATAGACCATCGTATACTCACTTCAAATTTACGAAATAACGAGCGTATACAAGCTTACACGCTATTTTTTTGAATACGGTCTAGCGTATAATAACTACAAAAACTAGCACATTACATCACTGGACATGACATACATAAGAAAACATTCTAAAGATTTTGAAAGTTCACTTCAAAGATAAATTAATTCGAAATCTGATAGATTAAACGATTATATATTGGCGTAAGGAGAAAGGAAGACAATGGTAATAAAACCGCCAAAGAGTTGGAGAAAATAGCGGAGAGGACAATATTGAAGGAAAGTCTTAGAATATAGTTTCATAGTTTCATATTTTTATAGTTGTAATTAGGCGATATGAAAGTAACAACGAAAGGCAATGGAGAAAAATCCTTCAGTTAGTATACCGTATTAAAGTAAATAATACCTACATCGAGGTGAAGTTCAAGGGAAACATTGTGCATGGATATTTGGCAAACGCAAAGAACGGCAGAGTTATGATGATAATATTGCACTCGTAGCTCACTACAACATACCAATGAATAGGAATTTCCGCCCAGTATTTCTGGCATAATTAGGGATGCGCACGAGACGAGTCGAGACACGACTCTTCCAATAGAGAAATATACATTTTTCGAGTCGAGACATCACTTTTACAGCATATTTCCGAGACGAGACAGCCACAAATCTTGTCTCGTGCGCATCGCTAGGCACAATTTGTTTTCGAAAGCTTCCAAAGGGATATTCTATAAACGAAATCTACAATGGATTTGTTTTGTGTTGGTCTTTAAACATTATAATGGAAGAGAGAATTACAATTTTTGACTCAGTTTTCAAAATAGGATATATCAACAAATAAACAGATCACAGGTAAGGAAATGTTTTACGCGGAAACCAATGTGAATTATATCTCATACCAGGTTTTCTTCCGCAATGCCCACAGGTTGCTTTTAGGGCGCATGTGCCGCTCAATGATATTTTTTTGGGGGGGGGAATAATTTTTAATTGAAAAAGGTGCAATCAATCCAGAGAAGATAAATTTAGGATGTGGAGGCATAATGAATGAAAGCAAGGTGAATTTTAATTTTAAAAGGTAAATTTGGGGTGGAATGGTAGATTTTAGGGAAGAGTGGTATATTTTGGGATTACACCCAAGTCCTTTAGAGAGAATGTTTACCCATGGTTTTTTACATCTAAGAGCCATAAGGCAACGAAGGAGGACTTAGGCTCTTATCCTTGCACAAAATGAAAAAAAAAATTTCGTTTTGAGTCATTAACTTACATACTACAAAAACCACATTAATATTTTAACTTTATTCTTTCGTATGTTAAATAAATATTTTTTATGTTCGGTTAGGCCTGTAACCAAATTATTTTTCATTTAATTTGTGAAATACAAAACTCAATGTTGACATTTTGTAGTGGAAACAAGTCGAATGCACCACACGTTTGGCATTCGGTATTACTCTATTTGCTATTGGAATGGGATTTTTCACTTCCCGCATGAACAGTAAAAAAACAACGTCAAGTTGATGTTACAAATCATTAGGTGAATGTCAGCAATTTTAGTACTCACATTGGGATCATATTAATGCTATGTAGCTATAACAAATTACTCACATTTATAACAAGTATGTATGAAATTGATTCATCTGATTTTTCAATGCAGGTTCTTAACGCTCTCCCACTTCAATGCCAATTGTGCAAGTGCGTTACGCAAAGGAATCACTGAGTACTGCAATTTGGTTGGCAGCGTTGCCACTTCATGGAAATCTGTGTGTTCAGGGTTCTCGTTGTTCCATATCACCCCTCACTCCCCTACTCTTTGGAATCGAACATGAAACTTTTGTAACCTTGCACTTCTGTTGCCATCGGAAGTGATGATATTATTTGACTTATCTATTCCTGGAAATATTTTCAAACTATTGGGTATGTTACGCAGAATATAAAACTTAATATCTATATATAACATATTATATCTAACCTGTAAAGCGTTTTCAGCTCCTTCCGGAGGTTCGGGTGGTGCAGGCGGATGTGGTGGATTGTAAGTGTGCTGTTGCACTTGTTGAGGTGGGACGGTGAGTGAGCGGACGAAATGTGCAAGGTCAGTGGTACTCATTATCGCCTTGCACTGAGATGCCAAACCCTCGTACCTCCTCCCCTGATCGAGTGCCTGAAAGATAAACAGAACAATAAGTTAGAGCGTGTGTACAAATAAATAAATGAATAAATAAATAAATAAATAATGAAAGTAAGGACATATATTTTATACATAAGCGATTAAAAGATAAACTCAATTCGTTATTTACCAGAAATTGAATTGGTTGTCAAACACATGGCAATAAAGTTTCAAATAATTCAGCTACTGAAAGTTGGACAGAACACGCGGTGCGCTGGACGCGCTGATGTTGAAGTCTCTTCAACAATAGAGACAGAAGCTCTAAGGGCAAACTTAGAGCACATAGAGAGTCACATTTTCGTAATAATACGATAAGATGATTTGAAAAATGTTATTTCCTAATAACAAACCTAATAGTACTTGGTGTTTACAGCACGTGCACTGTAGCTGCCAGACGCCAGCTTTCCTTAAACCCATAATAGATGTTGTTTTGAGAAACTCATTTAGGTTGATTTTTTAAAGGGACTAGTTTTGGAAATACAAGAATTTTATCTCGAAAAGAGATATATTGGTTATATAATCGTCTACAGGTATTAGAAAGCGATTTACCTAGCTCTTCATTCTGAAACCCATTTAGAAAGAATTTCGAGAGGGAACCACGGTTATTGAATAAAGCAGTTGAAGAAACAATGGATGAGAAATGAAAATACTCAAAATACACACTCAAAATTTACATCAGAAGGATTTGAGGTTAAGGAACTTTCTGCCTTTTCCGGGTGTAAAACATGGTTTAGCTACGTAAATCTCAACCAGTGAAGGAGAAACTGGTGAAGGCACATTTTTCAATATGAAGAAAGAAACGATAGCATATGCTCTCTTGCTCCCTTTAAAAAGATAATTTAAAAAAATGCTGGAACAGGATCCGTTTATTTTAATGAAGAATTGATATATCGAGTTTCATCTTCTTAACTTGAAATTTTTGTGGGTAAACTTTTCGCATGCGTTATAATCCCCTACTCCCTCGTCATTGCATTTAATGCATAGGATATTAATTTTAATCAAAGTAACCCAGCTCGTAGTAGTTGATACCTGTATCCAAAAATTCCTTTCAAACAGTTCATCTCTATTCCCGTGATTTGATCACGTACAGGACTACTTTCTCTTTTATATATTAGATTTCAAATATGAAGTTTACGTCAAATGTTCATTTTACAGTCAGGTAAGTAAAGATAGTTGAGAGGAAACCAGGTATTATACACTACTATGGTACCATAATTCGATACAACTTCGAAAAATGCCTATTAATGTGATCTACTAAAGTGTGGATATATTATTTTGGTGGATACTGTATATTGGCATCCGCTGACTACTTAATACAGACTCGTTCGCCACATGTAGTCATCTTTCTTCATTATTCTCTGTAGAAAAATAAACTACTCTACCCTATAAGTGTGTATTTGATCAGTGCTCGTAGTTGGAAGGAAATTTTCCTAATCAAGGGAAATTTCGTAGGTAAATTTAACAAAAAGGGAAAAAGGAAGTTTTTTGATAGGACGTGAAAATCCAGGGAAATTCTGGTGCTGACTAATTGACCAATAGAAATGGTTAATTTTTTCTTTGTTCTTCAGAAGTGAACCAATACAACAGCTCAACAGGAATAGTGTGTGTGTGTGTGTATGTTACATTCATTGTTGACTGGGTGTATTTGTATGTATTTTTTGTGAAAAAAGAGAAGGAAAAAGTAAAAGTAGGGTAGGTGAGGGAAATCGAATCATGGGGGAAATCGGATCAGTCAAAAACAACCCTTGTGATTGGATGTTAAAAGAATATTCTTTGCATAGACGTTGGACGCATTGTAGTGCCATTTCTCAGACGCTGTTAATTTGGCGCAAGAAGAGTTCCAGACAGCATTGTTTAGGAACGCGTGTTTTTGGAGTGGCAAAAAATAGCAAACGTAAGTTTTCATTGTTGCAAAATAAGCTTTTTCTAGCTGTGTGAAAATTAAATTTGGTTTTCAATGCTATTGTTTCACTGACTAATGTATATATGCATCATTAGACTGTAGCATAAGTTGTGTAAAAATTATGAAATATACTGTGTGATAAATGAAAAAGAAAAGTGCAATTTGGGGTAAATCGGATCACTGAATTTATAATTTGCATTAGATGTTTGTAGGAAGCTGGGGAAGTATTGAAACTACCTATCTCTATAGATCTATATATCGTTTTATTTAAAAAAAAAAACTCTTTTTATATGATGTTGCTAAATCATACGGGACACTATAGCTCAGTGGTAGAGCATTCATCTCTGGTTCCAGAAGTCCCTGGTTCGATCCCAGGGCAAGTGAGTTCTTGGTGGATGAGATCGTCTTCGAGGGTTTTCTCGAAATTCTCCAGTTTTCTCTCACTTTATCATCTCCGAACTCTTTCATCAATATTCATGTGTAATTTCATCCGTCTTCTTGAGCACTTACGTTGCATAATAATCGGGTGTTAAACAAAAGATTTCATTTTTTTAAAATATGCTGTAATATATGTGATACATTTATACATACATGCATTTCTGAAACTTTGACTGTCTTTGGCATTTTAGATGCCTAGAAACTACGTTCGTAAAACTGATCATGGCTCTAATACTTCCTGGTCAGTTGTTGCTATGGAAGAAGCCGTTGCTGCTGTTTGAGAGGGGGTTAATATTCTATAAGGAAGTCCGCAGAAGTATTTGCTGTTCCATTTACATCTCTTCAAAGAAGAACTGTAGCTCCGCACGATTCGCCTGTGAGTGATTTTGGGCGTAAAACAGTGCTACCTCCAAGACATTGGAGCAACTTTAGTTGTGTGTTTGATTTACATGTCGAAAAGAGGTTTTGGTTTAACACCGAAGAGTTACGTAAGTATGTCTACAAATATGTGACTGACCGAGGCGTTTCGCATAATTTCAAGAAGGAAACTGACATGGCTGGTGTTGATCGGTTTCAAGGATTTATGAAACGGCATCCGGAGCTATCCATCAGGAAAACTGAAGGATTTTTCTGAGAAAGAATGAATGGAGTTACACGATAAAATGTGTCTGAGTTCTACGCACAATTGAAGAACCTTATTCGTGAGTGTAAATTTGAATATAAACCGAAGTGTATTTACAATCAAGAGAAATGGGTCTCTGGTTAAACAATAAGCCACCCAACATTGTTGCTGCTAAAGGTTCTTGTGATGTTGTGTCGTTGACAAATGTAGAACGTTAAGAGAACGTGACTGTACTCACTTGTGTTTACATTCCACCGTTATTTTCAAGGGCAAGAGACTGAAAGTTGAATATCGCGATGGTATTCCACCAGGATCCGACGCGTGTATAACGGAATTAGGATGGGTAAACGAGGAGGCTTCCATGAAATGGGCGGAACATTTCCACAAACATCGAAGTCCTGGTAAAATTATTTTAATTATGGATGGACATTGTTCGCACACATTCTTGTCTGTAGTAGACTTGTGTGACACATATGATATAGGAGTGTTGTTGGCTCCTCACACAAAACATGTTTTGCAGCCGCTTGATGTTTGTGTTTTGAAGCCACTAAAGGCATATTCCAACCAACAGGCAATATCCTGACTTCACCAAAATTCTGGAAGGGCAATACCAAAGTTAAATTTTAGATGCAACTTTTTAACAGGCCTGAAATTTGGTAGCTACTGTTGGTAATGTTGTAAAAGGATTTGAGGTTACTGGTATGTATCCCTTCAATCCATCAGCTATACCAGAACACAAATTGGTAAATGAAATCTCGAGTTATCAATAGAGTCTCACTCCTCTGAAGTCAATTCAGCCACCTCTTCTACGAGCGCCATAGATTCAATTGGAAGCCTATCTATACCTTCTCCGGTTAAGAACACATCAACGAAGCAAAAACGAAGACACACTATCTTCTCTGCATCTGACATCAGATTCACATATTCATTCTCTTAAGAACAGAATGAAAGCAAAGAGACAGAGTACCGAAGAGGAAAACGTCGCATCACCCAATACAACAACAGTCAATGAAGTATGGAGTTGTGGATTTTGCCATATGGCCTACTATCGCGAAAGAAGTCACAAGACGGGCGACTGGATACAGTATCTGACTTGTAAAGCGTGGTTCCACGAACGTTGCGTTAATGTTTTAGGCAAGAAAAGTTTATTTGCGGTATTTGCATATATCAATCATTGTGATCCGATTTTCCCCAACACTGATCCCATTTACCCCACAAGGTTGGGGTAAATCGGATCGATCTGTTACAAAGTGAAATATTTGGAGATAAGAACTATAAAATTTAAAAACTTTTCATTATAGTCTATTAGGTGAAGGTTCACTTGTTATTATACATGTACATTTCGTTTAAATAGAAGCATATTAAATTTCAATTTGACGTTTCTGCAAAGGTGATCCGATTTCCCCCTACCTATCCTAATAGAAGGAGAAAGCCAAATAAACAAAACAAATGTAGTCGGTACTTCCATTAATATAGCTAAATTAATCTTATTACATTACTTCTCTCAGAGAAATTGGACAATCACCAAACTAGGGAAAATTTGATAAGAAAAGCAAAAAGTTTGTCAGGCGAGGGAAAATTTTCCTAAGTTAACCTACCAACTCTGTGTTTAATTCAAAATTCGTTGCTCCTCCTTTGTCAAAATTCATTCTGTCGTCACTTATCTCAACTATGAGATATTATATGTAGGAACTAATGGTTATTTTTGGAATTTAGGTGAAGTAAAAACGTATTTGAAAAAATTCAATGAACTCAACAGATATTTGATTATTACTTTCAGGACAATAATGGGATTCCTTTTTTTTTTCAATTAATCGGCTCGTTTTGAGGAGAGTTTACATGTTAAGTATAATATTTTTTTTATCGACAGTTGTTTCATAAATTATTCTTCTACTAACAAACAATTCTATATGCTTTTCTAATCAGAGGCAGTTTGTGAGGGAAGTCACACTGATAAAAAATAGTTTTTTCGCTTAAAAGTAAAAGAAGAAACATTTCTTAATACACTAATTGTTGTATATAACAATTAATGTATTAGTTTACTTTTATTCTCTTAGTTTTAAAAGATAAAAATTTAATTTTTATGAGTATGACTTCCCACCCTAGCCGCCTCTGCAAGAATTATGTTTGTTACTTTATTCTTATTACTAAAACATATATTGAAAGTTTAATAAGTTCTAATGCGCTGCTAATGCCGAAACTAGTGAAACAATTGCCAACAATAAAGTAAATACGAGGTATATATATATATAAAGATTGAAAATCATTCTGAAAAAAATATATATATATATATATATAGTTTCTAAAGTGAAATAGTTCAATAGATTCCGCGCTGCTTATCGTTCTCTTCATTGAAGAAGCAAGCAAGCAAGCATTTTACTCGACTACCGTTAGATGTCAGATCACGCTTTACGATTGTTCTGCCATCTAACGACACAAAATTGAACTTCTACCGAAAAAAAAAGAAAAGAAAAGAAAAAAGAAGACCTTTAATGATTCTGTTTATATTAAACTAGCAGCGTTCACCCCGCTTCGCTGGGGTCACCCCGGAACGCAATGAACCTTGTTAATTAGATAATTTTTACTTTTTCGCTTTCAAGTGATATGATAAAAACCATAGTAGATTGCAGTAAATGTTAACATTATATCGCCTGTCATTTATGTTAACCCGCGGAGTGACACGGTCATGCGGGTTGCATATAAATACGTTTATTTTTACCTATGATGAACTAACAAAGGATTTGTACGTTATGGACACTTGAATGGTCAATTATCTCAAGACACTGGTAATTGAAAATTAATGTGATATGATAAAAACCATCTAGGGTCCAAATCCTAATAACCCCCCAAAAATGAAAGAAATTGGTTCAGCCGTATTAGCGTGATGAGGGAACAAAGGATTTGTGCGTTCTCTTTTATATATAAGACTAGCAGCGTTCACCCCGCTTCGCTGCGGTCACCCCGGAACGCAATAAACTTTGTTACTTAGATAATTTTTACTTTTTCGCTTTCAAGTGATATGATAAAAACCATAGAAGATTGCAGTAAATGTTAACATTATATCGCCTGTCATTTATGTTAACCCGCCGAGTGACACGGTCATGCGGGTTGCATATAAATACGTTTATTTTTAGCTATGATGAACTAACAAAGGATTTGTACGTTATGCACACTTGAATGGTCAATTATCTCAAGACACTGGTAATTAAAAATTAAAGTGATATGATAAAAACCATCTAGGGTCCAAATCCTAATAACCCCCCAAAAATGAAAGAAATTGGTTCAGCCGTATTAGCGTGATGAGGGAACAAAGGATTTGTACGTTCTCTTTTATATATAAGATTATGGCTACTTGGTATCCTTAAAAATTAAAAAAAAAATGTGTTTCTTTACTACCACCATTATTATTTCCTTTGATGAAATAGCGTATTTATTATTTTCATTTATTACCTTTATCCACAAGCATTTACATACACAGTATTATGACCTGATGGGAGTGCATATTGTTAAAAGTAAAAAAAAAAGAAAAGAAAAAGAAAAAAGGAAAAAGAAAAAAAGAAAAATACTCACGTAACTTTTACCCAAGTAATTATTTTGTTATATGTATAAAACTGAGATGATTTTGAACATTATCCGTGTTAAGTGAGAAACAAAGCGTTCAGGGAAATACCGTAGTTACTCGAATATAAGCCCCCCTGAATATAAGCGCCTCCACTAAAAATTTAATATATATTTCGAGAATTAATTTAATACGGCGGATATAAGCTACTCTGTATGTCTCTAGATATTGTTAGGTAGTACTTTTATCCATTCTGAAAAATACAAACTTGTACTGTACTACTATGAGCAAAATAAATGACGCGTATCTTTATTTTGAAGTTTTTTTTTTAATATATCTCCGTTTTCTTTATATGTTCGAAATTTCGGAAGGTTTCCCCAGCAGGACAGGTTAATAACAAACCCGTTTTTAATATTTGTGTTAGATATTAGCTTAAAATAAATAAATTAGAAGCAAAAAACATTAAATCGACAGAAATCTCGAGAATTACCAACTCTGCTAAAGTGGGAAATTTTCAAGAACGCGAGGGAATTCTGCAGTTCAACACGAAGCAGCGACACCTATGTCATTGAGAGAAGCGTGGATTAGATCTACAAACGAAAATTTTAACGAAATATTTCTAGTATGTCTTATTATATGCATTATCAGCGAACTCCAAATATATGAATCTATGCTAAGTATTAACGTATAGATAGTGCAAATAGTGGAAATTACCTATGGAAAAAGACGAATTGTTAGCCCAATCGTAATGAAAAATCATCTTTACTATAGAGTTGGTTCAGCTTACGTAAGAAAGCAAATAGCTCAGTTAGATAAAACAACGAGTCTGTATACCGAAGGTAGACGGTTCAAATCCCGTGGAAATACTGTTGTCATTTTTATCACTAAGGTTATTTTATTTATTTTTTATTTGGGAAAGAATCAAATTGTAACATATGTGTAAAACTCATGACGATACTAAAAAAAAAGAGAGAAAATATCGTCGCATTTGCATTAGTGTCTCTAATTTTTGTTTGCAAACAGATTCGTAATTATTTCCCCTGTGCTCACTGATGCATAACGAATGTTTTCCAGTAAATGTTAATTCTAATTTGGAGAATTTTATAGTTTCACAATGTTTCTCACTACATAATCTTCTATCTACGTGTTTGGATATTTTGATAACAGATTTCCCTATTAAATGTTTAATTTTCTCTATAAATATTTGTCTTAAATTGAAATTGTTTTGAATTTACTACATAAGCAAAGTTGCCCGAAGGAGGAGAGCTCAAGTAATAGATATTCTACGTAAAAGCAACCTATTGTAGAATGATGATGCTTCTTACCTTCAGCACATAATCTTAACGTTAGAGAGTCAGAGAGAGAAAAATCCTATTTTTCCTCCCCTATGACCACTCATCTTAAAGCTCTACCTATAATGATTCGTGTCACACAATTTCGGCTCTCCAAAGACATTCATATTTATTATTATTATTATTATTATTATTATTATTATTATTATTATTATTATTATTATTCCTGAATATGCCACCCTTACATAATGTAGTAACTTTAGACATCTTAGTTTAAAATGCTTTCTTTAGTAATAATTTGAGCAACCACGTCACAAAATTTATAATGTATGAGGGGGCACGACGTTTTATTTCCCCTCCTCTCTTTTCAGCACCCTCCAACAGAAGGTATATAATTTCTGAGAAGCAGGGCAGACAAAATGAATAAGAAATATATTTAGAGCATCCTTTCCTCCTTCGTGAATGGGATATCACGTAGCATTTTTTATTCTACTGAAGACGACCCTGGCCGTTATGGTTTGGTAACAAAAGAAATACCTAATATATTTATAGCGCCCCTTAACTGTAATATTACCTCTTCTTTATTTGTTCGAGGCTTCCCTACACAACCAAGGGTGACAAAAATAATAGGAAAAGTGTCTAAAGATTACAATGAAAGCACATTATAAAAGCACATTATAAAAGCACAATGAAAGCACATTAGAAAGCACATTATAAAATTTACTTTTTGAGGCTCGTTTTGGTGCCCCTCTTTCTCTGGCGCCCGGGCAGTCGCCAGGCCCTTAGTCCGCCCTTGAAAGTACGGACGCATAACTAAGGACTGCGGAGGAGAGGTTAACCTTCATGTTATGCCACTGGTTTGACGTGTTTGAAATGTTCAGTAAGTGATCGGTTAGTGAAATAATTTCGTCGGTTACTGATGTTTAAAATTTAGCTAAGACAAAGCTACCTAATCAAATACATTTGATATCGCGATGTCACAATTTGATTTTTCCTCACATAAAAAAGATAAAAACAATAGTAATAAAAACCCTTACTCGTACTGGGCTCCTAACTAACTAACAACCTAATTCGTACAGACTAGTTGCTCTGACCAACTGAGTTTCGATTTCTTACGCGAAAGAAGTCTGTTATATTAAGAGGCATGCTTTTCATTATCAAAACTGTTCGAAGTAATACGAACATGGCTTAAGAACAGAGACGGAACTGAATTACCACTCGATTGACCTTGAGGGCAAATCACCAAAGCGTAGCTATAAACGTAAGTTCAGCATGCATTTCTCTGGAGTTGTGTTCAGTATTCCTATCTGCCAGTCATGCTTGTTCGTAGGAGTAATATGTTACAAACCTAATCTTTCGATAGCGCACAATGGCAGAGAATCAGAGGAAAGGAATTCTTGCCATTGTGAGCGTGGGATACCACCATGTGCAATAAAACTGACGCGTCTCTTTGAAGTGATATTTCATCGAAAATAACTCGTTTTCCTTTATATAGTCTATCCGAAGTTTTTGAGGGTTTCAAAATGAGGAAATGTTACTGACAAACAAGAACGCATTTATGGGTGGGTCTAGGGGGTCCGGACCCCCTCTGAAACCCCAACTTTTCTGTAAATTTAGCCTAATTTTGGGGATTATCTTTTAAAATTTTATTATAATTTATCCTAATATTGAAGTCGGACCCGTCCCGAAATAAATTACTGCATACGTGTCTCTGACAATTTTCAATATATTCGTTAAATAATAAAGTAAAATAACTAAATTAGGAGCAAAAAGCTTCAACACGGGCTAACTTTTGTCCACTGCCAATATTGCTAGAAGGGATATTAATAGCAAAAACTGCTAGTCAATGCTAAACCTTGGAACGTCATCCCGAACAAGTCTATTATTGAGAACTACATATGAAACATGTTATTAAAACTTATCCAGCTTTTTTCTGGCATGAAATTAAAATGCACTCTCCTAAAATGTGTATCTAAACATTGCTCTACGTATCTACGAAGCAATGAAAATTTTTTATCGAAATATGTGAGCAGGAAACTCTAACAGCCAGCCAATTTATTTAAATCGTAATAAACCGTGTAACCGTACGTTAACGTGAGGACAAAGCTTGGTCCATTGGTAAAGTGTTTGAAGAATAAAAACTCAATGTTCGTAGGTTCGAATCTATCCAGTCACCACAACATTTTATTCTTATGTGTAACGATGAAATAAGAAAAAAAATGTATAACCGTTAAGACAAAACTTCAACCAAGTCTGAAGAGAACAATACTAAAATAGTAACACAATGACGTCAACCAAAAATTATTTCATGTAGCGTTTGGACGAAATTACAGCTGTTAACAATTGCAGAAGTAAAAACAGGCTGATAGCTGTAATGCAGTCTAGACTTCTGAATGCATTTAATTCCTGAAAACTTCCAACTCGTCATTGGTATGCCGTTAATCATTGTAAAACCCTTCAATTGGAAGTAAAATGACACAAACTAAAACAGTTTTAAATCAATAAATGTCTATGTGTAAAAGTAGGTGTCTCTTATCTGTAGTTCAGAGTTCCTTTTACTTTGAAGTGACAAATGAGAGAAGAAAGTATGGTGTTCGAAAAAAAAATCAAATCTGAGATTTCAACGAATTTACACGTATTATAGCCCCTAACACCGAAAAAGTTATTTTTCGATACATGTCTATCTGTTCGTCCGTCCGTTCGCTACACTTTTCTGTGCACTCGCCTAGAGGCCATACCGTTCAACTTATCTGCACCAAATTTTAGTTTAAGATTTTCATAGTATTTCCTATAGTTTTTTTTATTTCCCTCCTACTCCCAAAACAAGGGTAGTTTCCTGTACGATGAAAATAGAAAAAAAGATATTTTCTCATAACTGACTCTAACGATCTTGTTTTCTTTCTTTTTTTATAAATCAATATTTAATTAGCAACCCTATTTTGTGGTATAAGGCATTTATCTGAGAAAAATCTACAAGGGGTAGTTTATACTAGAGGGGTGAGTTTTTTCTCAGTGATTTTCTCAAAATGGACTCAAGTGTTTTCGTTCATATTTCATAAATAAAGATTTCATTAATAACTTATCAATATGGCATAACTCGTTTGTCCTAAAAAAATGCGAGGGGTAGTTTATTCTTGGTGGAGTGTTGTCTGGGCGATTTTCTCAAAAACGACTCAAAAGAGTTTATTCATATTTCAAAAATAAATATTTCGGTAATAACCGAACAATATGGCAAAACTCGTTTGTCCTGAAAAATATGCGAGGGGTAGATTACTCTTGGGGGTGTTTTTCCTCCACGGTTTTCTCAAAAATGAGTCAAGCAATTTTGTTCGTACTCAGAAATAAATATTTCATTAAAAACCTAGTAATATGGAATAACTCGCTTACCCTGAAAGAATCCTCAAGAGATAGTTTATTCGGGGAGTAATTTTTCCCTCACGATTTTCTCAAAAATTACTCGGACAATTTTATTGATAATTCATAAATAAGTATTTCATTAATAACCCTATATTTTAGTATAAGTCATTTCTATGAAAAACAATTACAATGGATAGTTTATTTTTGGGATCAAGGTTATTTCCCCGACAATTTTCTCGAACGACAGGCGATTTTGTTCAAATTTCGCAAATAAATATTTCATTAATAACCAAAAGTATATCTTAACTCATTGTTCGAAACAATTCATAAGAGGTAGGTTACTCCTGACGTGTTCTTTTTGAACGACTTTCCCAAAGTGACATTTGATTTTTTTCATATTTCATAAACAATGATTGCATTAA
Source organism: Thermobia domestica (assembly GCF_964235325.1). Lineage (NCBI taxonomy): Eukaryota > Metazoa > Arthropoda > Insecta > Zygentoma > Lepismatidae > Thermobia > Thermobia domestica. The sequence continues at coordinate 90,917,455 of NC_137469.1, forward strand.
TTGGTCTATTATATGTCTAATGAAAATGTGCTCAAAGTGTGAGTTAGTTTTGTAGTGTGGATTTTCTTCAATCGAAGTTTTTTATTCGATAATCTGACATTCAATGTATTTGAATAGTACGATAATTTTATTCGTATTATCCAAATACAAACTTCAGTAACAACTGCGGCCTAACACAGTTAAGAAATTGAATTGAAAAAGTTTAGTGCGGTGGCCCTGTAATTGAATATTTTTTGAGGAACTCCCTAGCTTTTTGTGGTAAACTCAGGCTTTTCTTTTTCGAGCGACAAAAGAGAGAAGAAAATATAGTGATTGTGAAAATAATATCAAATTCAGATTTCAACGGATTTACATGTTTCATGTCGTCTACATACCGAAAATGTGAGTTTTCGCACCCGTCCTTCCGGTCCGTCCGTTCGGCACACTTTTATATGCACTCGCCTAGAGGCCATACCGTTCAACTTATCTACACCAAATTTTAAACTTAGGGTTTACTTAGTATTCTTACAGGAGCTTTTCCATTTTTTCCCTACCACCTAAAATAAGTGTGGTCTACCAACAGCCGAAAATAGAAAAACGCTATTTTCTCAAAAATGGTTTTAACAATTTTGTTTATTTTTCATTAATCAATATTTAATTAACAACCCTATATTGCAGTATCAGATATTTCTCTTAGAAAAATTTACGAGGGGTAGTTTATTCTTGGAGGTGACTTTTTCTCGACGATTTTCTCAGAAAAGACCCTGGCGAATTTTGTACACACTTCATAAATAAATATTTGACCTTACAACATGGTATAAGTCAATTGACCTGAAAAATATATGAGTAGTAGTTTATTCTTGGACTTGAATTTATTCCCAGTGAGTTTCTCAAACACGACCAGTTGGCAACCCTGTATCTCGACAACGAAGCTGAATTCGAAAACTGCAAGAGGACCATTTGTCTCCTTTTGATGTCACGAATCACTTCCCGAAGTTTGTGGACATCTTTCAGGTTCACCCTTAATGAAGCTTCTTTTCGAAAAGTTAACTATTAACTTTAGGCATTGTTTATCTTTTTTTTTTTTTTTGAAATCACAAATGCCGTTATTAATTTTAAGGCAGAGAACTACTTCTGAGAGAATAGATCTTGAAAAATAATTTTAAAACTTAGACTTTTCTTTTCGAGACATTCCAGACAAGACGAGACATTTTACAAGCTATCTCGTGTCCAAAACATTTACCTCGTATTATCTTCGATGTCACAAAGCGCGTCTCGTCTCTTTCTCGAGACATGTCTTATCTCGTGCGCATTCGTTAACACTTGGAAAGGATAATCTTTCTACTCAAAGCATTGTTGTTATAATGGTTGCATATTTATGATAATTGCTGTCCACATAAATTACAGTCCTTTCAATTGAATTAATTTTTATTATTATTATTATTATTATTATTATTATTATTATTATTATTATTATTATTATTATTATTATTATTATTGAAATTGCAATATCTAGTTTAACGTTGGACGATTATGCACCTACGCTAAGGGAGAATGATGATGAATGAAATGGTGAAATGAAGAAAGTGGGAGGAAATTGGAAAATCTCAGGAAAACACATACCCATGCACACGGTATTTGTCCACCTCAAATTTCACTTGGCACGAAGTGGAATCGAGCCACGGACCCCCTGCACCAAAGGTCCCTGCAATGCTTTATTATTATTATTATTATTATTATTATTGAAGCGAGCTTAACGAGTTTCAACCGTATGACTCAACCAACGTTTGGGTGCCTGTTCGTTCGTCTGCTCCTCTCATAAAAGACATTTCATTTTAATGAAACTAGTAAGCGCCTTCTTTTAGCTCTGCGAAGTAACTATTGCTTGGAATATGAATCTGCAAAACATAAGAGGTAAAATTAACCAAATGGTGCAAGTTTCCACTCATATATACAAAACAATTTTGCAATATCAACTACGTGAATCTTGTCCCATAAAGAAGCCGAAACCCCTACACCGAAGAGCCCTCCGAGATTTGATCATTGTCCACACGGACTGAAATTGTCATTTGAAGCCAAGACTTTAATATGAAGCCAATAATTTCTTTAAAATAGACGGAAAATTCGGAAGTTATAAGCATTTTCGTATTTTTGCCTTTTCCCATAAGGGAGCCGTAGCCCCCTATATTGAAGAGCCCCCCTCGGAGATTTGATCATTGTCCACTCGGACTGAAATTGTCATTTGGAACCAACGCATTAATACGAAGCAAAATATTTCTTTAAAATAGACGAAAAATTCGAAAGTTATAAACATGTTAATATTTATGCCTTTTCTCACACATGTTAATAATATTAGCCTACACTGAAGAGCCCCACGAGATTTGATCATTGACCACTTGGACTGAAATTCTCATTTGAAACCAAAACTTTAATATGAAGCCAAAAATTAAACTTTTACTCAATTTAAACTGACTGGGTTCCGGTTCACCCCACTATTGTTTAGTTTAGTTAAGTGGTAATTTGTGACAGCTTCACATCATCAAAAGAATGTTTCACTTCCCCGCCCCTCCTTTCCCCCAGGAGTTCGTGCTGGATCCACCACTGGAATCAATAGACACTCTTCCTATTCTTTTTGTCACCCTTGATTGTGTAGGGGCTCCCTCGTACAAATAAAGAAGCGGTAATATTACAATCAAGGGGCGCTATATATTTGGTATTTTTTTAGTTACCTACCCCTAACCGCACAGGGCCATCTTTCGTAGAATAAAAAATATTACGTGATATTCCAATCATGAAAGGGGAGAGGATGCTGTAAATATATTTCTTATTCATTTTGTCTGTCCTGCTTATCAAAAATTACTTTCTGTTGGAAGGGTACTGAAATGAGAGGGGCAAAACAAAAAGTCGTACCCCCTCCTACATGGTTGCTCAAATAAGTACTAAAGAAAGCATTTTAAACTAAGATATTTAAGATTTAAACTAGGAAACTAAGATATCCTTACATTATGTAAGGATGGCATATTCAGGATTATTATTATTATTATTATTATTATTATTATTATTATTATTATTATTATTATTATTATTATTATTATTATTATTATTATTTGAATGTTTTTGGAGCACCGAAATATTGTGAGACGAACAATGATATGTAGAGGTTTCAGATGGGTGGTCATAGGGGAGGAAAAACCAGGATTTTTCTCTGTCTGACTCTCTAACGTAAAGATTATGTGCTGAAGGTAAGAAGCATCATCATTCTACAATAGGTTGCTTTTACGTAGAATATCAATTACTTGAGTTCTCCTCCTTCGGTTTACTTACCTTATGTAGTAAATTCAAAACAATTTCAATCCAATACAAATACATGTAAAACTTTTCCGTAATTAAACATCTAGGAAAAATTAAACATTTAATAGGGACATCTGTTATCAAAATATCCAAACACGTAGATAGAAGACTATCTAGTGAGAAATATTGTGAAACTTTATAAAATTCTCCAAATTAGAATTAACATTTACTGGGAAACATTCGTTATGCGCCAGCGAGCATATGGTGAGCAGTGAGCACAGGGGAAATAATTACGAAGCTGTTTGCAAACAAAATTAGGGACGCTAATGCAAGTGCGACAACGGCATTTTTTTCTGTTTTTGGTATCGTCATGAGTTTTACACATACGTTACAATTTGATTCTTTCCCACATAAAAAAATAAATAAAATAACCGTAGTGTAGTGATAAAAATGACAACGGCACTTCCATGGGATCGAACCCGCTACCTTCAGCGTACAGACTCGCCGCTTTAACTAACTGAGCTATTTGTTTCTTTACGTGAACTGAGCCTGTTCCGGTAAAGACGATATTTCATTACGATCGTGCTACCAATTCGTCCTTTTCCATAGATAATTTCCACTATTTGCTCTATCTTTATGTTAATACTTAGCATATATTCATATATTTGGAGTTTGCAGATAATGCATATAATAAGACATACTAGAAATATTCGTTAAAAGTTTAGTTTGTAGATTTAATCCACATTTCTCTCAATGACATAGATGTCGTGGCTTCGTGTTGAAATGCAGAATTCCCTCGTGTTCTTGAAAATTTCCCACTTTAGCAGAGTTGGTAATTCTCGAGATTTCTGTCGGTTTAATGTTTTTTGCTTCTAATTTATTTATTTTAAGCTAATATCTAACACAAATATTAAAAACGGGTTTGTTATTAACCTGTCCTGCTGGGGAAACCTTCCGAAATTTCGAACATATAAAGAAAACGGAGATATATTCAAAAAACTTCAAAATAAAGAGACGCGTCATTTATTTTGCTCATGGTAGTACATACAGCGTTATGAATTGAAAAATTAACAGCTTCATGTTGTGAACATTTTCAACTCGTTTTCGTTCACCATTCTTACGACATTTTGACATAGAAAACAACTCAGCAGATGTCCATGAACAGAAGCGCACCTAGAAATTTTTGCTGGGAGGGATCAAAGCTTGAGGGTGGGTCCAATATTACAAGCCGCTACGTCCACGATATTATTCTGCATCCAAAAAGACGATATGCACTTACGCAATATTTCTATTTTCTATATTTTCAGAAACAAATGATAGAACTAGATTGTTCTTATAAGAGAAAGAGTATAGATGAAGTATATGATCAAATTTTCATGCTGCATCAATCACTCCTCTGTTAAGCAAGTATAGTTTCATTGAAATAATATAGAAATGTACAGTATGTTGAGTTAGTAAGTTTTAGAGGGACCCGGACCCGATGGAACTCCCCTAGGTGCGCTCCTGACCGTGAATAAGTTAAAGTATCAAGGAATGCGACTTTAGTATTCATGTTATGAAGATATTATTAATAAACTATTGTAAATATAATGTTAAAACGTAAATTATAAAGCATTAAATATCAACTATTCAAATCAAATCAAATCAAATCAAATATCAATTAAATATCAACTATTCGATTATAAGTGCCCCCAAGTTTAAGGCCAAAACTGACAAAAAAAAAGTGGCGCTTATGTTTGAGTAAATACGGTATACTCTATGTAATATTATGGTGGACTCTGAAATATGATACATTCCACAACATATCAACTACGTTCAATAGAAAAAAAGCCAGAAACAAAGAAGCCAGGAGTATTATTTCAATGTTTGCTTGGAGGAGTTAACAATAATTTAGCGAGTATGGTTTACGGGGAACATTGTGAAAACAATGTTCAAAATTTCGCCAATTGTCCTGCATTTCCCACATACTTCATTCCTTGTTCCAGGAAATTGGTGTCTCATCACCATAAGTGAACACAGCAAATACAGTTTAAGAGCTTCAATCTGACATGAGTCATAAAAATTTTTCATTATAAAGGTTTTTGGGACTATACAATTTTTTCTTTCTTTCTTTTCTTTTTTTAAAATTTGTTTTAGAAGAAAAAGAGACAATATTCTAATGCAAACGGCAGATATGTTATTGGAGTTGTATCTATCGAAGCTTCAAAGGTATATTAAAGCTGTGATTTATTATATTAAGAATGGGAAACTTCATAACGAAATCCAGTATTAATATAAGGAATTACACCTTCCATATGCCTATGAAGCTTCCATAGGTACAGCTACTTTTTAATGTATCTGTCGTTTACTTTAAAACTATTGTGTCTTTTCAAAAAAAAAAAAAAAACCCTTTATAATACCGACGTATATAACAAAAAGTGTCTATGGTTAGCGTCAATTGATTTTTTTTTAAATTCATACTACGTAACTCAATTCACACTTGCTGCCTCTAGTGCAGTGATTCTCAACAGGTATGTCGTGACATACTGGTATGTTATGCAGTCCCATAAGGTGTGTCGCATGATTTTAAAATTTTAAAATCATTACACATTAATTAGGTAGTTTAAAATCAATTTAGAGATATACTGTACCAGACAGCGCTTCCAGCGATAGCAGCAATGGTTAGTAATACATAGAGTCACTACTTCATAGAAATTTATAGTCTTACACTACTATAATTTATGTTACTATTAATAACAAATCAACTAACTGTGTCGCAGTCTCATGGGCGTTCACTGAAGTGTGCCGTCAGTCAAAAAGGTTGAGAACCACTGTGTTTAGTGGCAGAAACTACATAACGCAGAATAAATTAATTGCAAACGCCTATTTTTTTTTTATGTCTCTTCGCTTAGCTTCACTCTTCCTTTTTAGAATTTTAGTGAATAATGTTAAGACAATATAGAATAGAAAAATGTAGATAGTAAACCAGATAGTATCTATATAACGTTATTATATTAAACAATAATTGTTTTTCAAGATCTTTCAAATAGTGTCTAAATTTGAGTGCCCAACAATCATGACGTCAAAGACTAGTACACAAATTTATATATATATATATATATATGTAAGAAAAGGTTGGCAAACAGTTACTGGTTTATGTAATACCGTTTTGTAGATACTATTCACTTTCTAAATGTTATATATTCTTCATTGCCTAAGTTATTCACTAATACTATCTGGCTCATTTTCTACTTTTTACACAATCTTCATTGCCTAAGTTATTCAGTAATACTATCTGGCTCACTTTCTACATTTTTATACTCTTCATTGTCTGTTATTCACTAGTACTATCTGGCTCATTTTCTACATTTTTTATATTCTTCATTGTCTAAGTTATCCACTAATACTATCCGGCTCATTTTCTACATTTTTTATATTCTTCATTGTCTAAGTTATTCATTAATACTATCTGGCTCACTTTCTACATTTTTTATATTTTTCATTGTCTTTGAGTTATTAACTAATATATATATATATATATATATACAGTCTGTCACAAAAAAATAGCACCACTATGAATAAACTGTTATATTGTTAATATTTGCACTATTTTACATACCTCGTTCGTCACATACTGTTCAACTGATCTTTTAATAGTTCCCTGAAGTTTATGTTATGCTACTGTATTACATATATTAACATTGAATGAGAACATTGAGTTTTAAACATTAAGGAACTCATACTTGAAAACCAGTTTGCGATACTCCACGCCCTCTGAGATTGCGCATTGTCATCTTGGAAAATAAACCAACTCAAAGTAGGACCTGAGAAAGTGTCAGTAGATGGTCGTAGTAACTCTCGGTTCAGAATATCAATGTATTATGAGACACTAACTTGTTTATCGTAAATGTTAATTGATCCCACCCGTTTGGGGCAAAGCATCCCCACAACATGACAATTTAATCAAATTTCATTTTTTTCGAAACATACTTTGGCTTCAGACTTTCTCCTTTTCTTATCCACAATTTCAATCTAGTGTAATATCCAACTTTCATAAACTTTTCCTCATTCAATAAAATTACATGCCACCACTGTTTATCACTCCATGCACAGCATATACTCACAATCTGTCTTTTAGTGTTCATATGTTGATCACTTAAAAGCAGGGCCGGACTGGCTACTAGTTGGCCCCGCCGGCTGACATAAGGGGTTGGCCCAGAATTCTCAATCCATCCCCAACCACAACTACCCCAATTGCCCACTGTTTTCCCGTGATAAAACTACACTATTATCTTAGATAAAGCACACATTTCTTTAGTAGCCACACCGTACATTATACCATAAAGATCGTAATATAGATTCAGGGCATATGTTATGAAACAATATTTATGAGAATAACGCAAACAGTAATGATTAGCATAACTTGTTTTTCCATATCGCCTTGGGATGCTAGAGATTTGTAATTTGTTGGTAAAGAACTACGGACAAACTAATTTAGTCTTCACTGGAGGTTTCAATATTCGTGAGCAAGGGATACGATCAGCTACAAAACAGTGCCCCCTGCACGTAGCGCGAAATATTTTTCGGGTTGGATTCACCATCCGGAACAACCACGACAAAATCTCGCAAGAACATCACTAAGCACTTATGATCCATGAACTATGTCAAGTAGCCGGATTGGGTGTATTTATGCAAATCGTGTGCACATATAGGCCTACAGGGTGGACGTAATGGAATTTCCTACTACGGTTGCGACAGGAGAGATAAAACATCAGGAGAGAAATTAATCAATAGTAAATCTTGGTGCCACGGTGGCTCAGTGGTAGAGTGTTCACCTCTGGTACATGGGGTCCCTGGTACGATCTCAGCTCGCTCCAAGTGAACTTTGTGGTGGACAAACACCGTGTGCTTGGGTTTCCTCGGGGTTCTCTCGTTTCCTCCCACTTTCTTCATTCCATCATTTCATTCATTTCTCATCATTACTGTCTTCTTTAGCCTAGCCGGCATAACCGTGAGTCGTAAAACACAAAGATTTCATTTCATTTTTTCAATAGTAAATCTTAATGTTGCTACCAGAAAGTGCTGTAATGAATTTTCATTTCGATTTATGTAATTTTATTCCAAATTTATTGTATATCCGGTTCTTAGTGTAGTAAGAATTGTAGTACGTATATGAATACACAACGACAACCATGAAGCCCGATCCAACAGCAGCCACAGTTTTATTTAAAGGAAGCATCTACGTACAAAGAATTTACTAATTTTTCACTTATCAGTGCTGTAGATTCAGGAAGTTCGAATTTATAATCCAGTCGTTACAATAACACTAACCTCCGTTTCCACGGTAATTTTCGATAATTCCCACACGATATGGACATACACTACATACACTGGTTTACAGTGTGACTTCGAAAACCTGACCGCGGCTCGACTTCTTGGTTGATAAAATTGCCTACTGAAAATTGGCAAACACTAATGAGTGATTCAACAATGCCAAAACCACGGGATCTTGTTACAGAGGCAACGGCGCGATGCTGTGATATCATAAATCATGAAAGTGATCTCACAAGGAACGGACATGAACGTGTCATCTGGACAACCGAGTCAAACCTAGTCCATTCGATAAACATAACAAAGATATGTTCATGCACACAAAATTAGGTGCCATGGACAACGGAGTAAACCCCTGAGGCCCATTAACCCTGTTAGTATAAAGAAAATCGTAGACTCGCAGTGAAATAGCTATTGCAACACTGTTCATTGGAAAATCATGGTTTAGGCCTACAGTTTATTCTCTTCAGCATGAAACAAGCTTCCCTGAGGTGCTATGTATTGAGTCCATAACGTACTGAAACAGGGAAAATTGGGAGAATGTTTGGAAAATTCCCTCCAGAATTTCCTCCCATCAACTTTGGACCCCTCTGGAGTGGCCTCGGGTAAAAGCATACAATCCAAATGTATCTCCAAAAATACTATAGGGGATAAGAAATGACTGTACCAAGTTTTGTATTGGTAGACGGAATAGATATGAGGGAAAAGCTTGTATACCAATACACACTTTCAACTCATACCTATTCTGGGTTTCAAACTGTTATTTTTCCAGGCCAAGAAACTAAACTTTCAAGAATTGTATTGTCAGGCCACTATACTTTCAGCTCCCTTTTACATTCCGTGATAGGAAGCGTGTTGGATTTCACTATTGTTTTTGTTTGCACCCAGACGACTGTGAAGCTGGTATGGCCCATTCTTACTTTAAGGGGACGTGAGTCGCAATAAAATTTTAATGAAACGCTATAAGAGCTTGATGTATGTAGATTGCCGCCGTGACTGTTCACAAGAATATTAGTTGTCGCACTCGTTTTCCACATTTTTTCTCTTTCTCCTGACCTTCTCTCTTTATCAAAATTTTCATTTGGCCCCCTTTTGATTTGGCCCCTATCTGGGTGGCGATCGCCGCCTAGCAACCTGGGCCAGTCCGGGCCTGTTTAAAAGTGAGTTATTTCTTTAAGTTTTTTTTTAATGTAACCCTTTTTCATTCGATCAGGTCATCCGGTTTATGTTGTATCCTGCATTAGAATAGTTAGTCTCTGCAATTTCCCTGAAACTGGAAGCCTTGTCTGATACAGCCAAGCGAAATACCTCTTGACCCAATCACGAAGTTGCTTTCATTTTCTGTCACACCGTTCTTATTGAGAAGATACACCAGGCTCTTCTTGCTTCTGAATTATTCTATCAAAGATAGCATGATGTACATCTAGAATTTTGGCAATTTTTCTATTTGAGTAGCCCTTATTTCGCTGTGTCAAAATTCGTCCTTGTTTACGCAGGCTTGTGCCACACACTTTTCTCGTATTTCGAGTTTTAAGGGAATGATAAGATTTTTCAACCCCTTATAATATACGTGAAGCACTTCCGTGTACAACCTCAACAAAATAAACATTCAAAAACATTAAGTTTTTCATTAAAAATGCATTTTACATCGCTCCAGGAAGCAAACAAAACAAGTATTTTAAGTCTCGACCACACTCATATTGAGTACAGAGACACCAAATGGATACCATCCGAACTGCTGTAATCCTCTCCAAACTTAAAGGTTGTTGGAAACACTAAGTAGATACCAGTATGTCACGGAATGGCTTCTTTAAATAGGAAACTTTTACGGTTGTTCTGAGTGGTGCTATCTTTTTGTGACGGACATTTTGGGAATAAGCAAGCTTAGGGAAGGTAATCAATAGAAATTATTTTTTGGATATTATAAAATAACAATTTGTTATAATGTACTATCGATATGAAAGCTAGGAAGAAATTTCAGTTAACATTAAATGCAACTGAGAAAAAACATGAATACTATTACAAAATATACGTACCCTCGAAGACATTACTTCAGCACCATGAAGCACAGCTTCGGAAAATACATTACAGAGTTCATTATACACATCCTCCAACTCCTGCAAGTAGAAAGAAATAAAACGTCAATAAAGATTTGAATTATACTTTTAATAACAAAAATCTGTCCTAAATTTATAAATATATTAAATTTTACTAAGATGCGTTTACATTTTCTGCTTTATTATAATTTGTTATGCAGAAGAGCTATTATTTCCTTTCAGACTTCCACTACGGCTTGATATTGAGCATGGGTGCCCGTATAGTGTTGGGCAAATTCCCGGGAAAATATTTTTCGGGAATATTCCCGAGAAAATTCCCAAAATGGGAATATTCCAGGAATTTATATACAAACGCAAAGAAAATTGCATTTTAATAATATTTTATGATTTCAAAATTAAGTTTGTTTTCTTATCACAGTATATTTATTACTGTTGTCTCCAGAGATTTTTTTAAAAATGTATATGCTGAACGGTATTATGTTATTTTATAAATATTTTATTATTATTATATAGAGAGAGTACACATACCGTGAATGTTTATTTATTTGTTGGAAAAACATTTGGTGTAAGAAGTCCACATACTTTTACACCGCTAAATTGATTAAATTTATATATAAGTGGATTTTATAAAATTGATCCTACTACTGATATTATAAACATATTAAATTTTTTAAATGTTATGAACAAATTAAGTTGGGTAACTGCTAGAATTTTTATCAACATTTGCGCATACATATTTATGTCCAAAATATTTGCAAGATACTGACTTATCTTTAGAATTTTGCACGTAACATTGCCACACACGACCTTTCTTCCTATCCATTTCTTGAAATGTCATGCGTTAATTCACATGAAAGAGAAGTGCGAGTACCTATTCAGAAATTCGAGTCGGAGACAGAGACAAACCGACGTCCATTACTAACGGTGGTTTGGGGTGTATTTATAGTATTTTATCTCTATTTCTACAGAATTTCTACATTACTTTACAAACCGGTTCCCTTTCATCTTTTGTAAATTAGTACTTTGTTACTTTGGTACCATGATGTACGTTGTGGTTCGGAACAACTTTTAGTCTCTTATTTCGCGTCTTTTCCTTTTCTTTTCCCAGTTATTCCACAACGGACGCGGTCCATACCCATGCCTGCATCTTTATCGTGCTGGGGCAGGGATCGCAGTAGACTTGGATGCAGGCAACGTAAAAGAGATTATACTGAACTGTGTGTAACTAAACCATGTATTAAATTTGCAACAAATGATGAAACCAAAATTTAGATAATGAAACTATAATATTACTCAACAAACACACTTATTACATGCACATTAACTAAGGAAATAAATGTATTAACAACCTTTTGCTTAATATATAAACGAAATTGGTGGCTTAGCATATGAATTAGACAACTCACGTCATTCTTCGGCTAGTCAATAGTGCTGTCCTATCACTGTTCTGGGGTCGAGTCCCGAATGCTGCTTCCGTGATTGATGTTCCAAGATGGTGTCGAAAATACGATTTTAAGTATATATAGTAACAGACGAGGTCGTGCTCCAGGGTTCCACTTATTGCGATATTTATCGTAATGAATATTGAACTGACTCAACTTATTCTTCACATTTAAAAATACTTTAAGACAAACTGTTCGTCACATATCAAACTAATTAAGCGCTTAGGTCCGTCTCGTGGAGGTATAAATCGTACGTTTATCAGAAAGTATTTAAAGGTACGCGCAGTCTATGATTTTAGGCAGCATGGACGCTGCTTTCGAGTAGGTGCGGGCCGCACCACCTAACAGACAGCAACGAGGAGGTAATCCTCTCAAAGGGTGTCGAAACACTGAGGCACTCTTTTGATTAACTATAGAATATCAACCCTGGGGCTGGAGTCTCCCGCTTATGACGTATAACGTTGAGTCCAAGCTCTTTGGCTGAAGAGATGCGGATGCTTCAAATCGTCCAACCAGCGATGGGCGATAACAACATGTAGGTGTTATTGCAAATGTCCCGTTTTCTGGACTCAAAAGAACAATCACAAAGGGAGTCGCTGTGTCCACATCATATGTCTATATATAGCCACGAAATCGAACTGAGGCTCACCAACACAAACGAAGAAACATACCAAAGCGATGAGAGAAGAGTTTCTAGAATGTTTGGAAATATACGAGGCTTGGTTAATAAAGTTCGAAATTAAGTCTATTTTTCCCAATGTCCTTTTTAAACCAAAAAAATGAGCTTTAGGTCGGTGATAACTTTCTAATGGAAATGGAACTTTAAAATATTCACATTCCTAATTAGTTATATAAAGGACAGTCAATGAATTTTAATTTTTAACCTCCAAATTATTTGAAACCTAGAAGTAAATGATAATAAATTAAAATTATGTAATTAGTTATATGATTCTTATAATTTGGAAAATAAAGTAAAGAAATTTAAATAAATTCCCTCCCGGGAATTTATATGAAAGAGGAAAAAACTGGGATATTCCCATTTTTTATTTTCCTTCTCACTAGGAATATCCCACTATGCCTGTAGCGGGGATCAAGAGAGGGATCAATTGTTCCCCTTGATTTTCGAAAATTGTTCAAATCTTGCACGTACTAGTACATGTCAAAACATACTAATTTGCTCTCACATACTAGTATTTAATATATTTACATTTAATACTCATATACTATAGCTTATTTACCATGGTTAATAAGGATATGTGCGTAATTAATCGTTGTTGTATATGATGCAATATATGCACGTGTGCATCAAAATATTGTTTGTATTTGTGAATATGCTTGTGTGTTCGTTTTTTGCTTCCCTTGGAATCGGTCTTTTGACCCCCTTAGAAATAGATCTCTCCTTCTCCCTTGCAAAAAAAAAAAAAAAAAAAAGAAAAAAAAAAGAAAAAAGAAAAGAAAAGAAAAAGAAAAAGAAATCCTGTGGACGTCCCTCGTATTGAGCAAATATTATCTCCCATCAGATGATTATTACAACTTACGCTACACGAAAAATTACTTTCTTTTTGGATTAACACTTACGCCTTCACATTGCGAAAAATAAATAATTTTATTCTCCTGCATATCACCTTCAAATACACAATTTGATTATGTGCAACAATATTACTGTTTCTCATATTATTACCTCTCTTCAGAACTCATATAGAACTTGGTAATGTGCCAAAGCATATTATTTTCCATAAATGTTAGCCTTCAATTAGATTACATACACAGATTCCTACCAAGCAGAAACACTTTTTATTTATCATATTTTTATCTCATTTCGAATTACATATTCATTTTGGTAACGTATAGAAACACTCATTATATTATCATTGGAATCAGTATTGTTCAAAAGGAAAGTATTTATTTTCTCCATTTAGCTTTTGATTTTTTTTTTTTACATTTATTAAAGATTTCGCGAAATACAGACGTTGATTCTGTTATATTGAACGGAATTTGAATCTACCTCTTTGCCGTATTTCCACCACCTGTTGTGTTCGACCTGCAGCACACCACCACTGACTATTGCCCGACATCGAAGTTTTCATTGATGGAAACCATGTTACAGCTGGACCATAAGTTCCAGTTCAGTTGTGGCGGTTTTTAGTCCCGAAATCCCATAAAATAGTTATCAATGACCTTAGCAGCAAACTTGGTCGGTAATGATTTGAAGTTGTAATTAAACTGGAAAAATACGTTGATCTAATGTAGTTTGTAATGTACGTTGGCCCAACAACCATTTGCCGACATCAAACTCCTATCGAATCGTTATTTAACTTCTTTCGTAGGAGTTTCGTGTGGAAGTTGAGTTGGTTGGCAAATCCTTGGCAAAGCGGAAATTGCAACGGACGGCCAACGTTTGTAGCTAGCTATAGCATACCGTGTTCTCACTATTAGGACAATTGTGTGTTACTACATAATAGATTGAAAGAAAAATGGAATAAAATGAGATATTTCAGTTTAACGTTCCACTATCATACACTTTAGGCTAAACGAGACAACGATTGAGGCAAGTGAATGATAATGGAAAAAATGGTGGAATGAGAATGTGAGAAAAACAGGAGTACTCCTAGAAAAACCAAGAACACAATGTTGTCCATCATAAACTTATTTGGCTGGGGATCGAACAAAGGACCCCAGGCACCAGGAGTTTGCGCTCTATTACTGAACCATCATGCCCTCAGGAATTATTTAAAGAGGTATTCCACAACCACAGCCGGATTTAGGGGGTGCATCAGAGCACATACACCCCTTTCACTGTAAATATACACTTTCTAAATGAGAACCTAGCAGTGAAAAAGCAACATTTTCCGAAACTTTCTGCTGTCATGTGTCCGTTTGAGGCTTAGAAGAAAGCTTATGTTTTGCAAAAGTAATAGTTTAAGTCGATTTTCTTGAAGGTTGAAGGAAAAGGATTCACTGAACAAATTACTATTCCTCATTCATACCACAGGTGCCTAAAGGCATTTAAAAACTTAAAAATTTAAATCAAATGTAGAGGTAGTTATTGGTGCATCCCACTTCAAGAAATCCTGGATCCGTCCCTGTCCACAACCATATCCAGTGATGACTTGAGAACATTTCCTCCGAGGGAGGCATTTTAATACACGGGAGGGGAAAATAGTACTGTGAAATTACTGGATATCCTAAATTAATCACGATCGGAGAAATACCACGGAGGGAGTTTGGAAGCTCCGGGGGAAAGAAGGAATTCCCTTTGGACCACTCCCTGAAATGATCTTAGGTCATATCAGTTATTTATTCATTTGATTTCTTTTTTATTATTTAAAGTAAGTCGATAAATTTACATACAAATAAATTTAGTACTTCTTGCGCAAAATTTTCTTTCACAAGACGCTATGAATCCTCTATTTAATATTACGTGCCAGCGTGCCGAATCGAGTCAGTAATTTCTACGATATTATTATCGTTCAATGAATAAAAGGAGAAAAAGAAAGGAACTGACCAAAGATTTGACATATAGCATACGATAGATCTTGAGTTGAATAAAATGATACGAATCTGAGTGTAAATCCTCATGCGTAATTTTCGTGAAAATCGACAAAAACAAATTGTTTTATAAATCTAAAAATTTATGTTCTATGAAAAATCACGCAACACATTAAAATTCAACCGATACTTAAGTATACTACCATATCAAGCCTTTCACAGTAACACTAGCAAATCAACAATACGTGTTATGGTTAATGATATATAGCCCAAAGTTAAAATTAACTCTTAAAATTTAATTTTTATTTAGTAACGATATTCTGATGAGACATATATCAACCCATGGATATCATGAAAATGAACAAACTGACATGCTCTAGGGTAACTCTTCGTGGATAATTTTCGAGAGAAAATCTTGAAAATTTAATTTTTATGGCGTTAAATTTATGTCATTCGTCGCCAATAAGTGTTAGATAGTATTCAGTTGGAACACATTCATTATTTACTATATATATTCTTTATTTAGCCTACTATATCGGATGTTCTAAAAATGGCACCCACGGATTTCAGAGCACTATTCTACAGTTCAAAATAAGGCGAAAACGTCATAGGATGATACATCCTCCAGGGCCTTTTCCTTCAGCCGCTGTGGGGAATCAAAATTTCATTATGTAGCAACGTCGCAGATTAATTTGGAGCCATTAGCATTACTAAACTAGACTCTTTCCAGCCTTAGAACAAAGTAGACGTAAACAAAGCGAAATGTATTACTCCGTGGCTCACACGTGCTTCGGCAGCGAAAGAGTGAACACCAAGATTGTCTGCTTACTTACTGTCGTCGCATAATTTCCAAAGTATAAGGCTACAGTTGGTTGGTAAATAATACATGTTGGAAATATGTATCTTCTTAAATCGTTATATAAACGAGATTCCCTCTGTTCCTGTTGTCCTCTTTTGTGTTTTATAACACGAGACGAAAATGGATTATTGTCACACATCGTCGCCATGAAACTCTGTATTCTGCTATAATTTTAAATGAGTGGGGTAGGCGCGCGAACGCATACACATGCGTAGTAAATACTGTATGTCCAAATACGCGTGAGGTTGAAATAAAGCCACATCTGTTGTTAAATATTATATATATTGCGTTTATTATCACAAAATGCAGAATAAATTCAGATATATTTATTTGAAATTATTATCTTAGTAGGGATTATATTGCGGTAGAATACTAGTGCAGTGAGTCCAATAACCAATCACTGGTCATCGACCCACTGGTAGTCAGGTGGGTTTATTTACATCTACTTTTTTCTAAGGCTGGAAAGAGAATATACAAATCCATCAAGCAGTTATATCAATTGTTACGCTACTAAGTGGCGCTAATGTTGACGTCCATCGACTTTAACTGCCATCTGGCAAGAATTGATGTAATTATTTTAAGGATTCGTAGATTTACTCTATGGTTCTTTATCTGCGACGTTACTACATAGTGAAATTCGCGTCCCCAGGGGGGACCCTGAAGGTATATATATATATCGCTTTGTTTTGACTTGTAGAATAGTGTTCTGTGGTCCGTTGGCGCCATTTTTAGAACACTCGATATATGCACAAAAATACACGGCTAATTAGCCGTTTGTATCAAGGATCTTATAAAATAGAGAATCTGCCCATATGTATCTTCATCCTATTAAACAGTGAAGCCAAAATACAACCGAGCATCGGCACGTCTGATTGGCTACTCTCGTTTCCGCCATCGTCTGACTGGCTACTTTCGTTTTCGCCATGTTTGTTGGCTCAAAACAATGCGATCTTATTGGGTGGAGTGGGCAGAGTAGGGGTGGCGAAACTGTGACGTATGGCTTCAAGATTTTGTTGTAAGGGCAGATTCTCTATTTTATAAGATCCTTGGTTTGTATCTACTGTTATTTGGATCGCTCTAACGCTGAAATACATATACTTAACAATGAAACATAGATTACTTGTGAATGAGGGAAAATATGATGAACAATTTGATCAAGCACTAACCATAATGTTACTATTATTAGTTTATCCTTGAGTGTAATCATTTGGCAGGAAAAAGTATTTACATAAAGTCTATAACGCACAGTATATAAGCCAATTTCTTAGTAAACAACAGAATATCTAAGAAAGAAATATCTGCTAGAACGATATTCCGGTGCGTTCCGGTCCAACTAAACTGCTGATTAAGTTATTTGAAAAGCATCAGTACTTTTAATAGCGCTAGTAATAACTCCCTTATGTTCATGAGAAAAGTTCGCTCTCAAATAGTTAGCCTAGAGTAACTTAAACGCCACACCCGGTTCTGCCTTGGATACAAACCAGAGTAGCGGATGAGATAGCACTTTAGTAGTGAGTTCCGTCCTTAAAAGAACTGGCTGTAATACAAAGACGAAAAACTTTTGACCACAAACTACCTTTGACATTTTCCTCGTTTACTTAAAGAATATTCAAAGCTTTTTTCAAATTTGAAATAATTAACGTATTTCCTCATCTTCGTCTCTTCAGTTTTGTCATCTTTTGTTTTTGTAACTAATTTATTTAGTTAGTGTTTTGTTTCATGACGTAATTTTATTATCTCTTTTAAAATTTTTGCCTTTGATCGCCTTTTGTTTTCTTTAAAACAACCTTTTCCAGAGTTTTTTGATTGTGAATTCCTTGACCTAAAGGACAGATCCCCCAAGCTACTCAATACAGAAAAATTACCACAAAAAATATATTTCTTAATTGATTAAAAGCTGGAAATTATATATATGGCGACGTATATATGCATATATAATGTGTTCAAAGCACAAAGGGACAAATTTCAAGATAGAAAAAGACGCTGTACAAGTTTGTACAATACGCTTAAGTGTATGTGGCTCCATAGCGTAGATTTTAACGCTCTTACCTTTGGTGCGAGCGGTCCTGGGTTCGAATCGCGGTGGGGATACTCGGTCACAAAACAGTACGAACTTTTTCAGGTCATCATCCTGATTTAGATTTTCCTTATTTACATCAGGCAAATGCCGGGATGGTACCTAATATATAGGTTCCAGGCCGCTTCCATCCTTCCCCAATCCTTTCTTCCTTAGTTTTTCTCGGATAGTGTGATTGCATCATGGGCTAACATAGCCGTAGATAGAAAGAGCCCAAAAACCTAATCTCTTAAGTGCATAGAAAAGTTAACATCGTTTTTCATATTATAAGACTTATTTACGATATCTGAATATCAATCTTTTAATCTATGAAAGGAGCTTCATACAGACTTTGTTAAGGATTAAGTATGTATATACAAAATGACTTTTTTTTTTTAAATGGAGTTGATTCCCTTATGCACTGAATGTGCAATATACGAATGTATGCGAAGGTTTTTCGCTATTATCTATGGCAGCGTTTCTCAAATGTTTCTCAAGTGGTACCACTTTTATTAGTCAGAATTTCCTATGGCCAGCTCTTCGAGAGTAAATTTATACATTTTTTAAGAAAATGTTTTAAGCAGAAATAAACATATTTATAGTTTTAAAATATCAGGTACAGTAATATAAACAGTATTTAACTTTTTGTTCATAAAATGTTAGTGTCCCAAATCTTGGGGTATATGAGTCGCAGCAGGTCAGCCATAACGTTATTTGATAGCTGACAGTTGAAGCTATTAAATGTGCGAAAAGTTGAAATTCTTATAAACAGACGTAAGGTATTGCACCGTGAAGATGAGTGAAGTTTCTGCAAAATTGAGTTACATTTTACAATTCCATTTTGATAAAGGCCTGTGAAGATATTTGTACTGTTTATGAGCAAGATATGTTATCAAAAGCAACAGCCAATAGATGGTTCAGTTACTTTTGTTCTGGAAATTTCGATGTTCAAGCTGATTCAAGGAATCAGCAAAAGAGGAAGATATTCTGGGCGACCAGTCACAGGCAAGGTGAATGATATATTCTGCCAAAAGTCGACGAATACCGGCATGTAAGCAACCATGACATAACCAATGACATAAACATTCATCAATAGAGTTAAGGTTGGTTTAAAGGGACAAGTTTTGCCGATAGATGGCACTACAGTCTTCGTATCTCTCCCATGTATTTTTTACCTTTCACGAAAATTTACAATTTCTCTTACAAATTTCAACGTAGAGACCAAATTTTTAGAAAAGGAACTTCATAACCTATTAAAGAGAACAATCCGTGCCGATTTTTTATTTAGAATTTTCTTCATTGTTGAAATGGATATCCAAACCTTTAACAATGGAACTGTTTCAACAGTGAAGAAAATTCTAAATAAAAAAATCGGCACGGATTTTTCCCTTTAATAGGTTATGAAGTTCCTTCTCTAAAAATTTGAAGTTTCTAGGTTGAAATTTATAAGAGAAATTGTAAATTTTCGTGAAAGGTAAAAAATACATGGGAGAGATACGAAGACTGTAGCGACATCTATCGGCAAAACTTGTCGCTTTACACTAACCTTAAACCATTTGGAGAAAGCTCGGTACAAAAACAAGGTCAACATTTGAGTTGCTACATGATCTGACTCAAAATATGCGATAGATCGAGTTTCTACCTGCGAACCTCTACTGACACGTAACGAGCTCGACCCATTTCTGAAGTAGGTAATCACGAATGATAAAGAGTGGATAACCTACGACGACAACAAAGCGCGAAAAAGATTGTGGTTGAAGCGAGAAGAAACTCCACAGTCTGTGGCAAAGCCCACTCTGACGCCCAGAAAGCTTATACTGTGTATTTCTCGAGATTGGAAGGACATCGTGAATCACGAGCTACTGCCGCCGGGCAAAGTTGTTGACTAAGATCTGTACTATCGATAACTGTACCTAGCAGGCAAAAAAAAAAAAAAAAAAAAAAAAAAAAAAAAAAAAAAAAAAAAAACCGGTCGGAACTGGTCAACCGAAAGAGTGTCGAACACCACGCTGACAAAGCCAGACCGCATACATCTTTAATAGCCCGTCAGAAATACAGAACTTGGCTGGGAAGATTTTAATGCATCCACCGTACGGTCCGAACCTGGTGTTGTAAGACTATCACTTGTTTTATTATCCTCAGAACACCCTGGATGTGCTAAGTTGATTTCAAAAGAGGACAGAGTCACAATTTTTTGATCAGAGAGAACAGAAACTCTGTAACGATGAAATTATGGTATTGGCGGAAAAGTGGTAGAAGGTCACCGACAACATGGTGTCTATTTGGTTTCATAATGTTATTTTCAAATTACAATAAAAATGTATTCTCTATTTTGACCACAAAGGCTTAACACTTTTTAGATAATCTGATAGCATTAATTGAAATCCCCTTAATTTTATGTCGGTATTAATTGAAGAATATATATATATATATAATATAGAAGAATATAGAATATATATATATATAAAATTGCAGACTATACAGAATAATTTATAATACATGTCGTTCCCGATATGACTTGTATGTCTAGAAATGTTTCAATTAAGCATTTAACTTTAACACTTTATCAGAGTTGAGTTGAGTTGATTTTAGTTTAGCGTCCCTTTCAACAGCGAGGCTATATGGGACGTGGACCTACTGATTAACGTGGAATCCGTACTACATGAGCTCCCGCCGGGAATCGAACCCGGGTCTCCCACGCCAAAGGCGCGCACGCTAACCGCTTAGCAACGAGGGAGCTCAACACTTTATCAGAAATGCAACACATATTTAAATTTAATAAATTATCGCTCTCAAATTTAAGCTTGAAGAATAGTAGAAGCAATAAATCAACGAATTTTATTAGAATTTGTGACACCGTTATTGATCATAAAGTATAAAATAAAAGCGTAACAAATAAAACACAGTTCTGACCAGAGCAGAATGAAATATATTAAAAACTATACTTACGATGTGTTCGAGAAGACCAATGGGAGAGAAGAAAGGGCGTGGCCTTTCACTTTCTCGTGTATATAAGATCTGCTGTCACCTGTCTTTTCTCAGTGTTGGTGTCTGATGAAGAGGACGTTAGGTCCTTGAAACTGTAACACATTGTAAGTATAGTTTTTAATATATTTCATTCTGCTCTGGTCAGAACTGTGTTTTATTTGTTAAGCTACTTATCCAGAGCCATGGAGTTTGTTCATTAAAATAAAAGCGGAACGGAAGAAAGTCAATTCATCCCCCAAAGACGAGAGAAAGAGCGTCTAGCCACTGAGAGACGGGCTACTTTCCCCAGAGTATTTACTTAGCATGGTTGTGTGAGTGTTGAAAGTATGAACCCAGAATGAACATCTTAATATTTGCGTGATAAGGAAACGAGGCTTATTTTCATGTGGGTTAGAAAGGGTTATATAAAGGTCTTCAGTTGTGGTTGTTAGGATTGAAAGATCAGAGAGGATTTGGGTTGTAGTAATCCTAAGAGCTTGGTCTAAGAAAGCTTTGTGAGATTGTCCAGTGTTGGAGAGAGAGGAGGAGAGAAACCACCCAAGATTTTATGTCGTGTTTAACTTTGATCACTGAACTTATGATAGCATCTTAAACATCTGTGGGAATAGAATGTTCAGTATTAGCCAATATTTTCTATATTGAGCTGTCTTTAGGTTAGTTGGGAGACGATTTTTCTAATTGGGTAGTGATTACATCGTGTAATTGGGTGGGAAATTGGCCCTTGAAAGGGTCGGAGTTCTTGGGTTGTATGTCTGCCAGAATAAGTTTTCGAACTTTCTTGGATTAAAAAATCCATTATATTTCAGTCAAAAAATTCTTGTAGGCCTTATATTTGAAGAACTTCATATAGTATAGCCAAACCAAACCTATCACTTAACTCAATATGATGTGTTTATTCGTGTAAAAAAGATAAGAAAACTCTATTTATGGGCCATTCAAAAATTTTGTGGCCCCTGATCCAATTTTGGATCAAAATATCCAATACATTTCAGTTAAAAAAATTCTTGTACGTCTTATAACTGGAGAACTACATATAGTGTAGCAAACCCAAACTATCACTTAGGTCAGTATGTTGTGCTTTTTTCCGTAATAAAAAAAAGACAAAAACTCCATTTAGGAGCCTTTCAAAAATTTTGTGATCCCTGATCAAAAAATTTCAATATATTTCATAGAATCAAACATTTTCTTGTACGCCCCATATTTTGAGACCTACATATAGTGTAGCCAAAACAAAAGTCACAATTTACTCAGTATGATGTGTTCATTCTGTTTTAAAATACGAAAACTCGATTTAAGTATCGTTCGAAAATTTTGTGGCCCCTGATCAAAAAATTTCAATATATTTCATAGAATCAAACATTTTCTAGTACGCCCCATATTTTGAGAACTGCATAAAGTGTAGCGTAACCGAAACTAACAATTTACTCAGTATGGTATGCTTATTCCGTAAAAAAAAAAAATATGAAAATTAGTTCAAAAATTTGGTGGCCTTTAATCCAAAAAATTCAAAATATTTCATTCAATCAAACATTTTCTTGTAGGTCTTATATCTGAAGAACTAGTGCAGCCAAATCCAATCTATCACTTAACTCAATATGATGTGTTTTTTTCGTAAAAAAAAAAAAAAAAAAACGAAAACTCGATTTAGGAGCCGTTCAAAAATTTTGTGGTCCCTGATCCAAAAACTAATTATTGGCCAAGATCGGAAACTTTTGATGCATTTTTTTTTATCATTCCTAAACTTCTTGTTTGGTGAGCTGATTGTCTTATTTTTTATTGTTTTTGTTGTATTCAAAATGCTGCTAGACTACAAATTTATTGCTATCAACTTTCAAATTACTGTAATTTAATCCACGAAAAAATTGTTTAAAAAATCTTACTTTCTTCTTAAACATCAGAAGGGAATTTAGACCGTATTAAATAAGGTACCAGTAGGGCGGTTCGTAAGATTGTTTCTCTGAAGGTTGGAAGTACTAACCCTAATAAATGCGTACCTTGTGCAATCATCGCAGAAAGAAAACAGTACATATATAACATATTTGGTTTGTTTTGTTCTAAGTTTAATATTCCTTTCATGCAGTAAGAATATATCAGACGTAGACCTACAGCTGAACGTGGAATCAAAAGCACATGAGCTTCCGTGATCAATCGACTTTGACTCTCCTGCGCGGAAGGTGCGAATATTATCCATTTAGCCTTGAAGGAGATCTATTTATCCATTTGCTCATGAAGAGAGATCTCTGTTTATCCATTTATCTGTAAGGAAGATTCAATTGTTTATTTAGCCACTAGAAAGCTCCATGAAGGAGATCTATATCTATTTAGCCATGAGAGAGTTCTATTTATCTATTTAGCCACGAAAGAGCTTTACTTTCTATTTAGCCAAGAAAAAACTCAATTTTCCATTTAGTCATGAGGGAGATCCATTTTCAATTTAGTCATGAGATACCTCTATCCATTTAGTCATGAGGAGCTCTATTTTCCATTTAGCCATGAGACAATTCTTTTATCCATTTAGCCATGAAGGAGCTCACTATTTTATTTAACCATGATGCAATTCTATTATTCATTTAGCTATGAAGGAGCTCTGTTTATTCGTTTAACCATGAGAGAGTATTTGTTGCAGACCTATTTTCCGTTTCCTGCTTTTCTTTCATATATTCCCAATATATACCGTATTTGTAATTAGAACTTTCGTCTGTAGTTAGTTTATTATATATTGATCAACATAATTCATTCGATGTCTCGTTATTAACAATTAGGGCGAGGTTGGAAGTCGATCTTTTACAATTACTCATTTTTTATATAATTGCTCCAAATTGAAACCGTTAAAATCATAGATTTAAAGTAGAAAAACTTCTGAAGGTCTTCTCATAGTTTGAAACTCACAAATACTCGTCAATTTCATTTGCTCAATCACATGGCGTTTCATGCAGTGCCGTGACGTGAACCCCTGCCCCCTTACATGTGTGAGAGGTTGACAAACGAGCCACGAAGCGCCACCGTGGTTGGAGCGAAGCGTACGAAAATTTTCAAAAATAAACCCTATTTTCCCTTGATTTTGAGACTTTTTTATTACTTTTTTCCGTCCATTTTATATATACGTATGTGTACATGCATTTTCCTTACATGAGTAACAATATAGAACCACTTCCTAAACCAGGAAGAGGATTTAAGTACATACTGGTTTGTACTGATATGTTGACAAAACTAGTTTTCCTCTATTTTTCTTTCTTTCTTTTTTTACTTTTTTCATCCAGAATTTTGGGCCCTCTTACTTCGGCGCCCGGGGCCGTCGTCTCACTCGACTCCCCCACGGCAAGGCACTGGTTTCATGAATTCCCAAAATATTTCAATTATTAATAGCACATAATGGATATAAATATCGAAAGCTATACATCCCATTAGCTTGAACAAAATAATATTGGCGTACGTAAGTTCTCATGTGTGATTTTTTAATAAGGAAACTGTGAAGAACCATTTTTTTGTAAGCCTAAAACTTGATGCTTCTTGATAACCCCACCACCTTTTTAGATGAAATTGATACTGAACTATATACTTATCCAGCTTTTTCATAATGGCACTAACAGCACAGCGAAACGATCGACCCTAATTGATTATTCAAAGATTTTGTTTTACAGCATCAATTGATTCCGAGAACGAACACGACATGCAAATAGTTGAATTTGTCGTATCAGCGAAAAGCATAATGACTTTGGAAAATGGTTTTCACAGAACAAAACGAAGAGTTCACCCTATTTCGATGGCTGAAAATTCTATCTTCCATTGTTTACAATAAGAATTCGCGCGCCAAATGCTTTTCCAAGGATAAGTCTCCCGTTTTTCGGTGATTATTTCTCAATGGTATATCCGATCGGGACAAACTACACCTTACAATACTCAGCGCACTCTCTCGAATCAGCATGTCAAATTTGGCTAAGAGGCTTCATCCCAGCGAAATTAAAACACCGCTAATTTTGCAGTAATTATGTGATATTTTCAAATAGATAAAAGATAATCGAAATGTGGAACAAGAACGCCCTAGACAATATCGTTATCACGACCCACTTATCTGCTTTAGATTTCTGGCCATTTTATAAAATCGGCATTTATTTTCGCGTTTCTAAACGGCTGGAAACGGAGTCACTAGGTGACTTGTGATAACGGTACCTCACACAAAATAATATTGTCTAGGGCGCTCTTGTTCCGTATTTCAATTATCTTTTATCTATTTGAGGATATCACATAATTACTGCAAAATTAGCGGTATTTCAATTTCGCCGGGATGAGGCCTCTTAAGAACGGTCCAGGCATCTCGGAGGAGATCCGGGCAAATGAACGCCTAAATCGGGTATAAGAGACACTTCACTCCAAATATGGCTTCGGTTAAAATTAGCATAAACACTTAAACTTCAATTTATGTTTAACTAAAATATTGTCGACATGATGTCGACATATATCATACTCATATATGGCATTGGTTCCATAAAATGACATGCGTGGAAGGTAAATTACCGATGCGTAATTTTTGAGAAACTCGAAAAAACAAATATTTATGGCGCTAAAATGTTTGTCGTCCCTTGCCAGAATAACTGATAGCTTTTATTCTCCTGGAACAGATTATTTATTTATTTCTTTACTGCATATATAAAAATACATAATTTACTACCAGCTCGTATTCTTTTGTCCTCTCCTGAGGATGACATACATAATTCTAGAAGTAACGCAACAGTTCTACGTTAAAAGTTAATATTGCATACGAGTATATGTGTATTAAAATTGAAGACTGGATAGAGGCGTCTCGTGAGGGAAGTCACTACGGTAGAAAAAATATAGTTTATTCACTTCAACCTTTAAACTAGGAGCTTACGGTTACCTGATGTATTAATTGTTGTATATATTAGTTCTAAGCGTTGAAACTTTAATTTTTACTAGTGTTAACTTCTCTGACGAGCCGCTTATGGAGGCAAATGAGTTTGAAATAAAATCTTACAATCTTTAAGTCATGAGAGGTGCTGTCTATTACTGCATGGTAACCACGACGTGTTTTTTTTTTTTTTTTTTAAGAAAGGCTTTGTCCCAAAAGAAAAAGCAGAAAATAAAAGAAATAAAGAAAAATATTTTTTTTAAAAAATAGAAAAGCACAAAGTATACGGATCATTGAAGTTTTTGATGTCGATATGCAAAAACGAAAGAAGAACGTTTTGGCGAAAAATGCATGTATATCAAGCAAAACACTTGCTTTATTTTAACCATTTTTCCCCCTTCGTTTCTAGTAGCATATAAACATTATAACGAGCTTTTCGTTTCGCTTTCTTTTCTTTGTGTTACTTCATTTTTTTCTAGTCTCAAGACGAGAGGAAAGTTTCTGCACTATATCTGTTCTCTAGAGTTTTGAAGCAAAGAACGGTGGCCAATGGGTGTACTGTATGTATGTTCATCCCGAAACATAAATAGTTAACGAATTGCTTTCATACAGAAGGTCGCTACTGCTACCAGAAGAAAAGAAATCTAAACAAAGACTTTTAGTTCTTTCATGTGTTAAGCTCGTTTCCCATTAGAGTGCTTAGAAAAGCGAGTAAGACATTCCAATTATTTTGAGGACAAAAGAAGTAAAGCAAAAGCATGTTGAGAAATAATTCAAGCATTACCGTTTTGATCTTTAGGGACGCTATATTTTGAAGTTCTTGCCTTAAAAAAAAAAGTACACAATCAGCAGTACAAGTGACTTGTATTTGTGAAAATAGTAATTTCTCTCATAACAGAAATTGAAATCTTTATTTCAAAGTTTCTTGATAACATCCTTCAGATTAAATTGACAGATGAACAACAACAACAATTATTATTATTATTATTATTATTATTATTATTATTATTATTATTATTATTATTATTATTATTATTATTATTATTATTATTATTATTATTATTGAATAGTTCCAGTTACAATATGTGGTGAAACGGGAGAACCTGAAGAAAATCTATTAATACGTTGTCCACCACAAACTCAAATAGCCTAGGAACCCTCGAGGAAGCCACATATCCAGTGGTAATTTCAGAAAATTTCCCTCGGGGGGTGAACTTTCAATACACATGTGGTGAAAGCAGTATTTGGAAAATACTGAAAACGATTGAGAAGTATTCCCCGCTAGGAATTTCTAAGCT
The DNA here is from genome assembly GCF_964235325.1 of Thermobia domestica. NCBI lineage: Eukaryota > Metazoa > Arthropoda > Insecta > Zygentoma > Lepismatidae > Thermobia > Thermobia domestica. Next base: position 90,945,091 of record NC_137469.1, read on the forward strand.
CCGTGAGGGAATTTACATCCCGGGCTGTCTACTGAAACTAAAGGGGGGTGGGATGTACGCCCTCTTCCGGACCATCCTGTAGTCCCATTTTCATGGTAGGACAAACTTTTTGCGATTATCGCTGGTTTGTTTATTTTGTAATTTGGAAGTCATCAATAAAAATATATTGTTCCATATGCGAAAAAGCTACAAGGGTTATATAAAAAATGATTCGTATTGTATTAGGTTTCCATAGAAAAACCAAATACATTCTACAATGCAGGTCAAACAATTGAATCAAACAGTTAAAGCATATGCTATATTGAATCAAAGCATATGGTATATTGTGATATTCAGGAAAACGTAATTTAGCCGTGGGAATAGCATTGTCATTGAAGACAAATATTTGGATTTAGGAGAGAGAGAGAGAGATGTATTAGGGTTAGTAAGAAATAGTTAGTGAAAATATTTTACGTAAAGGGAATTAGGTGGATGTAAGATAATCCATAATTATATCTCACTTTTCATCCTTTATTGATTTTTCATTAAAAAAATCAAGGACATTATATATCATACGAGTTCAACCGTACTCATCTGATCTGGATAAAACATGGCATAGTGTCACATATGCCTGTAAAATATAGCGATATCCAGGCTCCTGGCTTCAGACTTATAGCCCCTCAAATTTAAGGTTTGGACATATTCATTTTGGAGAAAAACAGACAAGTTCAACCGAACTCATTTGATTTGGATGAAACTTTGCATAGTGGTAAACCCTGACTTCCTAAGAAGAGTGCAAAATGTTATGTTGTACAGGGTTTTGGTGGTTCCCGCGTAATGGGCATCAAATGTGGGTTATGTACTTAAATGAAATTTAGCAAAACGATTTTAATAAAGATTTGCTTAACAAATTAATGAAGGACAACTCTTTTCCGCAATGGAAAAAACTTACACTTGTTTTACTGTAGTTACGCCTGCGATTACGTTAAATCAATTCTTTGATACTATACTGAACTGTATAATCTATGCTAATATATACACAATTCTAGCAGTTATTTATCTGTTGGAGGAATAACCAGGAATACTCAAGATGATGCCAAGACTATTAATCTCTTCCCATGTTTGGATTGCTCCTAGGTGGACAGTAACCAAGACATTAATAATGGAGACATATTGGAGACAGTAGAAGGAAAAATATGCGACATTGGATATTAAATTATTCTAGACAGTTTATGTTAATGTGCTACGTACAGATTCCGTTAATTAGCAGAAGGGTCCAAAGGCGAGTTTATGATACAAGTTGTACCCATGTGATTTATGGGAAGATATAATATTAAATCAAAATGGCACAATCGAACTTTAATTATATCATAAGTACCCTTGGACTAGCTGGGAACTTCGCTCTTAGACTACCCGCATGAATTCGGCCCATGGTTTTGCACATCTCATACAGGGGCGGATCCAGGACGGACTTCTGGAACGGGTGGAAGGTTGTAATACTGCCACTTAGAGCTACTTTTAAGAGCTCCAAATTCTGGGATGAGTTTTATTTATATATAAAATAAGAAAGTTTAATTTCTGGATCCGCCCCTGCTCTCATATCGTTAACGTATCTCTGATCTCAAGAGATTTCGAGATATAACCCTCTTATTATGACAATTGCCACTCTACAATGTTCTTTTCTCTTTTTAAGAGCAATATCAAAAAACGTTCAAACATGTAATTAAAAATATGTCTCTACTTTCAAGGTAGTTCGAGACATAGCAACCTCATTTTATCAATTACAACCCCCACCCTTTTTCCCATCCTCTTTCTTCCATTCTACGGGAAACATAAAGAAACTATTAAACACGTCTTGAATTATTTTAAATTGAAAGCCTATATACTAATTTTCATGTCTATGATCTTAAGAGATTTCGAGATTTTGCCATCTTATTTTAACAAGTGCAAACCTCCACCCATTTTCCTTCCCGTCTGTTTCTTTCCTTCTAAGAGAAACACCAATAAACGCTGAAACACATCTTTAATTATTTTAAATTAAAAGCCTAAACAGGAATTTTCATGCCTGTAATTTTAAAGTATTTCCAGATTTGGCCATAAATGCAACACCTATTTTTTTCTTCTCTTCCCACATTTTCCCCTCCTTTGCAGGGAAAATATATTTTTAAAAAACGCCGAAACATGTCTTCAATTATTTAAAAAGAAAAATCTAAATGCCAAATTTTATGTATCTCTTCTGACCTTAAATTCCAAATGTGGCCATCTATTTATAACAATTGTAACCCATTCATTTTCTCTCATTTTTGCTCCGTTCTAGCGCTATATATATATATATATATATATATATATATATATATATATATATATATATATATATATATATATATATATATATATATATATATATATGTCTTTCAAAAGCTAAAAGCCTAAATATCATGCTTCTTACCTTAAGAAATTTCGAGATATGGCCATTTCACTTTAATAATTGCAACCTGTTTTTCTTTCTGCCTCTTTCGTTAGGCAATATCAAAAATCGCTTAAATACATTTTTAATTGTTTTCAATGAAAAATCTAAATACCAAATTCCATATCTTTAACCTTTGAAATTCCGAGATATGGGCACTTTAAGATAATAATTACCAGCCTACCAGCCCAATTTCTAAAAGTCCTTCCTTAGTGAGACCTTACAACACAAATCCTATACCCGATTCCCGGCGGGAGCTCATGTGGTTCGGATTCCACGTTAATCAGTAGGTCCACGTCTCATATAGACTCACTGCTGAACGGGACGTTAAACCCAAAATCAACTCAACTCAACTCAACAAATCCTATACCCTGTTCAAATTTCAAGTTTTCAGCTTAAGCAGTTTAGCCTGGATGTTGATTAGTCAGTCAGTCAGTCAGGACTTCTTTTTTATATATAGAGATAATACTTTTAAAAGCTCTAACTCTGAAGGAGAATTTAGCATGAATAACATTTTTAAATAATTGTCAGAGCTCCGGCCTTCTATACTATTACCTTTTTTTTGGGGGGGAGGGGGAGCAGGAAAATAGTAAATTTGGGAAATTGTATCCAAGCACTTTGAGGATTGGCACCATTGGTTGTCACAGAACTGGGTCAAGCTGGCATTGTCGCTTCGTTATGTGAGATTGAAAGTTCTTACGTAATTTCTAGCAGGAGTCGGCTTTGTTGTATGACTTATTCCCCTAAATAACTTGAAATAACGATTATAAAGACTAGATTTTGTCCAGGCTTTCAAACTGGAGAACTCTTACATCAAAAAAAGATTTCGCTGCCTCTTAGCTCGTATCGAATGAGTAGAAACCAAATAGTTTGAAACATATTCTGTGATGAGACGAAGACATGTTTCAAGTGGGTTGGTTTATCCCTAATGGTTGTCATAACTGTCATTAGTGATTCCTAACCTTATTTTATGATTGAAAAATAAAGTCAAATCCCTCAGGCTGTCTAATGTGCTATTCGTGATTATAACTTCCTGGTCCATTTAGTCTCCGTGATACCACGAATGACAAAAGTTATGTACACGTGATAGAACATTTTCTTGTATCCTGTTATTGCAACCACATGCATTTGATGTATGGTGGAACTTCACTCTATCTTACGCTAATTATGGCGGATATGGAAGGATTCGCCATATTTGTCTACTGTAAATACAGGACTCACGTTGTCAAACAAAAGGGGGCTCTGTGACACCGTAGTGCGCTCACATCTAGCGCGTGAGGTCCATGTTCCATAAAAAAGTGCAATGAAATTTTTCAGTTTAACGTCCCACGGTCATACCTGTTAGGCTAAGGGAGAGAATGATTAAAGCAAGGGAATGACGCAGGGGCGGACCCAGGGAGGCGATCGGGGCGATTGCCCCCCAGAAAAAGAAACTTTTTTATTTTATATATAAATAAATCCTATCCATAGTTTGGAGCTCTTAAAAGTAGCTCTAAGTAGCAGTATTACAACCCACCGCCCCCCAGAAGTTCGTCCTGGATCCGCCCCTGGAATGACGATGGAAGTACTGGTGAAATGAGAAAGTGAGAGGAAACGGGAGTATCCCAGGAAACCCACGGACACGATGCTATCAAACATACTCCCTGTTCCAATCCCAGCTCCTGGCCAAGTAGGCTTTGCGGTGGAAAAACAGCGTGTGCATCGGTTTTCTCGGGATTCTTCTGTTCTCTCCCACTTTTTGTCATTTATAGCTTTCGTGCATTTAAGTGGGTCGTTAAACGAAAATAAAAAGCGTATTTATATACATACATGCATTATTTGGCATTTAAAAAATCATTAAGGCTACCGTATACTATAGTCATATAATATAAAAGCATGAGATTGATATTGCACATGAAATTATTATTATTATTATTATTATTATTATTATTATTATTATTATTCAATAATGGAAGTTTTCCACATCTACAACTTATGTTTTTTTTTTTTAAACTTGAATACTAGAAACCGCTGAGGAATGTGGGATATGATGTTTCTTTCTTTCTCAAATATCGTTTTCAGAATTCGAGTTTGATGGGAACCCCCCCGAGAAAACCAATGTAAATGCTGTTTATCCACCACGAAGCCTACTTAGCAAAAGCTGGGATCGAAATAGAAACCCCACACGCTACAGGTGAAGATTGAGTCACTGCCGGTTCCTTTTGTTTGACAACGTGAGTCTTGTATTTACAGTTGAGACGAGAAATAATTGAACTAACGGTACTAGTGAGCAAATACAGGACAATTACGCGTCCTATACAACCTTCACACAGGATCAAAAATATGTTGCAAAAGACAGGATAATCCTGTAGAAGCAGGACTTCTGGGAACTCAGAGACGGCTTGAAAATGCTTTTCCTTGATAGGTTATTGTGCATATCGAAAAAAATATTAAGTGAACACCCAGAAGTACCAATGTAATTCAAATAGACATTGTTCTTGTATTTACACGAAAGAAAAGGGTCTCCCTCAGCAAAAGCGAGCTTCGTAACGGTGATCTACTATACTCTCTACTGATTAGAAACAATATTATAATAGAAGATAAATGTGGTTTGTGTTTTTATGCTGTATAAATCTTTAAAGACAAACTGAAGTGGCATGTCCAGAAATCAATATTGTCACATTTCAGGAAGGACCGCAGAAGCATTTAACTTTGACGATAGAAAGATGTGCAGTGCATCAATTACAAAATCAGAAAAAAAATCAGGACGCTGTATTGCTGTTGGTAGTATTGTCTTTCTTGTTTCGTTTAATAAATGCCAACATTTAGTTAAAGTGGAATTACAAATTTAAACCAAGTTTCCTTAGGAAACAATCGCGGCTTGACAATGAATGACTCGAGTGCTGATTTTGCTATAAAGTTTTTGCACCACTTGCCCGTCTGTCGGCAGATATGAGAGCAAGAACGATAACGGATAGCGAGAAACGGTTCAATTATATGGATTCAGTGAGCTAAGAAGAGGTTCCATTTCATCCTTGAATTCTCTTTTAAAAAAGAAAGTGACATAAATTAATAATTTCCAATTTCAATGTTGATCATCATAGAGCGAAAATGCTAGTACATAGTTTGAAGTTTTTACTTTCTTTTTCTTTTCTTTTCTTTCTTTTCTTTTTTCTTTTTTTTTTGCGGGATTTAGGAACTAGATTCCTGGGCTTTCGGCATCTATGGGCATGTTAGACCGTCACATATGAGGGATGACGTCCCTCAACGATCACACTATCGAAGGAAATGGAAGGAAGAAGAGGTCTGGGACCTATATGTTAGGTACTAACCCGATATTTGCCTGGTGTGAATGAGGAAAGCCTCACTCAGGATAGCTGACTGAAAAAAAACTTTTACACTTTTTTCGATCAAGTGTCCCCACCGGGAATCGAACCCATGACAGCTCGCACCAAAGACGGGCCGTTAGCGACTGAGCTATGCCAGTTACGTCTTATTACCATAGATTCAGCATCACATGAATAGATTGTATGTCCACTCTTATCTATAAACTAAAACCGAAAGTGGAAGAAATAAGTCACTTCCGGTTCCAATTTTGATTTCCATAAAGCGGAAACGACAATTAGTGTTGTCCACGAGACCAGACGAAAAATAAGGTTTCCTTGTCTTCTCTCGTAAATTTTGTAGAAGTATTCTTTCGTCTCGGTTCTCAAAAACTTCATTATTGTTTCGTCTCAATTCTCGGAAATACTTTCTAGTCTCGTCTCGTTTTGTAAATTCAGATACAAAATGTATGACCTGAGTTTTTGCTTAATTTCATCTTAGAAGTTATCAGAATCTTTCCACGTCACGAGAAATTCACACAACAGTTAAACCATATTTATTATTGGAGTATATTGTGTAATAAATTTCGTATCTCTAAAACGTTGATAAATGCTCTTCACTGTGTTCCTACAATCACTTTGTCAATTCATTGTTGTTTATACTATGAATTATGTAATACTAGAACAATGTCTGAGATCTAAGACTTGGGTCAACTAGTGTGGCTCACGATACTCGAGAAATTTCTTATCTCGATTCTCATCTCGAAAATAGACGAGAATTGACGTTTCTCGTCTCGTCTCGAATTTACAAGATACTTCTCATCTTGACTCTCGTCTCGTAAGGGCCACAGTGGCTCAGTGGTAGAGCATTCCCCTCTGGTGCATGCGGTCCTTGCTTCGATCCCACCCCGCTCCAAGTGAGCATTGTAGTGAACAAACACCGTGTGCGTGGGCTTTCTTCGAGTTCTCCCGTTTCCTCCTACTTTCTTCATTCCACCATTTTCATTCATTTCTCATCATCACAGTCTCCTTTAGCCTCGGCGGCATAATCATGGGACGTAAAACTTTAAGATTTCATTTCATTTTCATTTTCTCGCCTCACGGGCAACACCAATGTTAAATATGAGACAACGAATGATTTTTTTTATATTAATTCATTATCCCAATAATATATTTAATCTCAGATGCGATATAATTTAATAAATGTGAGAGAGAAACTTTAGAGCGGGACCTCGTGCCTTTTATTTACACTTGCTGTCACGAATAACATTCTAACGCTTGCCTTTATATTTTTTTTATTCTCCGCTGTATATTTCTTATCTCATTCAAGTTACAGAAGCAATTTCATACTCAATGGTTTAGACGGAATAGAAATGATGGGGACTAATTAACAGAAACGGATAATAGTGAACGCTATAAATACCATACTTTTCTTCTCGCAAGCATAATTAGAACTTCCCCTCTTTTTTCAACCGAGATCTTGGTTACTTGGCGTTTAACGATCGTTGCGCCATCTCTTGCCACAAACATCAATTATCTACGCGCCAAGTCTTGAGAACGGAGAGTCCTGCACACACCTACAGGTATTATAAATGCATGAGCTCTTACGAGCGTTAATGACCGGCCAAAGCGAGAACGAAAGCGAATGAAGCAAGGAAACGATTCCTCAAATACACACCCACACAAAACACAACTCTGGCGCAACACTTCAAACTCAACTTAGTCTACTGAATGAAATGTTTCAGTAACCGCTAGAAAACCGTGGTGGACTCCCGTTTAATTCCATGCGGCTCTAGAATTCTACAACAGGGAAGTCATATTGGTACTGGCTGTAAAACTGGCTTTAAAACTCCTCGTCGCAAAATCCTCCCATGGCATTGGAAACTGCAGTGATGCTTTACTTTGAAGGCATTCTTTAAATTCTGTTATTAAGCACAAATATTACAGAAAAATACAATTGTATACTTATATCCAATATACAGGGTGTTTCAAAACAACACCGACAACGTTTGCGAGGTGATTCCTAACACCAAGATAAGACAAAAAGTATAGACCAACCTGAGTGTACAAATGCTTCCTTTCAGAGTTATAGGCTGCCGAAAACATGAAAAAATGAAGTTGTAATGTCCATAGCTCCAAAACTATGGGACCTACCAAAGTTGGGTCAAGACTTCACTTAGGAACTAATATGTGCACTATCCAAAATATATATGTTTCAAAATCCTAAGGTACTCATTCTATACTTTGTATAGAGGGAGTTTGGCTACAGGCATATAATTTTACTCTATAAAAACTGTTGCGGAAGTACCGCAGGGTTCTGAAACATTGGTATTCGGATAGACCAATACTAGTTCCTGTGGAAAAGATTGAGAACCCCTGATTTATATTGATCAATCAGTCACCGTGAGAGTTTCCCTGGATTTTCAAATTTTATCGAAAAAATCCCTTTTCCCTTTTTGCTATATTTACGTATGAAATTCCCCTAGATTAGGCAAATATCCCTCAAACTACGAACACTGGTATCACCTAGTTTGTAACAGTTTACACAAAGTAGGCCACTTCTTTAGACAGTCACTCGTCTCTTATGTCGCACTTTCGCCACAGAACAATTGAAGTTCGCATTGCCCAACCGGCAAGCAAATTCATTGCTGCTTGAAGAATAGGTCCTATCATCGGCACATTATTTGTCCTTAGCTACTTATACCATCTCAGCATAGCTTCTTTAATACTTGTGTTCATAGGCCAGTCAATGAAGGGTCGAATAAGGAAGAAAATGGTGGAAAGCTGGAACAAATTTTATTTTCTTTATATAAGTGTCCGTAACAACATACTAATTTTGCACCACTCTACCACCCCGGATTTGGCCGCCATCTTGGAAAAATAGCACCAAAAATTAGTTTTTTTTTTTGCAAATATCTCGCATGAAAAGCATTTTAGATCAAAACATGTTATTACAAAAAATAATTTACATTAAATTCTCTACAAGAAATGTTCTCTTCATTTTTTCTCTAGGATGCACCGTTTAGATGCTATAGGCGTGACAATTTACGCATTTTTCTTTCAGCATCGCTTTATTGCAGAACCTTAACGAAAATTTTCTGATACTACTTTGTTTTAATGACTTTTCTAATATAAAATAAAAATTAATATATTTTTCATTCATTGCAGGTGTAACTAAGGATAAGTAATCAGGTCTATTAGATCATCTATGTTCAAGATGTCAGCTAAAAAATGTTTTATCTGTGAGAAACTTCTCGGTGATACATGTATAGTAAAAGAACATTAGTAGACTGCAGTATTAAAGTGAAAGATGGAAACGACTGTCAACTTAAGGGACTAAGAAGTGTTATACTTCATGAAAAGAGTAGAAAAGTTAACACAAAAACGAGAAGTAGCAAAGCGTTGCTATTACAACGTACTTCATCACATACGCCGATAACCCTTAGGTCAGAAGTACTAAGATTTAATTTTTAAGAAGCCTATCTGTTTTGTAGACAATGCTAATCAGATGAATTTTTAAAGGGACAGGATAAAAAATTTGTGAGTGAGCGTAAGAGTGTACACCGTGTCGAAACCATTCAAGTTAAAGATTCTACTATGGAAGCAATCGACAGTAGAAATGACGACTGGGGCAAAGAAGTTAGTATTAGGATTGGCAATGTTCATGATTTAGTTGCTGCTGAAGCCAGATATCGTTCCTCATGCTTGAAAAAGTTCTACAAGATTTTTTCTGGAATGAAATGTGGTCGTCCGAAAGATAATGTTGTTTCAGATGTCATGGCTTATGCTTTCAACTACCTTGCAGCTCACAAAGAAGAGTGCCAATTTTCATTCAGTGAAATTTTTCAAGATTATAATGATACACTGCCAACTGAAAAAGCAATAAGAACTAAACTGAAAGAAAATTACTCAGAAGATATTTTCATATCAACAAACAAAGAATGCAGGATGCAGAAGAGCCGAAACTTGAAAGAGAGCTTCCTCAGAATATGGTGCACACAGTCCTAACGAAGAGAGAACATTAAGAAAATGCTTACTACCATACTTTTGATTAAGATGCACCGCAAGTCCTACTTGCAATGAGGCTGAAAGATATTTTGGTGTAGTTGCTGCAATTATGACATGAGAAATTGTTATACTTCCCCCTCCCCATTTTGTGCTATTCCCTGTCTTGTTTTTCAAGATAATAGTATCGAGAAGGCATTTTAAGGTTCCAGGAATGAATTAATCAACGTCATTCAAAGATTATCTGCTGATGGCTATTCATCAGTTCCATAAACCTGGGATCTGGTATCTTCAGCAATTGTTTACCCGGCTGTCTTATGATTCTCAACTTCTTTTCGTCCATATACTTACGCTTTTGACGATCATACTATGCATCAGTAAGAATTTTATGCCTTGTATCACGGAAGCAAACTATGGACTTCATGTTTTTGTTTGTTGGTATAATAATATCTTCTGAATAATTTTCTTTCAGTTTAGTTCGTATTTTTTTTCAGTTGGTAATGCATCATTATAATCTTGAAAAATTTCATTGAATGAAAATAGGCACTCTTCCTTGTTAGCTTCCATAATAGAATCTTTAACTTGAAAGGTTTCACGCTCACTCACAATTTTTTTTATCCTGTCCCTTTAAAAATTCATCTGATTAACATTGTCTACATTCTCAGTTCCTTTAAGTTGACAGTCGTTTCCATCTTTCACTTTAATACTGCAGTCTACTAATGTTCTTTTACTATACATGTAACACCATCACCGAGAAGTTTCTCACAGATAAAACATTTTTAGCTGACATCTTGAACATAGATAATCTAATAGACCTGATTACTTATCCTTAGTTACACCTGCAATGAATGAAAAATATAATTTTTATTTTATATTAGAAAAGTCATTAAAACAAAATAGCATCAGAAAATTTTCGTTAAAGTTCTGCTATAAAGCGATGCTGAAAGAAAAATGCGTAATTTGTCACGCCTATAACATCTAAACGGTGCATCCTAGAGAAAAAATGAAAACATTTCTTGTAGAGAATTTAATGTAGATTATTTTTTGTAATATCATGTTTTGAACTAAAATGCTTTTCATGCGAGATATTTGAAAAAAAAAACTAATTTTTGGCGCCATTTTTCCAAGATGGCGGCCAAATCGGGGTGGTAGAGTGGTGCAAAATTAGTATGCTGTTACGGACACTTTTATAAAGAAAATAAAGTTTGTTCCAGCTTTCCACCATTTTTTTCCTTATTCGACCCTAAATCATCCTTTATTGACTGGCCTATCAGACAATTTGGCTTGCTTTATTTGTAACAAATTTTGTTCGAAAAGAAACTCTATTTTCTCTCTATCTTTCCAAATTATAGAAATCGTTGAATGTGATACAAATAAAGCAAGCCAAATTGTCTGATGCTGAAGTTTGTCTGTCCACTCGCTCCATCGTTGTGTTTTAGAGGGATCAAAAATAACTTAGGGTGACCATTGCTCATTGTACGGGCCAGTCAAACGATTACATGCTATAGGAAATAGTATCACTGCCTAACCCACATCAAGGTACTTGCAAATACAATATACAAGCACTAATCTAACCTAATCTACCAACTAATCCAAACTAATCTAATCTACTCTACTATACTTTCCCATCCTACCCTACCCTTCTCCTTTTTACTCTTCTAGTTTACTCCAATCTATCCTATCCTACTTTACTTTACTCCGCTCTGCTTTATTCTACTATACTGTAAGACGGGGTTATTTTGTACAAGATTTAAGCCATTTTAAAGAAAATCGCATGTAATTTACAAACGTAATGATTTAGAACACTGTATTTTAAACATTTAATAGCTAGATATATAAGGAAAACTTCAGTGCAAGTTCATTAGTAAACATTCAGTATAACCATAAACTTTGGTACAAAGTAACCCCATAGCTTTGGTTACTTCGCACAACATACAAAAAAGTATGTTCAACATACGAACATAACGTTTTTGTGCAATGTTTTAACTTCAGTATTTATACACAAAACTGCGTGCAGTCTACAAATATTGATATTAGAATGATGGTACCGGTATCAGTACTTAGTTTGAATTATCGATATTTGTAAAGAAACTTATGTATTTTCTCGTACCGGCACAGGAACCGCATTCTAATAGTTTAGCATATGTCCCACAAAAATGCCACCTCAGGAACAGAAGAAAAAATCCCCGTGAACTGATTTGTCTTGGTTATTCCTTATGTTCAAGAATATCATCCCAACCGTAATTAGTGGAAGATTTACGTGGTTTTGGACTTTCGGGCTGAAACCCACCCAAATTGCATGATTTTTTTAAAATCTAACGTTAGTCATTCCTATGGGTATAAGCTTCAAGCCCCCCTTTCCCCTAAAAAGTCTAGTAATTTCTAAAAAAAAAAAAAAAAAAAATACGAAGTCTTTGTGAGTGAAGCCTCTGTCAAACTAGTTTTCTGGATCCGCCACTGTTCATAACTTATTTTCCAACAAGAAATTCATTCCGATATCTTTCTAAATAGGAAATTGACCTAAATTTAAAATGCAGCAGTTTCCAGTAGTAGTAATTTCCTATCTAAGCGGTGTTTTGGACCTGTGGAAAGTAACCCCGACTAGAGGCTGAAACCGCCTTCTCCCAGTTTTACTTTTTTTTATGATTTTAAAACGTTTCACATTTCAATTTCAGCTATTGCATCAAAGTCCCATTATACACAGTAGTATTCTACGAAACTGACTTATCTTTGACGGAAATTCTTGTAGGTGATATCTTTCAAATTTTGGCGGCCTTTACAGTGACTGCTTTCCATACCTTTACAACAATGAACCCTCCCGGTAATTAGAACTGATGTTAATCGCTAACATTATAGCCAAAATACAGTTAGATGTTCTATCTTACGGTGCCAGTTAAAAGTTCCTCTTTTCTGTTCATGGTTTTACCGACAGGGGACTGTGAAACTCTTTTCATATTTTGTGCAAAGTAAACCCTGATGTGCAAAGTCTTACGATACAGTATTATATAAATTTTGATGTTTTTCTTTTTTGTATGAATATCGTTTTCATGGCAAATCAGTTTGCACGGATGTTATCAATCTGTAAGTAATTATTTGTGGAAGCGTCTATAAAGTAACAGTACAAAAACTAAGAGAATCAATTAATACCAAAAAGAATTAAAGAAACATTCCTTTTTAATTTGACGACCTATTTTCAATCTGCACGAAATCTAAAACTTCCTATCACATTTCCACAGGATCTTCATTTAATGACGGAATAAATACTACAGAAAGTGCTCTACAGGTTGAAATGGCAAAATAAAGCGAAAATGCTATTGCTATATCCTCAAAATTTTTTGACGACACGGCAATATCGTCTATAAACTTCGAACTATTAGCATTGTTCTATGAATTCATCAAGCAATTATATCAATTCTTCTCAGATGGCAAATAAAGTTGGTAGACGTTGATACTAACCCTATCAATTAGCTTTAGTACAGTTTATATATATCATGTCCAAGGAAATTCAATTTTTAGGAATTTTTGGTTATTTCTATTCATATATGTATATACACTGATATTAATAGACGGTTTTAAAATCAATGTCTACCAGCCAGAGCCGTAGCTAATGATTTCGACGCCCGGGGCGAAATAGAATTCAGCGCCCCCTATACTCACCACACCAAGCTTTTCTTTTCTTTTTCTTTTTCTTTTTTCTTTTCTTTTTTTTTTTTGATATAAGAGAAGCAACTTTTGTTGTTATGCTAAACTGAATTTTTATCAAGCTACTTGGGATAGACCACTGCAACAGCCAAAAACGATCATTACAGTATTCTTGTATAAATACGAGCTGTTTCCAAGAGGTGTATTTTGGACTTTTTGTTAAACTTGACAAAACTACCTTTGGTTAGTATACAGATCCACTTGGAAATCAGTTATGGAAATTTGCCGTACAACTATTTGTAACGTTTCATACTATCGATAACAAATTAAATTTCGATACATTAGAAACTATGTGCTTTAAAAATGTTCGAAATCGGTGGCAGCATTTATTTCCAGTAATAATTGTAAACTTTTGCAATTTTATTCTGTATGTGACCAAACAAATAGCATTTTAATTTCGATTCTTTTAATATCAGCAATTAAACGGGTGGAATTTTTTAATGATAGACTTTCTTTTATTACTCTTCAGGGTCGGTGGTATGCTATTGTTTTAAATGTACATGCCTCAACAGACGATAAGGATGACGATATAAAAGACACTTTTTAAGAAGTATCACAAGTATTCGACCAAGTCCAGGAATATCATATGAAAATTATATTAGAGGATTCCAATACAAAAGTAGAGCGACAGGATGTTTTCAAACCGGCTATGGGGAAAGAAAGTCTGCATAAGGAAAGTAATGACAACGGCGTTAGTTTCGTGAACTTTGGAACATTAAAAAAAAAAAAAAAACTTATCGTGAATGTACGAAATTTCCACATCGCGATTTTCATAAACTCACATGAACCTCACCACATGGAACACATAATCAAATTGGTCACATTTTAGTAGATAGAAGACAGTCTAGCATAATTGATGTTCGCTCGTTCAAAGAGAGATTATCGTTCAATAAAGAGAATATTCAACATCTAGAAACGGAGAGGTTTAGTGTTTTCTTTTCTTTCTTTTTTATTTATTTATTTATTTTGTTTTAAACAAATGAGGAGAACCAAGTGACGGGGAAATATCGGAATGAAGTGAAATAGATTTTCGTTTTTAGAAGGTTTGAGAGCACTAATGTTGAGGATACTTGGGTTCAAATTAGGAACAGCATTAAATTTTAGCAAGAGAAAAATAGGAGCAAGCGTAAATACGAATGATCAAATCATGATTCGACCAGGAATGCACCAAGCTAATGGGAAAGAAAAATAAGCGAAACTGCGTTGGCTACAAACTCTGAACGATATAACTCACTAAATTTCGTTGACATCAGACGAGAAACTTCCAAAATGTTTAGAAGAGAAACGCGATTTTTTGAAAGCTTAAATTAATAAACTTGAAGATAATGGTAAAAGAAAAAAGAAATTCGAGACATGTTTAAGGGCGTCAACGAATTTAAGAAAGGGTATCAACCTAGTGCGTATATATTAAAGAGAAACGACGGAACAATTCTTACTGGTACAGAGAGCATCTTGAATAGATGGAAAGATTTCTTTGACGATTTGCTTAACACGTAGCCAAAACTTAATGTTTATGGGGAAAGGGAAATGGACAGCAGAACCATAAATTACAGAGCCTGGCCAAGCAGAAGTAGAAACTGCTATAAAGAAATTAAAGAAACACAACTCTCTGGGTATAGAGAAATTCCAAATGAGTTAATTTTAGCTAGAGGGGGAAATTGTGGAACAAGATACACTCGCATTCTCCTTATCTGGAACAAGGAGGAATTACCACAAGAGTAGAAAGAATGAATCATTGTTCCAATTCACAAGAAAGGCGACCAAGGAGATTGTAATAATTATCGAGGCATTTCTTTTGTGCTCACATCCTATAAAATCCTCTCAAATACTTTATTAACAAGATTAATCCCATATGCGGATAAAATTATTGGAGATTATCAGTGTGGATTTAGACGAAATCAATCAAGTATGGACAAGATATTTACCATTCGACAAATACTCGAAAAGAAATGGGAATACAATACCCCGGTACATCAATCGAGAGAAGCTTATGATTCTATTAGGAGATAAATATTATACAACATTCTTGCAGAATTTGGAATACCGAAACAGCTAGTTGGATTAATTAAGATGTCTTTAAACGAATCCCAAAGTAAAGTCCGAGTAGGAAAATTCTTGTTCACAAGCTTCCGCGTCAAGAATGGCCTAAAACAAGAAGATGCGTTGTCGACATTATTATTCAACTATATTTTGGAATACGCTATAAGGAAAATCAAAGATAGCAACCAGGGCCTAGAGCCGAATGGTATTCACCAGGTTATGGTGTATGCTGATGATGTCTGATAGATGATAGGAGAACAATAGAAAGAAATGTAGAGACATTATTTAAATGCTTGCAGGTTTAGAAGTAAATGCCAGCGGCGTAGCGTAAGGGGACGCCTGTATGTCCGGCATCCCCTGTTAATAAGAAAAAGTACGTATTTCATTATATTTATAAATTGTTTGCTTATAATTACCACAATTATTTCCACTGCAAGCTTCTGGATGCGCTCTCTCGCTTTACTTTGGCAAGCGGAACCTACACATGCGCACCACTCACATGCACATTTTCTGTCTTTCCTCTTGTCGTATGCTATGTTCCTTGGGCATCACAGTTGCCACACTTGGTACAATTGTACCAAATTCAGCCCTTTTTGTGATTCGTCGGCCCGTTGATACCACGCTGGCATTTTCAGCCCCTTTTATGAAAAATTTGGTACAATTCTACCCAGTTCAGCACCATTTAACAAATACTTGGTATTGTAATACTCACAATTATTAATAATGTGTTGTGATAACTTTCATGGAAGGTTCTAGACCCTGGACGAGTTTTACATTTTTTACAAATGTCAGTTTACTTACCTTATATTCTTCTTACAGTCTATTATCCTCCTTCGGTAATGAAATAAGCGAGAATAAGTTGCAATATTTTATATTTTAATAATTTATTATAACGTACTGTTTACACACGAACTCGGAGGTGATTCATTTGTTCCTCGTTTTATATATTTTTTCATATATGGTTATAATACCGTTTTGGTTTATTGGTCACTTTGAAATAGAGGCGCGTTTGGTTTCGTTACAATACAAACCAAAGATAACTGTTTTCCCTTTTAATTTGCGGCCTCTGTTATACTTCCTATGCACAACAAAAGTTTCATCTACTTCCAAGGTTCCTCTTATTTGGATGTTTTTAAAAAGTATTTTTTTTAAAGAGTACTTTCTTGATTTGCATTCTTGGAAAAGGGAGTGGGAGTGTTCTAGAACTTCGCCTCTTTTAGTTTCGTGTTATTATAGAGTCATGTATTACACAGTGGCGTAGGGAAGGGATAGGCCCAGGGGGGCCGAGCCCCCCAAAAACGTTCCGACAATGTACTTTAGTACTTTGATGTTTGTGTTTTTTTCTCCGAAGAAAGACCTATTGCCTTCCACGAACTCTATTTCAAAATAAAACATGTCACTAAACAGTTTCTAGACATGCTGAATGAAAGAAAGGAGGGGTAAAAATAAAGATCTTCCCTTGTTGTTTTGGTTTCATTGAGATGAAAAATATTTGAGAAAAAATTGTTAACAGGATAGAGTGGAAAACAACACTAAACACTTGTAGCGTGTGACTATCTCACAGCAATATCTGATGTTTGATCAATTGGAGCAATTCAGAAGATTTGCTTAAGTTAGACGAGTTCAGGGTGTCGAAATAAGAACTTTCATTGCAATTGCAAAATATCACAAAACGTTTTACAAAAGTGGTTAAAGAGGAAAAAAGGCAATTGTGTTAATTTCGGTGAGGAAAATGTGCAAAGAAACCAAAAAACAACGGAGAAAAATCTAAACAAGATACAATATTAATTGAGGCGAACACTCGCAAAACGTTTTAGAAAAACGGCTAGAACGAAAAAAAAAGACAGTAGTAGTGTGCAAAAACAGCAACTGAGAAGCAACGTAGAAATATCTACAGAAGTCAGGATTTCAGAGAAAGATGTATTATTATTATTAGCTAAGGATAGAAGTCAGTGGAGAGCTTTTGTGAACGCGGCATTGAACCTCCGGCTTCCATAGGACATAGAGTTAGTTAGTTAGTATTATTAAAACTAAACATTCTGACGCAAGAAACGCATATATATATATATATATATATATTATATCACTTCGACCCCGCCCCCAAACAACAATCCTGGTACGCTACTTGTATTACACTGGTATAAAATGAGGAATTCAGCCCTTTTTGTTTCAATTTGGTACTATTTTTCAGCCCACTCCAGAGATAGGATTGTGGCAACACTGTTGGGCATCCAGGCCTACTGCAAGCATCGGGGTTTTCGTCTGCTTTCTGTCGAATGCGCATGCCCAACTACTTCTTTTCCTACTCCCCGTCAACCTTGCAACCCAACAATTGCTTTAGATTAGGGATGGCCAAAATTTTCCGGAATCCGGATTCCGGAAATTTTATTTTCCGGAATCGGAAAATTTACTTTCCGGAATTCGGAAAAATTCCGGAATTCAGAAAAATTCCGGATTTCGGAAAAATTCCGGAATTCAGAAAAAATCCGGAATTCGGAAAAATTCCGGAATTCAGAAAAATTCCGGATTTCGGAAAAATTCCGGAATTCAGAAAAATTCCGGATTTCGGAAAAAATCCGGAATTCAGAAAAATTCCGGAATTCAGAAAAATTCCGGATTTCGGAAAAATTCCGGATTTCGGAAAAATTCCGGAATTCAGAAAAATTCCGGATTTCAGGAAAAAATCCGGAATTCGGAAAAATTCCGGATTTCGGAAAAATTCCGACATTCGGAAAAAATCCGGAATTTAGAAAAAATCGGAATTTTTCCGAGATCCGGAATTTTTCCGATTTTACTTTCCGGATTCCGGAAAGTAAAAATTCTGGAATTGGCCATCCTTAGCTAGTAGCTGTTAAAAGAGAAACACAATAATGAATAGGCTATATATACTGTATTAATTTCTTGTAGTTGGATATGTCTTTATCATTTACGTAGACAATTGCTACTGCAGTTATTTACTACTTTATGAGAAAGGTCTTATTTTCACACACAAAAAAGTCGCCGGTATGTCTCAAACATTATCGCGTTCCCACCTGCAGCTGCTCCAAAGCGCTGCAAACTACTTTTTAACCAGGCGAAAGGCAGTGAAGGAAAATAAATCTCAACAAATATTCTAATAACATTCGCTTATTGTCAACATACCTACAGCGAGCGCAGAAAGTGTTCGTACACCGTGCATACTTTATATTGAAAACAGCTAGCATGAGAACGGGAGGTGGAATATATATATATAACCAGAATTAAGACTACACATTCATACATTTTATTTCTATATACAAGAGAAAGGCCAAACAAACACAATCACTGTTTTGTTCAGAAGAAAAGAGAGAATTCCTTTTTTGTAAACGCAAAAAGTCACCGTACACTTATGCTTGAATTAATGCTTATAAAGTATATTACGTTATTTAATATTTTGTGGGATTACCCTGTGCGTTAATGATTGTCTGTAGTCTTCGTGGCATTGATTTCACCTGTAGTAGTTCGTAGTTCTGTAGCTTCGGGACTGATTATGTCCCATTCTTCTTGAATAGCTTTTCTTAGGCCTTCTTTAGTAGACAAGCTGTGCCTTCTGATTCTTGTCTCCAGAACAGATCATAGATGTTCTATGGGGTTCATGTCTGGGGATTGGGGAGGTGTGCGAAGCTGTTTCAAGGTATTATAAAGTCAGGGGCGAATCCAGAGGGGGGCGATCGGGGCGATCGCCCCCCCCACAACAGGAAACTCTTATTTTATATATAAATAAACCCATCCATAACAAGTTTGGAGAGCGGTCCCGGGTTCGATTCCCGGTGGGGTCACTCGGTCGAAAAAGTGTAACAGCTTTTTCAGGCCAGCCACCCTGAATGAGGTTTTCCTGGGTTTTCCTCATTCACACCAGGCAAATGCCGGGGTGGTACCTAACTTATAGGTCCCAGGCCGCTTCCTTCCTTTCCCAATCCTTTATTCCTTCCCTTTCCCCGGATTGTGTGCTCGCCGAGGGACGTCATCCCTCAAATCGTGAAGGGCTAAATGGCCTTAGATGCCGAAAGCCCAGAAATCCAAATCCTAAATCCCTAAACAAGTTTGGAGCTCTTAAAAGTAGCAGTATTACCGCCGATCGCCCCCCCCCCCCAGAAATCCGTCCTGGATCCGCCCCTGGCAAACCTTGCAGACAGGCCTCGTTCAACAGTACAAACAATAATTGCGATGTATAATGTTTCTATCACTGTGCGAAACCATAAAAAAATAATGAAAAAATAATAATAATAAAAAAGAACTGGAAGACCAAGAGTGTTGAGTGAACAAGTTAAACGTTACATTATTAGGGAAAGAAAAAAGGTTACAAAAAGTAGTGCTGTGCAATTGGCAACGGATCTGGAAACACGCGGTGTTAAAGTATCAGCCAGTACAGTGCGGAATATTTGCAGGGTATCATGGTCGGATAGCCAGGAAAATGTTCTGGGTGAACAAGACAAATCGTATAAAGAGACTAAAGTTTGAAAAAGAGTATAAAAATAAGGGATCAGGCTTCTTTTTTGGAATAGGGTCATATTTTCGGACGAAAGTAAATTTAATTTTATCGAGTCCAATGGGAGGCGTATGGTATGGCGCAAGGTGAATACAGAGATGAATCCTCAAAATCTCGTCCCTAAAGTAAGACACGGAGGAGGGTCCGTGCTCGTCTGGGGTTGTATGAGTGCCTCAGGAGTGGGTCGTCTCCACCTTATCGATGGAGTGATGATCCACAAAGTGTATATTAACATATTAAAGGAATATCTCCATACTAGTGCGCAGAAGATGGTTCTTGAAAACAATTTATTGTTCAGCAAGACAACGACTCCAAACATAGGGCCTACAGCGGAAAATACTCGATTGCGGCTACTCTATACAGGGGCGGATCCAGGACGGACTTCTGGGGAAGGGGCGGTCGGCAGTAATACTGCTACTTTTAAGAGCTCCAAACTTGTTATGGATGGGTTTATTTATATATAAAATAAGAAAGTTTCCTCTTGTGGAGGGGGGGGGGGGCGATCGGGGCCATCGCCCCCCTCTGGATCTGCCCCTGAGGTTTGCTATCTTTCTCAAAGACTTACCCTTCTTATGCACTTTAATAACTACTTTTCTTGTCTCCTCATTTGTTTCTGTTCGGTTGCTTCCCATTTCGACAGCCCACCGTGCAGTTTTTTCACTCCTATTCACAACTAAACTCATTCTGTTACTCGTCATGCTATACATAGGTGTATACTCAAGTGAATACTAGTGAACCCCAGTTGTGGTATCTTTGTTTCGTATTCGTACGTCAGGTGTACGATCACTTTTTGCGTCTACTCTATACATTTTCTACGGAATTTATTTACTTTCTGACCATTAAACTTGTCTTTGTGGTTCTTTATTGATATATTCATAAAGCTTAGTTTTCATTATTCATATTGTGTGTGTTATTACACTTCTTAAATTTTCTGTTTCTTTTTCGCAGGCATTCTCGTTTCAATAGCATAGGTGTGCGAACACTTTCTGCGCTCACTGTATGTACAGTAAATACAAATTTATAATTTTTGACTTTACGAAGTATACAATGTAATTGTTCAATAATTAACATAAGCAGGCATTCATTAATTTATATTAATATAATAATTAACAAAACTAATAAGCGGGTGATTGATGACTCAGTGGTAGAGTTTTCATCTATGGTATTCTAACCCAGGACATGTGGGTTTTCGATGGCTAATTTTGCCGGTGGTACTCTTGGTTCCCTTTCTTATATTTGTTCCATCATCACTCATTAACGAATTTAGTTTATCAAAACTCTATTCATTCTGTCCGTCAGTGAAACAAACAGTCTCAAGAACTATCTGATGGATTACCATCAATTTTGGCCATGATGTACAGAGTCAATAGTTAAGAATCGAGTTCCCTGATGAATGTAATATTCAAATCGGAAGCGGTACAAATCAACCATTTCCGGTTTTAACGTTAATCATTATATAGTAAATATGGTAATAGATAGCGAGAAGCGGTTTCCAGTAATCGACATATATAACATTCATGTAGATAGAATGTTACCCAGTTTGTGCATCTGCTGAAAATAATGAGCTTAGGTATTTAGAGAGCATTTTCCGCTTTAGAAAATGTGTGCTTGGTAAAGAATGTAGAGAATTAGCTGAGTCAGGCACGTAGCTAGAATATGGTAATAGGAAGGGGGGGGGGTCTGTCACGAAATACTGTGGTTATTTACCAGGGGCTCAATCATTCTAAACTATTTTATTGGCAACATATATTGGTTCGTTTAGCCAAGATTTCTAATGGGGGCATGATATGAAATACTGTGGTTACACACCAGAGGCTCGATCAATCTATATATTTTACTGACAACATACCCATATTGATTGGTTAGGACAATAAAATGAGGATATATTAGTAAGTATTTTAATAAGAAGCTATGAAGAAATCTCGAGTAAAAGAATATAAAAAAAGTATTGAAAAAGATATCGTCTTCCGAGGTCATTCGAACGGTGTCGAGAATTTTGCGTCTGGAAAATTTGCGCCCTACCTCAAGAACAGGGAAAATTGCGCCTGCGATGTACCTCCACCGGGAAGTTTGAGCCCTGCGAAATAAAAGAACCTATTGGAGCTTACGCATTTCCTCGGAGGGGCTGACATTACAACATAAACAATCCTCCCCCCACAACCATGCCATTTGTGATTTATTTTCATTGTGGCTATATAAGGGGAGAATAAATTTCAATATAAGCCAAAAGAACACAACGGATCAACGCAATCACTGCTTCTTCCAGAGATGATTTTGGGGGAACACTGGCCTCCCCAGAGCTCTCAGAGTGCCCCCTCGGAGGAGACCAAAATAATACGTCTATAATATAATAATAAATAGAATAGTACCAGCAGTGACCCCCCTCCGGAATACTAAATGTGCCCCCCGGAACATTTTTCCTGAAAGAACGACTGAACGCAATTGTGTGTTTGAAGTGTAATTCCAGCAAGTAAACACACTGTACATAGTTTTCTTGATAATATTACTGAACTGATTTTACATTCACTTTACATTTTCTTTTCTATATTTTGTGTCCTGAAAAGCCAAACAACTCGCATGGATTGTGAACAGAGATATCTGGGTAGAGCCAAACAGCCTTTTATAGATTAAATTATACTCTTTGATTATATTAATAAATAATTATATATCAGTCATTTATACGTTTATTGTAAATTTTGAAGTATAATGAAAAATTGTATTTGTATGGATTGCCCTTTAGTGAACTAAAATTGTATTTTTTTCATTTGTTCGGAATATTATAACGGATGGAGTAACTCACTGAGACGATGAGAGGCAAGCCTAGTTCAAGTGCGAGTGGAAGTTACTTTACACAATACAATAATAAGTTGAATTGTAGGGGCGCTAACATCCCAGTGCAAATATATAGCCGGCGCATTTTCCCCTCTTTTTGGGGTAGGGCGCAAACATCCCAGTGCAAATATATTGCGAGCGCATTTTTTCCTATTTTTGTGGTAGGGCGCAAATTTCCCGGGCGCAAAATTCTCGCATTCAAGGAAAATATAATGTCCGTGAAGTTGACAAGCCACTTATGTCAGACTCCAATTTCGACTTTAAACGTCGCTAGTGCTACGTTAGTGTTCGATAGTGACGCAAATCGTTAGTACTCCAACTGCATGCCAACACGCCCACTTCTAAGAATCATCTCAAAAATGAGGTTAACCGTTAGAGCAAGTAAGTGCTCATTGGTGCCATTAACATTAACGTTAATGCCTCCATCGTACGGTTTGCGTGTTACTTGCCACGGTGTTAGTTGCCACTATTGGAATTTCGTGTTACTTGCCACGGTTACCTTATCACATATTTATCTGTCTAATACAGCGTGTTCGTTGCCACGCACCTGCATCTAGATTTGACCTTGAGGGGGTGGGAGTAATTTCCCAAGCAATTTTCAAAGCAAGGCAATCACCTGAAACGCAAGAAACAAAGCAAATTTCTGATTTAAGAAATAGGAACCTTGTTACAGAAGCGTCATTTCAAATTTTGCTTGGGAGGTAAGATCCCTTGAAATAAGTAAAATTTCGCGTTTTTCACTGATTTGCTACTATTCGGTTGATAAAATCTATATAAATCTGAAACTTAGGGGGGCCAAATGCCCCTCCCTGCCCCCCTAAATGACGCCCCTGCCTTGTTACATTTATGCGTGTCACAAAACTCGCACGAAATACAAAAAACAAAACAAGATTCTGATGAAAGGAGTATTCTTGCAAATCTACACAAACAATTGAAGTTCTTCAGTAATTCGAGCGCTCATTTTGCCGCCTGAAAGCATGGACGAAACGCAGTGATTTATATATTACATCACATTCGATCCATACTCCTAGGTGGTTCCAATAGGAACCTTGTCACTTGCGCGTCGCACGTCATAATGATTATAAGTGGGGTTTGTGGTGGACAGACATCGTGTAGATGGGGTTTCCCATTTCCTCCCACTTTTTTCATCTTGCCATTTCATTCATTCTTATCATCGCCGTCTCCTTTAGCCTACCCGGCATAACCGTGGAACAAAACTCCAAGGTTTCATTTCATTTTCATTTCAAAATGTAATAGACTCCTGTGTAAATACCTGTGTTATTTTTTTCTTGGCTGGGAAGCTCATTCCAGTTTCTTACAATAGCGAAACACACTTTCTCCCACAATTTCTCCTCTCAATTTATATCTGAATATTCTTGCAAACTTTTCTTTTTATATAACGCTGGGTGTTTCTCTATTTCCTCAATTTTTCATTGTCTAGACATACATGTATTAGCTTCCATTGCGAACACTTCTTTTCATACTCTACACACGGAGCGAACTATTATGTGAAAAAACTTGTAGAAAACATCTATTTTTTTTTTTTATCTCTCTGCTTGGATGTACCTCGGCAACTTTTCTGTCGCCTTCGCCGCAGTGAGCGGACTCCCGTAAGACTTAATGCATTTTTAGATGTTGCTCAACTGTTTCGTCGTCGGCTACCGCTCACTGGCAACATTTTGTCGGGCAACTATCTTGTTCCTCTGGCTAAATGCATTGAGTCTTATGGGAGTCCGCTCATTGAGACGACGGCGACAGAATATTTGCCGAGGTTGCTAAACAGGGTGACAGCAGGGCAACAGCTCGGCGACGGAACAGTTGCGCAACATCTAAAAATGCATTGAATCTTATGGGAGTCCGCTCACTGAGGCGACGGCAACAGAAAAGTTGCCGAGATATCTCCAAGTGGAAAGGTAAAAAATAAATGTTTTCTACAAGTTTTTTTCACGTAACAGTTCGTTCCGTGTGTAACGCGTGAAAAGAAGTGTTCGCGATGGAAACTAACACATTCTTTGATTAGTGACTAGCATGTCTTTAATTAGTGATAAAGACTATGAAAAATTAATTGAGGAAATAGAGAAACGCCCAGCATTAAAGAAGAAATATATATAAAGAAGAAATTGTGGAAGGAAGTGTGTTTCGCTGTTATAAGAAACTAGAATGAGCTTTCCAGCCAAGATAAAACAACACAGTTAAATTACTCCCACCCCCTCAAGGTCAAATCTAGATGCAGATGCGTGGCAACGAACACGCTGTTATAGATAGATAAATATGCGATAAGGTAACCGTGGCAAGTAACACGAAATTCCAATAGTGGCAAGTAACACCGTGGCAAGTAACACGCAACGATCGTACGGCCCTTTGAGTAATAATAACACCACGTTTTTTGCTAGTCTCAATGCGTCCCTATATTCTCGCGAACATTCTGACGTGCCCAAGTTAGTTATTTTTTTTTGGGGGGGGGACTATTGTTTATCTGTTATTGTTTATTGTTTATTGCTAATTTGCAGAGTAGTCCTTACATTAATATGCCATTGTCCTTGATAATCATTGCGTATTTACAAGCAATTTGTTATTACTGTTAGAAGATATCAAAAAACAACAGATAAAATCTACTACTTAACGGTTCATATTTTTCTTTTACAGTACATAAACGATTAATAATAATAATAATAATAATAATAATAATAATAATAATAATAATAATAATAATAATAATAATAATAATAATAAGACTATTCCAACATAAAAGTTATCAATTGCATCACACTGGCAACAAGCGACGCATATTTTAACTTCATAAAAAATCGTTTCTCACGATTTTCTGGAAAACTACGTATGATAACATCTTCATTATGTCAAGTTGTTTATCTCAGTGTGATATATGTCTTACCTCTGGACAATATCACAGTAAAACAAAAATTAAATATTAGGAGTACATCGTACTTTTGGACTACATCTCATTAACCATGGGAAGATTGAGTAGTGTATACTTTAGGATGTAAGTTTCAGCTTAACTTGCATCATACATTCTTAGGATTACAAAAAGGAAATTTGTTCGTTTGCATTTGAACAAAATTCTTAGGATTACAAAAAGAAAAAATAATTTTTCCGAATTCCGGAATTTTTCCGAAATCCGGATTTTTTCCGAATTCCGGAATTTTCCCGAATTCCGGATTTTTCCGAATTCCGGATTTTTTTTAATTCCGGATTTTTTCCGAAATCTGGAATTTTTCCGAATTCCGGATTTTTTCCGAAATCCGGATTTTTTCCGAAATCCGGAATTTTTCCGAATTCCGGATTTTTTTTCCGAAATCCGGAATGTTTCCGAATTCCGGAATTTTTCCGAAATCCGGAATTTTTCCGAATTCCGGATTTTTTCCGAAATCCGGAATTTTTCCGAATTCCGGAATTTTTCTGAATTCCGGATTTTTTCCGAAATCCGGAATTTTTCCGAATTCCGGAATTTTTCTGAATTCCGGATTTTTTCCGAAATCCGGAATTTTTCCGAATTCCGGAATTTTTCTGAATTCCGGATTTTTTCCGAAATCCGGATTTTTTCCGAATTCCGGATTTTTTCCGAATTCCGGAATTTTTCCGAAATCCGGAATTTTTCCGAATTCCGGAATTTTTCCGAAATCCGGAATTTTTCCGAATTCCGGAATTTTTCCGAATTCCGGAATTTTTCCGATTTTACTTTCCGGATTCCGGAAAGTAAAAATTCCGGAATTGGCCATCCCTACTTTAGATATAAGCTGGCGCATGCTCAAGTACTGCCAACTCTATATATTTTGAACTAAGCTATGGTTTCTGTATAGAACGTACGAGCGCTGTCAAAGAAATAGAATAAAACATAAATAGTTAGTTCAACGCCATTACGAACATATCGGTTATGTAAGTGATAGTATAAAATTAGTTATGCTTTAATCGTAATTAAATGCATCGTAATTGTAATCGTAATTAAAGGCAAACTAATAATCTACATCATAAATACATATCATGTCCCAGGATGTAGCCAGATACTCTTTGAGAGGGCTCACATACACAAGCATAACTATAATGCATTGTGTAGAATCAGGGTCACCGATCTGGTAGGTCACCCTCCGCCCTTCAAAAAGTTTTCTTGGGCTCTTCCGTATCTGGATATCTGACAATGAAGTAGATACACAGAAATAGGCCCCCAGAGTTGCTTTAAGTGCTTTCTATTTGTATCTTCAAATGATATATGCACTCAGGCCCATATTGACGAACGGGCACCTGAGGTCCGGACCCAAGATGACAAATTTCTAGGGGTGACATTAGAAAAAAAAAAAAAGAGAGAGAGAGATTGAAGTATGGTATGCGGACTGCCCACGAGAGAGAAATAAAGGGAATTATACTGAAAACAATATTCATACAAAAGTGGGACTGTTTTTTCTCGTCACAATGCTAGTGGCCGAAAAGGAGTTGAGACAATTGCTTATTGGCGTCTAACGTAATCTACGCATTTGCTTCTGTATGCCCCACCAGGCGTCCAATTAGGGAAGCCTGGCCCCCTAAATGTTTTGGCCTCCTAATTATTAAGAGTAGTTATTGATAAAAGAGATCCAGAATTGTGACGATTGGACCCCCTAGCATATTTGTGCCTTTCTCCTAAACTTTAATGGCTAGTTGCAGGCCTTAATGAGCAGACTCAGCCTGTTAATCTTCTATTTGTGTTGTGTAATCGTATGGGATGGTTGCAAATTATGCCGTGCTAAATATAAAGCTTCTGCAAGTTGTTTCATGAACATGGCTTTACAATCCTATTTTGTGATAAATTATTGGCTCATCTCTCCCTGACTATGCCCTTGCGTTTTGTACTAGATTTATGCTTTTGATTAGCAACATTGATCGTTGGTGGTCAAGAAAAATTGGCGGTATAAAGTTTCTTTTGCGTTGTGATTTGAAATGAATATATGTTTTATTGTTTTACTGTAGTATGACGAAAATTGCATTTATAACTAAGAGACAAAGCTGTGGAAAGTGTTCGGCTGCTACAAGGTATAGTACCTTACTAACTTTTAGCAAATGATTACTACGATAACAGTACCAGACACAAATTTAATTGATTTTTTGTTAACAACTACCATATCTCGGTTGACTTACGAGCAGCGTTGCTCTCTGAAAGGGAAACGACCTACCTCAAAGCTTTCCATAAAAACGACAACTAGCAATCAGTCGCGAATATTTCAGTCTTCGTGGTATGATGATAGGTTTTCTTGGCTTTCTGGGTGTTCTGTAGGGAATAAAATGTTATGTTTCGTCTGCATTATGTTTGGGGCAAATGAGTAATCGAAACAACATTTGCTGCATAGTGAATCTTTTCACTTGTTAAGGAGAATACACATTGAACATGTATTGCATTGTATTATATCAGACAAGTGACTAACTTTGGCATCGCCATTTAGGAGTACCACGCTACGCTACTGGTAAATGCAGAAAAAACTAAATACATGGAAGTTAGCTGGGGTAGTAATACTGCAAATTGTGGATGGATCAAAGTATCAAATAATATTTTCTATAAAGTTGATACTTTCAGGTATCTAGGATCAATATTAACAGATCAAAATCATACCCACGAAAAAATTAAATGTCGACTAAAAGAAGGAAATTCATGTTATTATTCAGTTCAAAATCTTTTGTCGTCGCGAATTCTGTCGAGGAATTTGAAGATCAAAATATATAGAACAATAATCATGCCTGTCGTTCTGTATTGTTGCGAAACATAGTCGCTTACGTTAAGGAAAGAACACAGACTGAAAGTGTTTGAGAATAAAATCCTGGGACGAATATTCGGACCGAAGAGGAACGGCAATTGGGAATGGCGGAAACTTCATAACAAGGAACTGCATAATTTATACCTTTTACCAAACATTGTTAGAGTCATCAAATCTAGGAAGGTCATGTAACGAGAATATAAGAAAGTAGAAATGCTTTCAAATTTTTGACTGGAAATCCAATCGGAAAACGTCCATTAGGAAGTCCTAGACGCAGATGGAAGGACAATATTAAGATGGATCTCACAGAGAAAGGAATGTAAAGTGGAAACTGGATTCAGTAGGGTAAGGCCAAAGTCATTATGGAGATTTTATGAAAGCGACATTGAACCTCCGAGTTACATAGGCCATAGAGGTAGTTAGTTCTTTTACGGTAAAAAAAAAAAAAAAAAAAAAAAGTGAAATATAACGGAAATCCATAAGTAGATAGATAAAAAGAGCACAACTGATACGTAAGCATAGAAAACTTATCCTGGCGGTACAGGTAGTTGATGGAGAAATGATCCTAATAAATTCCTTAAAATTGGAAGCATTTCATATGTCAATTAATTTAAAAAAATCACTGGTAGTGATTAGTCTTTGAAAAAGACGAAATTCGTTGGATTAAGTTCTGACCCTTTTAGCCCTACTCTATGATTTCGAATATGTTATTGTTCCCCTTGTTTTCCTTTATTTTTAATATTCCAGCGCAAACAGCAGCTTGCGTGTGTGTTTGTACACTCCTCTCGTTTTCATACCTTTATTCTCACCATTGTGATTAATCCGACTGAGTAGATAAGAGTGATTAACTAAGCAAACTCATCTCCATCACAACGCCGAACACGTATTTCAGACTGACCGTTTCCAATTTTGAAAACGCTCCTGCGTATACTATAAGCCATTAATCGACATCTTTTGTATGACATCGTCATTAACAAATCATATATAATAACTTTCTTTAAGTAATAAGTAAAAGCTTGTTGTGACTCTTATTGAAAATTTTGGGTTGCGAGCGAAGCGAGCAAGAAAATTTTTAACAAATATGTTTCTTTGCAAACCGACAATATTGTTTTAATAGGGGCGCCAATTCTTTTACGGGGCGCCTCATCGTTTACTCTTTTCCGACATATTTTCTTTCTTCTTGCCCGTTCGGCGACCCCTTGGTGTCAGCGCCCAGGGCGACCGCCCTGCTCTTCCTCCCCCCCCCCCCCGTAGCTACGGTTCTGCTACCAGCTCGTGGCTGTAGCTTGTAAGTGTTATCTTGAAATGCCATTAATGCGCTGCATATAAGTTCAGAACTTTTTCCCAACACTTCAAAGCAAAATTTCAACAACATTCTCGTATTACCCATATTTTCAATTTTTAAATCATAAAAATAGTAGGGAAACAACTAAAAATCATAAAATATCCATATTCTTTTATATTTGATCTTGCGTGATACTTTAAAGAGATTTACACGTATACTTTCCAACTTCTTAAAAACGTTATAGTCTTTTGCTCTACAGGTGTGCACCTAGCGGCTATAGGTAGAACTATAATACCTAAGGTTAGCATCTCTGCAAATCAATAAACGTCTAACCCCCAAAACAGCGTTAACAAAAATCTCTTCCTATGAGAGAAAAAGAACGGGGAGAATGCAGCTTGTTCATGTAAATCGGTGTTGCTCTTGTAGTTCCCGATTACGACTACAGAAGGCACCACCAGCAAAAGGAGTGAAGGAGGCTATTTTCGTACATAAATTTCGCATATAAAGAAAAAAGTTTTTCTTCTTTTGAGTACGTGATCAGAATGTTCACTCAATGCTGACGGGAAACTCACAATTGAAAAAGATTTTTTTTTTTTTTTTTTTTTATTTCCAATTTTGAAGCATACTCGAGTTTTCTTCACGTATTTCTATTCAAGTGGGTCATTGAATATTGGTCGATTTTCCCAATGTTACTGGCGCTGAATATGGAATAAACAGACCTATGTGTATTTTACACAAACTTAACGTGTCTTATACTCAATGTAAACGTTAGGATACGCATAAATATCACTTCCTACATATTAAACATACACACTAACATACCGATCGATCCACGGAGGACTATAGTTAAGGCTGGCAGATTTCTAAAATTAAAAAAAAAAAAAAAAATAAAAAAAATAAAATAAAAATAAGAAACGAGTTTCGTTTTAGTGTGAAACAAGGGTAGACTTGCAAAATTATAGGTATTTAACCCCTTCAGTGCGTAATTTTCAGATGCGAACCGCTGTAAAAAGTGTAGTTTTTTTTGAGAACTTTGGATGTTGATTCTAAATCTGTTTCAAATTCACTAACATCAGAATCACTAATTAATAACTCTTCCTCGATGTCAGCATCGTTGAAATATCGTTTTAAAGCCATTACAGTACTGTCTGCTCTCAAACAAAACAAAGAATGAAAACTATATTTGACGAAGTCCAAACTCTATTTTAATTTCTTTCCTTTTCCTCTTCTTTTTTTAATTAAGCAACAATTGAAACCAGCTGAGCGCAAACTCGCTAAATGTTGTCGGGATAACATTACTCATACTATGGGCAAGTATATTCGCCATATGCAATACAAAATAGCCAAAGCAAAATGAAAGCGTATATATACGCTATCCGCACAGCAGGTGCGTTTTGAAGACACGAGTTAACTCGCCACCCACACTGAAGGAGTTAATACTCAAGCTTGATGTAGCACATCTATAACTACCGTTGCAATCAATATTATAAAATTGCAAGTGACTATATTTGTGACCCTTAATCTCTTGTATCACCCGACTGATCTCAACCAAATTTTCAACATTGATGAGGTTCAAACCTGGGAGAGATTTTACCTATTCACTTTGATGGTGTAACTTAGAGGTAGGGCAGGAGGAGGGAACTATATAAAATAAATAAATATTAATAACTCTTGGACCAAACGACCAATCTCAACCAAATTTTGAACATAGATAAGGTTAGTGTTTGGAAGATAAGGTTCGTGTCTGCTTCTTATCATCTCACTTCGACGAAGCAACATAGAGGATGGGAGGAAGTGGAAATATACAAAATTCAATATATATATAAAAGTAAAAGTGACTATGTTCGTTAATTTATAACTCTTGAACCACCCCACCAATCTGAATCAAATTTTCAAAGTAGACCCTAGATGAGATTTGAGCCTGGAAATGTTTTTGTCATTTCACTTTGACGGTAGAAACTGGGGAGGGAGATATATAAAGATAGATAAAATTTAATAACTCTTCACCTAACCAATCTCGATCAAACTTTGAACATAGATAAGGTTCGGGCCTGGGATGGTTTTCAGCATTTCACTTTGATGGTGCAATGTAGGACACATATATATAATTAAAATGAAAGTGACTGTCTTTGTGACTTCAGCACTCTTAAACCACTCGACCGATCCCAATCAAATTTTCAACAAAAATGAGATTCGTATCTGGCATGGTTTTTATTATATCACTTTGACGATGCAACTTAGGGGAGGGAAGGTGAAGATAATTAAAAATAATAAAAAATGACTGACATCCGTGTCGAACCAAAATTTTCGGACTCGCTAAGAAGAACAGTGACACTTTCGGTGCTGTTTAAATCTAAATTAAGCCACACAACTTGGGGAAGGGGGAGAGAGAGAGAGGATATATATAAAAATGATCGAAAATGACCAATATTCGTATCGAATCCATAGTTTTGGAGGTCGCAGTGAAGAACAGTGATACTTCCGATCTTCTTTACAACCAAATTCAGCCCCATAACTTTGGGAAGGAAGGAAGAAGATACATAAAAATGATAAAAAATAACCAATATTAGTGTCGAATCCATAGTTTTTGGAGCTGTTGAAATGAATAGTGGCACTTCAGATCCCGTTTAAATCCAAATTCAACCCCGCAACTTAGGGAGGGGGAATCCATACTTTTCTGGGTTGCTGAGGTGAACAGCGACACTTTCGATGCCGTGCCCCGCAACATGGAGGAGGGAGATTGACCGATATTCGTGCCGAATCCATAGTTTTGGGGGTCGCTGAGATGAACAGTGACATTTCTGATGCCATTTAAAACCGAATTCAGCCCCACAACTTGAAGGAGGAAAAGGAGGAGATATATAAAAATGACCCAAAATGACCAATGTGTGTTGAATCCATAGTTTTTCGGGTCATTAATATGAATAGTGACACTTTCGATGCTGTATCCCGCAACATGGTGGGAGGAGGAACATGAAACCATAGTTTTCGGACTCGCTGAGATGAACACTGACAATTCCGATGCCGTACCCCTCAAGATGGAGGAGGAGGGATATATATATATATATATATATATATATATATATATATATATATATATATATATATATAATCATCGAAAATGACCGACATTAGTGCGGAATCCATAGTTTTCGGGGTCGCTGAGATAAACAGTGACACTTCTGATGGTGTTTAAATCAAAATTCAGCCACGAAGCATGGGCAAGGAGGAAAGTGGAGAAATATAAAAATGATCGGTATCAGAGAGCGGTTTAGTAATACTAAAAAATGACTAACTAACGGAATATATTACTATTTTTTTTCTTAATTTAACTCAGCATGTCTACGCCAAGAATTCACAAAATTCATCTGTTGTTTACACAGAAACGTTGAACTGAAAGTAACAATTTAGAATAATTACAAAACTTTGCGACGAGCCAAACGTTCTCTGAAGTCTCAACAACAGGTCGTGAGAATTGCTGAACTAATTGGCATTTTTTTCTTCTACTGACAAATAGATGAAGTAAAGAAAGTAACATATTGTGCGTTCAAATTCACTCTCTTTATCATATCCTGAATAAGAGCAATTTGTATAGAAGAAATAATATTTTGCTAACTATGGTAGCTATAGCAGACATGGTTAAACTCTATAAAATATTTAATAAATAGAAAATCTGTTGCGCAAAATTGTCTAAATTTATTCTCTACCGTTGTCTGGAAACGGCAGAAACTAAATACAGGAAATAATAATCTTCCTTGTGATGTATTTTTTCCTCTTCGATCAATAGAGGAAATTGGAATTTCCTACCAAAAAACAAATAAATTTAACCCGAGTGTTTGGAATACTATATCTCTGGAATAGGAGAGATGAAAATAAGAATTTCACATTTTGGATGGATTCCCTTTAAGTGCTCTTATAGCTTGCCTTTTTCTTTTAAAAAAATCCCACTTTGCACATCCATTAAAAAAGCAAATAAATAATCTATAACAAGAGATCTTAAGATTGATTGATCAACAATATTAATCTTTTTTTTTTTTAAATCAACTTTACAAACAGGTATTTTTTTAACACTAAAGAGACTACTGAGAAAAAAAAGGAAAGTGGAAATTGCACGTACAAAGAAGTCTTACAGAATCCTGGGTGGAAGTGACGTGATGACTTAATAGTAGGACGCCCTCTTCTGACACGAGAGGTCCCTAGTTCGATCCCAAGTCACGTAAGCTTGTGGTAGGAAACATTGTGTTGATTAGTTTTCTCGATATTCTTCCGTCTCCTTCCACATTTTCATTCCAACACCAATTCTTTAATAATTAATTATTCATTGTCATTTATCATCCGTCTACTTTAACCTAAAGATCATAACCATAACGCAAAACTGGAAATTTCATACAATATTTTCTTACAGAACCCATTCTATATATCTGTAAACTCGTTTAGCAGTCCACCTTGCTCTTAACAACACTCTTATCACATGTTAACACCGTTTTTTAATTGAAGTGTCTAGAGCAGTGTATCTTTTTACAATAGCTACGGGTAACCCAACATTTGAATATTCTCAAGTAGAACGTAAGTACTTTTTCTTTTCTTTCTCCTTTTTTTTTTTTTTTAGTCTTTATTCACAGATTAACACCTAAAAAATAAGGATGATGAGGAATTAGATTTCTGGTTTTTCAGCATCTATGGCCTTGTTATCCTGTCACGTATTGGGGCGTTTACACTTAGTCGATTTGCGTTCGATTCAGTTGAATTGACGTCACTTTCAACTTAATCGACCGTGTAAACAGGACTTCAACTTAATCGCTTGTTGATCGAAAGCGACTAATCGACTAGCAACTGAATTGAAAGACGTTCTATTTTCTGTGGTCGATTCTATTTTCTTCTGCTATAACACCGCAAATTGTACCAATTATTTTTTGCTTGGACATCTTTAAAATTACCAGTCGATTTCGAATCGACCAGAGGAGAGCGAGTCGAAAGCAGCATTCAATTTCGGTTGAAACAATTGAACACATCCATCGATCTCATTCTGTCTAGTTGCTTCGATTTAGTCGCAAATGCAGCGAGTCGATTTAGCCGTGCGACTAAATCGACCAAGTGTAAACGCCCCATATGAGGGATGACGACCTTCGGCGACCACACCGTCTGAGGAAAAGGAAGGAAGAAAGGACTGAGGAAAGAAGAAAGCGGTCTGGTACTAGCATGTTAAGTACCATCCCGGCATTTGCCTGGTGTGAATGAGGAAAACCCAGGAAAAACCTTACTCAGGATGGCTGGCCCTGAGAAAGCTTTTCCACTTTTTCCACCGTGTGTTCCCACCAGAACTCTAGAAAATGATATACATATTCGATGCCGAACAAATTTACATCACTTTAATTTATTTGAAATTCGTATATTAAATCACTATAGTTAGGTCTACATATGAAAATTAGTCAATAGGGATGGAGTTAGTCATTAGTGATGATCAAACATTTATTTGTTTATTGTGACAGGTTGTGTCATAGTTGCTTGCCATGCATAGAGCATACAAGTTGTCATCTTGTGGAGTTTATGTAATTTATAAACGTTTACTCGTGTAAATTCGGTAGTATTACAATAGCTCAAACCTAGCTGAATCAATTCTTTTAAGATTAAACCGAACACCTTCTTATTTTTCACATCTTCCATTAAAGGACAATACTCGCCAAATACTTTTCCTAGAAAGATATAGGTTGTACACAAACATAACAATCTTATTTCTCCAAGGTCAAGATCTTAGAGTAACATTATTCAAGGAAGAGTGGGCCAGTCTCTCTTGTAACTCCATGTCATCATGGTAAGTGGATAAATGTAATTATAATTGAAAATCCATTTGCAGAGGTAAAAAGGACCATTTTGCTTTTGAATTTCCCACGTTATACAATACAATACAAAAGAAAAGTATGTTCCTTCTTCACTTTTAAAAACAAATCCGTAATTATTCGTAAAATTCGATCATCCACGATTATAAAATAGATTAAAAGTGAGTCTTTTTCTCAATCAGACAGTATATTTTGTTGGCAGAATTGCAGTGTATCATACTTTTGTGCCATTGCCTCTTACTGAAGATCTCGATAGTAGGAAAACTTCGTCTCCAAAGATTTTGTATGGAGCGTTTTTCCGTAGTTGATTGTTTGTTGTTTGTAAATTACTTTCTATCATTTTGTTTTATTCTTGCATTCGTTTTGTTTTATTTTTCTACTCTTAAATACCAGAGCACTTGAGTTCCTTGGCACTTGATTTTTAAGAGTCGCATATGATTAAGTCATTCCAGAAACCACTTCCACATTAGCATGCACTTTTCCCATGGCAAAGCAAAGACGTTAAGCCGAAATTTGATATGTATACATGGGAAAGCCCATATAGCTGCAAATTTAGACAAAAATTCTCTTTACTCCTTTCCAGAAAGTTTGTCGGAAAAAGTTCAAAGAATTTTTCCCGCAGGCTCTCATTATCAGCGTGATCGCTAATTCTCTAATTTCACTGGTGATAAGTAAAAAATTTAGTTTGAATTCAAATATACACTTGTAGTAATCATGTACGTATAATCAGGGTGTGAATTATCGGAAGAACCAATGTATTTTCCCCCCTCAATCACATTTTTATAGAACTGTCTTCGCCTTCTTTGGAGCTGATTCACCTCTTTCAGTCTATTGTTTTGACTATTTCTTTGTCTCAGATGTGAAGTGATGGATCGTGGTTATGAATCGGCCCTAAAAATCGGCTACATTGCTGTGAAACATCGCCAAACACTCGGCTCAAACATCCTCACGATGCTGTTTCTGTTCCATTGTGAGCAAACGCAGTGCCCATCTCGCGCACAGCTTTCTCATACTCAAATATTTAGTCAATATGCGATGTACAGCTCTTTTTGAAGTTCCTAGCGTACCAGTTAGCTCGCGTATTTTCCGTCGACCATATTTCCAATACCATTTTGTGGATTTTCTTCACCATATTTGATGTTGTCACCTCATTTGTTTGACTGCTGCAATGTTCATTTTTGAAGCTTGTGCGGCCTTGTTTAAACTCTATCACCCAATATTTTACTGTTGTAAATCAAAGAGCAGACTCCCTCCCCCCCAGATAGCATCCAGCGCGGCTTTCATATTGGTTAGACTGAGACCTTTGAAATGAAAGTGTTATATCACATAATGATGACCCATTTTGTCCTTGTTTACAAATTCACTGAGAACGTTCCCTATTAATAGCTACCAAATAAATACTAAACAACGTAGCATTTTCAAACTTCAATACTTACCAAACCTACCAAACTTAAGCTTTATAAGGTTGGTACTTTCGACCATAGTAAAGTTTGTCAAACAACAACAGCCATCTATACGTCAGGTCGGGACAACCCGTATTTCGAAATGAAAGATGTAAACTATTCACTTCTGGCTTCTGATTTTATACTTATGTCTACCACAATATACACATTCTTTTCTGCTGTCACTGTTGCCTAGTTTAACTATTTTATTATCCCTATATTTGACACTTTCATTCGTATCCTCATACCTTTTGATTAGCAGTCGGAAGTGAATTCGGATCCGACATTATCCTAACTATGTTAACGAAGTCACGTATGGATTTGCAAACGTCTT
This sequence comes from Thermobia domestica, assembly GCF_964235325.1. Taxonomy (NCBI): domain Eukaryota; kingdom Metazoa; phylum Arthropoda; class Insecta; order Zygentoma; family Lepismatidae; genus Thermobia; species Thermobia domestica. The sequence goes on from NC_137469.1 coordinate 90,982,561, forward strand.
ACATTGTTAAGATACTATTTAAACACCATACCCCATACCCCAACAGTGGTAGATCGCTTACCTCTGGTGCGAGCAATACCTGGTTCGATACCCGGCTAAGTAAGTTTATGATGGACAACATCGAATCCATGGGTTTTCTTGGGGTACTCCTATCTCCTCCTACATTCTCATTCTATCAATTCTTCCATCATCATCATCATCATCATTCACATGCCTTAATTATCCGTCTACCTTAGCCTAAGAGGCATAATTGTGGAACGTTAAACTAAATTCACTCCCCCCCCCCCCCGGAAAGATTAGATGCGGTTATTTTAGGCAATGTGCAGTTAATTTAGTTGCCGTTCATAAGTTGATTGATTTAATAAACATCTTGTCTGTTACTATTTTCAATAATCATATTTTTGTGTGCGCGTGTGTTGGGGTAGAGGACGTCATGATTTCATTTGCAATTATTGCACCCTCACACCACTATGTCTTGTGGAGTATCATTCTAAAATCCCCAATATTAATAGCCTATTTCGCACACTGCGTATAATTATGAAAACAGTTTTAGTTTAGTTCACTTCCGTACATCTGTTTATGAAATTTCGAGCTCAGCTATGGCACTACGTCATGCCTATTGGCCACCTTCAAATTAAATGTCTTGTTATTACAAGTGGCGTGGTCTTCACTATTAGGGGTATGTATCTCACTGCTTGAAGTCAATCAACAATAAATGCAAACATATTTACCTTTATATTGTAAACCTCTGTCCCATATATGACGTTGGTAGATCAAGGTAATAAAATAAGTGTCTGGAATCGACTCCCACTACCGGCTTTTTTGTATATAAAATTTCATTAAATAACGTTATTTTACAGAAATACTACAAACATATTCTTCTCTATACTTGTGAGGTTAGAGACAGGTAGTCTTTCACCGAAAGGTCGCAGCCAGGATCTTCACAAAGCCTGTGGCAGGCTAGGTCGAGTGGCGAAGGAGTCCCCAAAGCTCCATAGCAAGCAGTGAGGAGGTTAGTGGTCACAGAGCCCCGTAGCAGGCTAAGCAACTGGGTGTAGGATTCCCAACAGAACCCCGAAGCAGGCTAAGCCAGGAGAAAGAAAAAGCCAAGAGTCCCGTAGTAAACTAGAGGCTTGGGGTTAGGTTACTCCTAATGTTCCGAAGCAAACAGTAGGAGGGACACCAGAAAACTGGTACTGGTCTGCTGACTGCTGCCGAATTTATAGATTCCCAGCGGAAAACGCAGGGGCAGATTCATTTTTTGGGGGACAGCAATGTTTCGTATATCGAAAATAGTTTTATATTATTTGATCTAAACTATAATATAACATGTCTGCATTGAAGGGAGGGGGGGGGGTCAGGGAGACGGCGTAGCAACGAGGAGCACCCGCCCTTCCGCTCCCTCTAGTGTTGTCACTGGTTCAGATTGATATGATTTAACGTTTATATCTTTCGACAATATTACAGTTAAAAATTAAATTTTTAATGTTAATTATAGTTTTGAACGCTCCCATTGACCATGCAGTATGCAAGTGTCGCAATGAAACACTTCATTACTTTATACTTCAGTATCAGATTCATCTTAATAGGTGCCATGATTATTGTACAGTCAGCGACAAAAGTTCTTTCTGTTTGATGAAATAAGTTTCGTAAATAACTTCAGAATGAAAAGTTCAGTTTTTAGTAAATGAAACAGAATGTAAATTTCTGTACGTTCCAGCCATATCATTGTTGTAGGTTCTAGCATACCATTGTTATTCCCAAAATAAATTTTACCAAACGGCAAGAACTTTTGTTGCTGACTGTACAATAACTATAGATTTGCAAAGAAGTTTCCCTCCACTTTCAGGAAAACTACAGGGTGGTCCGGAAGTGGGCGTACCCCCCACTTAGTTTTAGTTTCAACAGTATAGTGTTAATTATGGTAGAATGTCTGTATACAGATCCACTATACACAATTGCCTTGAAGTCTCAACAGTCTTAAGAGTCATACACATTGGTATGATCCATGTCGTAAACAGCTGAATTCTGCGCCAAGTTCTCGCAGATGTTTTGCGGAGATACCCGGAGTCACGAGGGTGAAGCCGTGTTCTACAGCTACTCGTAATTCCTGCGTTGTGTGATATCGAGTGTTTCGTACTTCTTGCTTTATGAAATACCAGAGAGCATTGTCTGATGTCGTCAGATCGTGACTTTTTGAAGGCCAGGCAAAGGGAGCTGGTAAAGATGCACAACCTCTTCCAATCCAGCGGCCAGGAAACGTCTGATTCAGGTAATTGCGCATGTGAATCGCGAAGTGTGCTGATGCTCCATCTTGCTGTATCACAACAGTGTCTGATACCAGACAATTCCAAGCAATAATACCAAACAAATGTGGGTAAAACTTAAAACCGTTAGAAAACACCAATTAGGGGTACTCCCACTTCCGGACCACACTGTACACATGAGCTGTTACACTCATACATACCATTTTCTTCATTTGTTAGATATTTCTTCCTTTTAAAGTAATGATTGCTCATAAAAAGTTGTTAAGCTGACTATTTCATTTTAGTTTTTTTTTTTTTTTTTTTTGTTTATTCAAGTAACAAAATAAACAATCTAACCTAACCTAATCTGCTAGAGACTGGTAAATATGCGTACAGAGGATTGTAATTAGTTCGTTTTGGTTTTCATCATAAATGTTACAACTGTAATTTAGTTTTTCTGTTTAGGAAAATTTTATCGTCAAATTGTTCTTCATCAGATAAGGAATATACCAAGATATTTGCGCACGGATCATAGGAAAATTTCTGGGGTCGGCATATCAAAAACAATCGAAATTGAAGTGTGGTATGCGGAAAAGAAAGGAACTGTCTACGAGAGAAAAATTTGAGGAGGATCTGTACTGAAGACAATAATATTAGTATTATACCATAGCGTAATTGAACATAACTTTCTTACAAGGCTGTCTGTATTCTTTATTATAAATTAACGAGAAATGTAACAGTTTCGGAAGTATATCACTTCCTTCTTCAGACTACTATTTCAACTGAAATCATAGATAACATAACATAATTTGTTATCTCTACCAATTTTTATAAAAATATCTAAGCGTAATTGAGTTTTCTCATTTCAAATTGGCGCTAGAACAAGCTGAAGCTATTGGTTACAGGCTACCAGAGTAATCAGTGCCTTTAGTTCGTATAGTGTTCGTAGTTTGAGGGAAATTTCCCTAATCTAGTAAATTTAGCAAAAAGGGAAAAAGGGAATTTTTGATTTAAAAAAACAGGGAAATTCTCGTGCTGGCTGATTGACTAATATAACTGCTTAAATTTTTCTTTGCTTTTAAGAAATAAACCAATACAATAGCAATAATTTATGTGTTTGTGTATGTGTCTGTTCAAAGTAGCATGATTTGTACCCGTTGACGGCTGGGTGTATTTGTGTGTATTTAAAAGAAAACTGAAGGGAAAAGTAAATAAAAAGAAGCAAAAAGCAAACGTGGTTGGCACTTCCTTTTCTATAGCTAAATTAATCTTATGATATAATTTTTGTCACAGAAATTAGATACTCAACGAACCAGGGAAAATTTTATTTTAAAAAGGGAAAATTTTGTGTCAGTCGAGGGAAATTTTATTAAGGGAACCTACGAACATTGCTGTTCGTCCCGCCTCGTTGCGGGTGCCTTCATGTAAAATTACGCGGTCACATTGTTTAGGTCTACATTTGAATACGAACAAATAAGAGGAATGGCCGCAAATTTTCTTGGGCTTAGGGTAAGCCTACCAAACACTCAGATTCACTCGGACAGTCCTTTTTCTCTCTCTCTTTCTTGCTTTTTTTTTTTTTTTTTACCTAGTCCCGACTTTTCTTCAGCTGAAGTCGGGACGGGATAAAGTAACTATTTTTTTCTGAAACAGAAATTTTATTTTACACACAAATTGTTCTTTTTACTTACGAAACGGCTCATTGTTAAAAGTATAATTTAAATAATCAATTAAGAGACAACTATCGCTCTCACATATGGATATTCTGTCCAAAGCAATAATATTTTTCAATAGAAATACGATAACTACTCTGTAGTGCTATCAGCTGTCGCGCAGGAATTGACTTCATTCAGGATACTGATTTGCCGACACAAAGTTCAATCCGCTCCGCAAAGTTAAAGCCCTCTTCTTGTGGCCCAAATTTCACGCTAAAGTAGGCCTAAATTGCTCATAATTCTCACGTGTCCTTAACTTCTTATCATTCAGAAATAAGTCCCGATTTCACGACGCTCTGAAAATACAGTAGCCTTAGCCTAGGGGCGTAAAATATTTAAAAATGGAGCTAAATGTAGCACTTACCTGTAAGAGTTGTGGGAGTGTTTCCTGGTTGTATTCCTCTATCATGCCATTTGTAGCGTGCAACTGTTGAACATAAGCGTTGTGGGCGTCAAAATAGGATGCGAGGGTATTGTTATTCGGCGAAGACAAATACGACAGGTACGCGTTCTTGTAGTCCTGGCGGCACTGAAAATATACCAAAAACATCAGTTGTAAAAAATATAAGCTCTGATATTAGGCTACATATAAATAGATTAAGTACTATTATAAAGTCAGAAACGAATTTCAATACACCTCAAGTACTGTAAACTCTAATAGTATACTAGATATACAGTAATAGATTAAATACTAGACTAAGGTCAGAAACGAGACCAAGTAACCTCGAAACACTGTAGAGTTCCCTTGTGGCTACCGGTATATGGTTAATATATCTGCTTTCAGGGTGGATGATATTATATTAATGCCAGGAATGGAATCAGTTGGCTTCAAAACAGTGTAAAGAGGCAGTACTCGTGACAGTAGGCTAAATATAATGTATTAAACACTATACAACGCAAGGAACGACATCAAGTGGCCTCACAGTTAACTAAATTCTGGTAGTAGTCCAGATATAATAGATTAAATAAGCAACCCCGGGCAAAATATTACAGAGTGTGGGCATTGTAGGGCCCTTGTGGAAAGTGGCCTGGCATAAAAATGTTTGTAGATACTGCCAATATAAGTATTTTATATTATTTGTGACGGTTTGCAGCTGGTAAGACGTGTCTGCTGATATAGAATCGTTTCATTACATGTTGAACCATGGAATGAAGAAGAGATCTGACCGAGTGGCAAATGGGAGCCACTATCTTCGGGCGTGAACATAGGCATATCCTGGTTAAGGTAGCGCAGTTTGTTGGCATGTCCAAATCCACGGTCAATACTGCCATGCAGAGTGGAGAACCTCTTTCAGAAGCCAAATATATCGGAGCAACAGTGTCAGTTTCAGAAACCCATTTTGTTCGAGCACAACTGTAGACGTCTAGTAAGATTTGCGATGGTTCCAAACCCAGCAGAAACTGGTGCGGGAGTATAATGCAGGGTTCAGTCATTTAGTCTCTGAGCGAACCCAGCAACGAGAACTCCAGGCTGTAGGCATATTCAGTCGCGATACCAGGATATCCCCCATGCTAATAGCCAGAAGAAACATCGCCTGTCGCGGGGGAAAGTATAAAGCCACTGGACTAGGGACCACTGGTGACGCATCTCCTGGTCAGACTAATCCCAGTTCTACCGCTATTTGAATGATGGCCGCTCCAGGATATGCGGTGGGCCAGAGAAGCATACAAAGCTGAGTGTGTGCAAAGGAATCTACAGAAGAGTGGTAGTGTCATGTTGGGGGGTATATTTTGAGTGCTGGTGTGGGTCTCTTGGTAGAGTTGCCCAATCACATGAAGGTTGTGGATTACGTGTGTGTTCTAGATAATGAGATATAGCCATTTGTCCAGTTTCTGTGAGATGGTCACATCTCAAAGTCCAAGTACCAAGACAACAACTGCACCGTTCACCGAGCCAGGTTTGTGCGGAAATGGTTTACTGAACATGAGGTGAACATCCCACATTTCACCTGGCCCACGAATTAGCCTGATCTCAACGTTATAGAGAAAACTTCAGACATATTGAAACGGACCGCAAAACACGTGACATGTTGGAATAGGAGACATCAACATCCCCTCACATTGAACGTCATCTTCTCCCACATTGGCAGCATGCTGCAGAAAATAAAAGCTGTAATCCGCGCCTGTTATGCCTGATTGACAAGTAAAGTGTGTACTTCGTAATTTTTGGCCTGGGTGCTTATTATACAACGCATGAAACGACATCAGGTGGCTGAGAGTTAATTAAATTCTGATAGTAGGCCGGAAGGAATAGATTAAATATTAGCAATAATATCAGGAACAAAAATCAAGAGCTCTCCAAACACGCCAGAAAATTAGTTGAACTCTGATAGTAGGCTATAAGAAATAAATACTGACCAACGCTACAAAAGTAGGGTATACGGTAGTTCAATGGCAGCGGGAGGTCCCTGGTTCGATCTCACACCATGTGAGTTTGTGGTGAACAACATCGTGTCTGTATGTCACGTGATTCTGCTTTCTCTCACATTCTCATTTCACCAATCTTTCCACAATCCTTCACATTTCCACAATCATCCGTCTTCTTTCGCCTAAATCACATTATTGAGTGTCGCTAAACTAAAGTATTAATTCATTTTCAGTAGGCTAAAAGTAATAGATGAACCACTGTTCTAATATCACAACAAAATTCAGTGATCTTTGAATACTGTAAAGTATTAGCTAAACTTGTTGCAAAGTTTACAGCTCCTTGACCACAGTTTCCAACAGCAATCGTACTCGAGTAGCGTCATTTCAAAAACTGGTAGAGAGAGGGGGGAAAAAGATGCTCGGCCGAGATAAGAATTTCACGTTTATTTATTACTATATTGGTATACAATCGATTACAAAGTATGGACCTCTTAAACTCGGTAAAGAGTTAGTTTCCAAATGACGATCCTGTAGCACACGTTTATGCGTCAGCGTTACATTGAAGCTTGGCATTGACGATGAAGTATATCGTCTCCATCCTGTTTTAGTTAGTTAATTTGGAGTTTAGGGTTCCTTTCAACAACAGGGCTATTTGAGACATTGAGTTAGAGGTTAATGTAGAATCTGAACTACATGCTATCTCGCATCAAAAATTTAACCTGAGTTTCATGACCGAAAGTCGCGCACAAGGAAGGCACTGCAGAGCAGGCCGGTAGCCAGCCCAAAAATGTAGGGGGGCCCGGCCGAAGTTAGGGGGGGCCCGATCCAACCATATTATAGTTCATTTGTAAGTCTACTGTGAAAATTTTAGGGGGGCGGCGAAAATTTAGGGGGGCCCGGCCCCCCTACACCCCCTGGATACGGGCCTGCTGCAGAGCTGTGAGTATTTTCTGAAAACTACCCACAAAAGATAATTTGTTTGTCGTACTATAGTTGCTTCATATTTATAACTCTTGAATGTTTTTCAACTATTGATGAACAATATAACACACGAGGCAAATGGAATGCATTAAAATATGAAAGAAAAATAAAAATAAATAATGCCTCCAACATTATAATGAGCTGAAATAACTCTTCTATTCTGTTCTCTAAAAATCAATGCTGATTTGTTTTCTGGCAGTCACGTAATTGTTATTACTATCATCATTATTATTATTTCACTATGCACAGTAAGGAGTGCCATCGAATTTCGTATGTGTCACATATTCTGATGCGTTGAGTTCTGTTATGGTTATTTCACAACTGCTGGTTGGGACCCGGACGATCACATCTGCAGTAAAATGTGTATATATTAATACATTATACATTTGCTTTAAAAAATGGTTCAAAATCGTTTGAAAACTAAGAAATAAGTAATATCATATTACCAAAATCCAATAATTCGTTCCTTGTAACTACGGTAAAAGTTTACTGATACGAGACAAAAATGGAGAATTTCTCATTGTTAAACTGATCTTTGTTATTTTATTAATACAAAAGCGCTGTCACAATGACAAAGAAGAATGTTTTCTTTCTTTTTTGTAGGAATTTAACATAACTAATAATTGTTGCATCCAATCCTTCGGCCATCTGTACGCTATAGATTCAAATCATGTTTTACTTGTCCCAGGATGCATTCTTGAAGGCGGGTGATGAAATATTTTCAGTTTTCTCTTTCTCACCGAGCTTCTACCTGTACCACTGGTGTCTATCTCACTAAGGAGGGGGTGAACAATCCTTCGACCCCGATGGATCTGCCTATGATATGTCCTAATAACAGAAGTATGTTCATGTTCGATACCATCATTATCAATTTTAAATTCGGTACCATCACTATCAATTATCAATGTAGTTAAACAGAGGTGAATCTAGTCCGCGGCCCGGGGGGAAAGCCCCCCAGTTTTTTGAGTGACGAAAATAATTGAAGCTATTACTTATATATTTTTGAAATTTTATAGTAAATTTATGATGTACCTATCATATTCTGGGTTCTGGTTTTCCCCCTCCACCCTAGTGTTTACCTTCTAGATCCGCTTCTGCAGTTAAATTGTCTACAATATATTACTCTAAAAATACACAAACATTAATGCTCAAATCTACGTATGTTTACGTCTCTTGTCGTATTCTCAAAGAATAAAACTGAAACAATGCAATTTCTTAAGTTTCAGTTAAATAATGACAATAGTTCTAAGTCTGCAAATTGCCTCCACGCTAGAGGTATCTACTGGCATCAGGAAGGCAGGTAGCACAGGTACCAACACCTATTAGTTCGACTGTGTACTTTTAAAAATTAACGTTACCAACACCTATTAGCTTGACTGTGTACTTTTAAAAAATAACGTTACCAACTCCTATTAGCTCGACTGTGTACTTTTAAAAATTAACGTTACCAACACCTATTAGCTTGACTGTGTACTTTTAAAAATAACGTTACCAACTCCTATTAGCTCGACTGTGTACTTTTAAAAATTAACATTACCAACACCTATTAGTTCGACTGTGTACTTTTAAAAATTAACGTTACCAACACCTATTAGCTTGACTGTGTACTTTTAAAAAATAACGTTACCAACTCCTATTAGCTCGACTGTGTACTTTTAAAAATTAACGTTACCAACACCTATTAGCTCGACTGTGTACTTTTAAAAAATAACGTTACCAACTCCTATTAGCTCGACTGTGTACTTTTAAAAAATAACGTTACCAACACCTATTAGCTTGACTGTGTACTTTTAAAAAATAACGTTACCAACACCTATTAGTTCGACTGTGTACTTTTAAAAATTAACGTTACCAACACCTATTAGCTTGACTGTGTACTTTTAAAAAATAACGTTACCAACTCCTATTAGCTCGACTGTATACTTTTAAAAATTAATTTACCAACTTCTATTAGCTCGACTGTTTACTTTTAAAAATTAACGTTACCAACACCTATTAGCTTGATTGTGTACTTTTAAAAATTAACGTTACTCTCAGACTAAAATGTTTTGGTATTATAAATAGGGACACATAAAATCTAAAGAATTACTTGTTGGATCACTATTAATTTTGGATAGGCTGTACAGGGTGAAGAGTTCGAAACCAAATTCGTTGATGGAGGCGATCCATCCACTGCAAGTGATAGAAATGAACCCTTTTCAGTTTTAGCGTCTACCACTACAGAGTAGTAGTTTCCAACCTTTTTTGATTGGCGACACACATTATTCAACGTCTACGATATCACGATACTTGATTATTTAAAAACAATTATAATAATGTAAAATATAATACAGTACAACCCCTCAAATCCGAACTAATTGGGGCTGAAGCCTGTTCGGATTTCGGGGGGTTCGGATTACCCGGGAAATAATATTACGTACTTATTTTGTCACTGAATTTGCGGTAAAACAACGACTGAGGTTAGACAGGGTGGCCCAGTGGTCGAAAGGGCAGTGACCTTCAGTGGCGGGTGTACACTCATATCCAAAATGATTGTGGCATATCTATAACTGTCTTCTTGTAAGAATATATTTAGATAATGATTTTGAATAAGCATTAAGTCTAAAAATGTTAAAACCTTAAAAAAACTAAATTTGTGTGATTAAATCTATTTTTTTTTCATTTTCCAGCTGTAGTTATTTTTTTGTCTCCTGAGAACGTGTTCGGATGTGCCGGGTTTTCGGATTTCCGGGGTTCGGATTTGAGGGGTTGTACTGTAGTGTAAGTCTATAAATGTTTCTGAAGTAGTGACTCTATATAGCAGTGAATACTATCGCAGCCACTGGAGGCTTGACTGGTAAAGTCTGTCTCAAAATTTATTTTAAGTAATTATTAAATAAAAAAAAATATTGTATTTTCTAAGAACAAAAGGACATTCTCAGAATTCAAATTTTCAATAAAATCAATACGTAGTTATCTATCTAAAGAAATGAAATGAAATGAAATCTTTGAGTTTTACGTCCCACGATTATGCCGGTTAGGCTAAAGGAGACGGTGATGATGAGTAATGAATGAAATGGTGAAATAAAGAAAGTGTGAGGAAACGGGAGAACCCAGAGAAAACCCACGCACACGGTGTTTGTCCACCACAAAGTTCACTTGGCGGGGGCTGGGATCTAACCCAGGACCCCAAGCACCAGAGGTGAACCACTGAGCCACTGCGGCCCTCTATATAAAGAGTTATATGTATAACAAAGAAACACATATTTTACTTCCAATAAGAAAAATGCAATAGATGTCTAATTGTGGGTTGTATGTAGTAGTCATTACTGTAAAATTTACTATAATAAATATTTTACTCCCTCCTAATCTAAAACATAAAAAATATCTTTCTAACACAAGAAAAAAAAATGAAACGATATTTGCAACATAGGCGGCTGAAAATACGGTTTAACCCTCAAAAAATTCCTACAAAAGGTTTCTCAACGATTTTCTGTAGTATCAAATTTGTTGAATAACATATTAAAAGTTTACCAAAATTTGACTACCGGAAAGACCCAATTTTCAAAATGGCGTCCAAAATGATTGTTAACTCTTTTACAATCTTAGACTTTCATTCAAGTAGCTACTGGGTCATCACTATTTATCCTAGGATTATGGTTCGTGCATCATTCTCTTCGGAATAAAACAAGCTTTCGGGTGGTGCCATCCAAATGTGTGCACGACCAACGTGGAAAGGGAAATTGAGAATAATTTGAGAAATTTCCCTCTTAAAAATCCCTTTTCAAAAGTTTTGCGCCCTCTGAAGCGGCCCCGGGTAAGAATACACGACCCAAACCTTCCTAGAGAAGTACTATGAGATATAGGCTATGTACGTGCCAAATTACATTGTGAAATCTTTAGTAGTTACGACAGAATAAAAAATTTACCAATAGCCTACTCTTTGAATGTATCTAACCAAATATATAAGTAGACAATAAATAGGACAGAACATAAAAGTTTGTAACACAGTACAATTAATCCGGGTATTATCATTCGTAACTCATTATTTTTAGAATGAAGCAAGCTTTCCTATGGTATCATCACCATGCGTCCATGATACACGTGAAAAGGGAAATTGTGGATAATTCGAAAAAATTCCCCTAAAAATTCTCTTTTCAGAAGTTTTGCGTCTTCTGTAGCGGTCCCAGATAAAATACACTACCTTAATGTTTCTAGAAAATTACTATGATGAATAGACTATATGTGTGAGAAATTAAATTCTGAAGTCTTCAATAGTTACGAGAAAACAAAGCATTTACCAATATCCTACTCTGTGAATATACCTAACCGAACCAAAAGGAGGCAATAAATAGCACATCCTACAGTTTTCATCGTACAAAAGTTATTCTAGTGTCTACTCATAATTTTATGGACTTAACACACATCTGCTACACCGAAATTCTAAACAGTACTTTCTTTATTCTTATTTTTAGCAAAAATTAACAGAATTTTTATTTACAAACAATCATTGTAAGATTTTTTCTTCCCATACTATTTCATTCAAAATATTTTGTTTCCTCAGTTTTCATTCTATTGTTTTTGAAGTGTATTTTTTATAGTCTTAAAATACATTTGTTACATCTAAATGGTAATTGTCCTTAGTTTACACAAAATTAATATACGTTTTATTAAACATTAACGTATTTACGAATAGTCCTTGTTACATTCTTCATCCCAAACAGATTCATTGAAAATATTTTCACAGTTTTCTGTTTGGCAAGGTCTGCAAACAGATGTGCATGGTAGTCCATATCTCTTGCAACTGCACCGTTTTTTTAGGCAGGCAGTTGAACAATTACAGTGAAGCATATGAAGAAGACTCTCTGGTGCAACAGATGTATCTGTCATAACAGGTATATACTGATTGTGCCATAGTTTCCACCTCCAAACAACTGAATTCATACCACTGTCATTTCTGATCCAAACCTTGATTTGGTAATAAACTTTAAAGCTGTGGTATTTTGTAGAGGACTCAGTAGGAGGAAGGCACTCTGGAGTGATGAGTGACATGGAAGAAACAGTTTTTCTTTTACTGAAGAGTTGGTAGCGCAAAGAGGTCAGTACTTCTGCGTATAAACAAGATAGCCATTACCTTTACTCCTAACGATGCTACAAAAGATTTTGTTTGATGTGGCAGCAGGAACACATTTTCACAGTTCTGATTTTTTTTCACTGCTTATGAATCTTTGGAATACTCACTTCTTGCCTACACCAAATATGTGCGAAGTTGAATCACATCCTGTTTAACCATAATGAACAACAGTTGCGAATATACATTACCACCCAGAACACGTTTCATTTCATTGATGTCATATATCTTATGAAGTGTAGACTCGTCCGAACGAAACTATAGGCCTTTATTATCAAACTGAGCACAATAAAGAAGGAGGATGAGTAAATCTGTATCCTCCCCAATCAATGTTGTTGAATGTTACTCTGATGACTTGACAGATGCTTCGACGATGTCTACGTCTGCATCTTCTGATGCATTGATAACACTGCAGCCACTTTTCTGCAGTTCTTCTGCCACCATGAGAAAAGTTCCTGTTTGTTGCTAGTTGTGGCAGGAAAATCATCTTTTCCCCCCTAGAAACTCTGTTGCTTCATTGAAGCTGATAGTGAAATGGGTGATTTGGCCTCCTCGATGATGTGTATTATCCTTGATGGAAGGACCAGCTTCGTAAAAGTCAAAAATAACATTTTCTTTACCATTATGTTTTATGGTAAATTCTACGTATGAACGTGCAATGCCACCATAACTCTTGCTCTTTATCCAAGGCAGCCGATGAAAAAGTGAACTACCATCTAACACATAATGTTCAGTTGCTGAAACCGAATCCATAATAACTTGTTTAGATTGCTTAGTAATATACACCTCAATCGTATGAGCCAGTTGAGCTTTGTCACTTTTACGAAATTTATTTGGCGTCAAACATGGCTACTGCAAATGGACTGAGCTCATAGCTCAATACACGTTCTAAAGAAAGTTCTCAAGTTTTTGACAATCAAAAATCGTTGATAGAGAAGAGCAGGATCAATGGTTCTGTCTTTGTCAATTTTAATGCTGGACTCGTTGGCAAGGGTTTTTGGTTGGTCTTTTCTTTTAAATGATACATTAAAATTGGTTTTCCAATTGTATTTTGTACAATATTTTTCCTGATCATCTGTGAATTATGCATATTGACATCCTCTTTGGCAATTACACCCGTAACAATATTTCTCAAAGAAGATTCTGGTGAGAATGGCATAAAGGTTACAAGTTTTTCTTTAATCTTCTCCAAGTCTCAGTGATCTCTTTTCATCCTTGACAATGTTGTTTCTCGATTCTGATGACTGGTTGTGTATGTAAGACCATTGAATTTCTGCATGACATCGTGATATTGAGATGAGATAGGTGTGGACATTGTCCACAAAGCACGCATTTCTTCAGTCATGCCACTTCCGTAGATCAACCTGCCACCGCTCTTTAAGGATCTCATTAATGTCTGCTCGATTACTAGATCTGGACTAAGGCCTGCCCAGAACTGGTTACTGCGGCGAATCACATGGAATCCCTTGGCAAATGCGGTATATACATCAGGATGCGGCTCTGCAGTTGACTCATTTCTTGCACATACATATATGCAGATTTTAGGTAGTTATAGTGTCCAGCAGCAGCAAATATTGACAGACAGTCTAACACCGCTTGTAGGTGCATCATCCAGGACCCTGTGCGATCTGCTTTGACGAGTGATCGGGCAACCTGCAACATTTTCTGATAGTTTGCCCAAAGTAAACTTGTTTCTGACCTGTGGCCAAATTCTGTCTTTCTTGTGTCAATAATTTTCTTTATTTCGATCAGCGTATCCGACTTTATGTCACTTTCGATTGTAATCTGTTTCAATATCATTGATGAATATAGCGTTTCTGCTTCATTCACGTAAAGCTCTCTGTACTGGTTTCCCGGTCATCATACTTTATATTTTACCTACAAAATACCATTTAACAATCTTTACAGGAAATCAGGTATGAAAGAAAGGGTTCATCGTCATTATTTTCTAGATAAGATCGAACTTTGAAGAATGCTTGCTCTTAATCTTTGTTTTTGGGTCGGCCAGATCTACTGCGTTTCGCCTCTTAGTATTTATGGAACTGTAGCAGTATGCAAAGCTCAGAACGAAAATTACTGCTACAAGAGTGATGGTATACACAGCCAGTGGCGTGCAGGTAATGTCCATAATATTCTATTCTTCCTTTCACGATACTCACCCGTTCATCTAAACGACTATTACAACACTCAATAATACTGTTCACAATTACTTCTGTTTTCACATAACTAACACCAGCACTTCCTGGTGTGACTGTAATACCGCAGAAGAGACAATTTATTTGGCTGTTAGAAGGACCTTAAGATATCCTAGCACTTCTCTTTGGTGGTTTAAGTCTTTTTCGTTGTTTACTTTTAATGTCTTTTGTGTTGCTGTAGCGCTGTTTGCATTTTGAGTGTATTTTTTCTCCTGTTGAAATTAACAACTTATCTCTTCTTTCTGAACTTGCTTTGCTGACTCCTTCAGCTCCCTTCTGACGAAGTCGTACAATGTCTGAGCCACAACTTAAGTTTTCATGGCCAATAGGACAGATTTCTCGGGTTGCAAGGTTAGCATTCATACTGAAGTTTGAAAGGAACAAAATAAAACATTATTGTATTGTCATACTATGTCAATTAACCCAGTAAAGTAATAACAAATAACAAAGTAAAATAATGAGATATCGAAATGAAATTTAGCACACACATAGCATATACCGCATAGTAATTTTCTAGAAACATTAAGGTAGTGTAATCTTATCCAGGGGCGCTTCAAAGGGCGTGAAACTTTAGAAAAGGGAATTTTAGGGGGAATTTTTCCGAATTATCCACAATTTCCCTTTCCATGTGCATCATGGACGCATGGGAATGATACCATAGGAAAACTTGCTTCATTCTAAAAACAATAAGTCACGAATGATAATACCCAGATTAATAGTACTGTGTTACAAACTTTTATGTTCTGTCCTATTTATTGTCTACTTATATATTTGGTTAGATATATTCACAGAGTAGGATATTGGAAAATATTTTATTCTGTCGTAACTACTAAAGATTTCACAATGTAATTTGGCACGTACATAGTCTATATCTCATAGTACTTCCCTAGGAAGGTTTGGGCCATGTATTCTTACCTTGAGCAGCTTCAGAGGGTGCAAAACTTTAGAAAAGGGATTTTTAAGAGGGAAATTTCTCAAATTATTCTCAATTTCCCTTTCCACGTAGGCCATGCACACATTTGGATGGCACCACTTGAAAGCTTGTTTTATTCTGAAGAGAATGATGTACGAACCATAATCCTAGGATAAATAGTGATGATTCTGTATCTACTTGAATGAAAGCCTAAAATTGTAAAAGAGTTAATAACCATTTTGGACGCCATCTTGAAAATTGGGCCTTTCCCGTGGTCAAATTTTGGTAAACTTTTAATATGTTATTCAGCACATTTGATACTGCAAAAAACCGTTGAGAAACCTTTTGTAGGAATTTTTTGAGGGTTAGGTAGGTTTTTTTCATATCTGCAGCCGCCTAACACGTTACGTTCATGCGGTCTTTTTGACCGCGCGCGACTATTCGCGTTACTTCGGCAGCGCGACTTCCCGAGGGTTAAATGCTTCATGATTTTGAAATTCTGAAATTTCACGACACTTCCTATGGAATTACACTATACACTGGTTGGAAAGCATTACTATACTAGAGCAAGAAACGGTAATAAATAGCTAAAAACGGTTTCCAGCAATCGGTGAAGTTTCCGAAGAATATATTCCATTTCCACTAATTTCTCTACTAAAACCAGAAGTGGTAGATATCTAATATCATTTCCGGTTTCAATATTAATTGAGAAAATATCTCGTCATTAGTAAATCTTAAATGTAATAAAAATCAGTTCCCATGGCAACACTAAAATTTTTGAGAGGAAAATAGAAGGCGAGGGAAAATGCATTGTTGAGAAGAGAATGGAAGTGGCGTGTAATTCAAATCTGTACAGCACCTCCAGTTTTCCTTCTGAAGTAGATCATAGTTTTTGCGTGGGGAGTAATGGGCAAGGGGAAAATGTGCTGAATTGTTTAAATAACCAATTTTTTTTTATTGAAAATTGATTTAAAATACTCTGATTTTTATAGGGGGCCGCGGTGGCTCAGTGGTAGAGCGTTCACCTCTGGTGCTAGGGGTCTCGGGTTCAAACCCTGCTCCCGCCAAGTGACCTTGTGGTGGATAAACACCGTGTGCGTGGGTTTTCTCGGGGTTCTCCCGTTTCCTCCCACTTTCTTCATTCCACCATTTCATTCATTACTCATCATCACCGTCTCCTTTAGCCTAACCGGCATAACTGTAGGACGTAAAACTCAAAAATTTCATTTCTGATTTTTATAGAACATAATGTTTCTCTTTAAATATTAGCCTTCTTGAAACAAGTTATCTCTCGTCATTTATTCTTCACCATCCAGTAGTGCGTTAATGAAAAATACGACTAGAAATAATGAACATTCCTTTTTACCGATTTATCTAACGTTTTGTTCCCAAATTTTGCAAGTTCTTGCATTTTTCTGATACTTTTTTTTTTTTTGCTGATCATAATTCCGTAAGGACTCATTTCTATACCCAGGTTTATTACACTTTTTGCCTTATTTTGGTGTCAGGAACATGCGCACACCCAAAAATGTTTGTTGGGTCGGATCCAAGCTTTCGGAGGTTTAATGCTACAAGCTACTACATCTAGGTAATATTGAACGCATATTATTCTGAACCCGAAAAGACTGATGAAGTGTAAGGTAAAATTTTCATGTTACATCAATCATTTCCCTGTTAAACAAGTATGATTTTATTGAGAAAGTGTACAAATATATGTTGAATTAGAAAGTTTTGGGGGGTCCGCACCCGGTGAACCCCCCGTGGGTACGACCCTGGTCATCCGTGTATTGGAAAATTTCGTTTTTTAACGGAGTCTTGATTTTGATTCATCTTAAAAGAAGAAAATAGAGCTTTATTCTGAAGTAATTAAACTATATCGAGCACTAAATTTCTCCACTGCTACACCTATAAGAGATTCTAGATGGCCAGATGCCTTTTTGATGGGTAATGTGACGTAGAATATCGAGTTCTATTGATTTTATAGTCCGAAATCAGTCACCTCGTATTTCAGATTAACTTTTCAATTTCTCACTGTAAAAAATGGAAACGAAATCTTCAAGTTTTACGTCCCATGATTATGCCGGCTAGACTAAAGGAAACGGTGTTGATGAGAAATGAAGGAAATAGTGGAATGAAGAAGGTGGGAAGAAACGGGAGAACTCCGAGAAAACCCATACACACGGTGTTTGTCTACCACAAAGCTCACTTGACGCGAGATGGGACATTTCTCACTATAGATCAATGTCAAGTGCACTTACCGTTGAGCTACATGGAAGAATTAAAAACTATATCACACTTTTTCCTATTGCACTTTAATGTTCATCGTACGTTTAAGAATGAAAGTAATATATTTACATTTTATCTGGTTTTTGTGGCAGTTAAGGTCACATTATTTTTAAATTATGCAATGCATATTTTTTTAAAAAAATATGATTTCTCTCTCTGCCTTTGTTTCAACAGTAGCTGACCATCCGTTCTCATATTGCTAATATTTATTGTGGGAACTGTCCTTGTGTTTCGTTCCGGACAACAGGCTATCGATGTTGATACAATGATAGATGAGCATGAAACAATGCAGTAGAAAATGAAAAAAAAAAAAAAAAAATGCTTGACATTGCCAATAAATTAATAACATCAAAGACTGTAGTACGTTTGGCGTACATCTATGTTGTATAAAAGCAGACTATTCTCTCTTATATAACACTATAATATCAACATGTTCTAACGTTCAACTACGTTCTAAAATAGAGAACATTTTTTGTCTACAAAATGGTGCATTTAGGCCGGGCGGGGGAACTACGCCCCCAGTTTTTTGAATAACAAAAATAATTTAATCTATTATTTACATATTTTTGAAAGTTTATAGTACACTCATAATATACCTACCATAGTCTGGGGTCTGGCTGCCCTCCCCCCAGTTTTTATCTTATCTTCTACATCCGCCCCTGTGTCTACAGCAAACTTGTTGATGTTTTGGTAAAGCTAAATACATCAAGTAAAATTCAGTATTTACTTAATTTAATTGCAGGCTCGTAGCCAGAACTCTAAGACAGGAGGCGAAATAAGTTTTAGGGGAGCTAACTTGAGTTAACTTTATATTAATCCATTCATACCAAAACTCTACTGAAACTTTTAAGGTTGCTGTGCACCCCTGGCCACCTCCAATCTACGGGTCTGGATACTTGTACTTTCAGGAAAACAAATTTTGTAAGTATTTATCATATTAAATAAAATAAGCTCATATACAGTTGTTGAGATTACTGTGCGTAAATGAAAATGAGTAGTCAAGATTATGTTTATAACCGTAAGCATTCATTTTCGAAGTTTTGTACTGGGAAATCATAATTTTTTAAGACCCATTTAAACAAACTTAATATTTGGAGTAACTCGAGAACCTGGTTCATTCCTAATTATATCCGCAGTAGATTCTTATGGTTTCAGATCAGTGGCGCCGATTTCTGTGTAACTTTGGGAGGACCGCATGTATTTCATTGTATATTTATTTACGAAAAGATCCGAGCAAATAGTGTAGGCCTATATCCAGATGCTGAAGTGCTGAAGCAAACTTTGGGGATCCCGGGTTCCCTACACTCGATTCTCGAAAGATTGTTTCTCGTCAAGTCTCGAGTCCTGAGAACGTTTACGAAACTCACATTTTGCAAAGTTAACTCTGTATGCATAAAATTTATGCCTTGGATCTTTTAAAGAAAAATATCTAGTAGTTAACGCGTCACGAGATCCACGAAGGATATAATATGACAGTATATAAACCAGTTTTTGGAGTATCTTTAAATGATATGTTCGCACAATCACTTATTAATTTAGAGCATTTATAGAAATTGGATTGAAAACGTATACGTTTGTCAGATCCTTTTCACTGCATCGCTTTTACTAAAACCAAATAGGTAGAAGGTATACACATTTTATACAAAATGATATTCGATACACGATAAAATAGTTTTCAGTAAAGCAAGGTTTATTACTATGCAAGCACAGTTCGAAAGCTATGCTTCGACTACAGTTCCCAGTTATGGGTTGATCCTTTCCGGGACAAATATTTGACGCTAGACCTGTACATATTTGCTTATCTGTATAATCTAAAATAGACAATAAATCTAATATATATATATATATATATATATATATATATATATATATGATGTCAAATATACAGTACTGAAATGAAAAGATCAACAACAAAATTACATTATTGCCATTTGTGAGTTTACCTAGGTATTCTCCTCAAAAGAAATTAATATATACACTACATACATACATACACACACTTAACGTTGAACGTGTTGATTTACCACGGTATGCGTAATGTTGGTGTTCAAAGTATGCACCGCCTCGCTGTAGACAGTGTTCACACAGACTCTCAAACATATTCTGAAACAAAGGTTGCTGCAGACCTCTGCAAAAGATGATTTGCTCATGTAATGCAGGCACAGTTCTTGCTAGACCTTCACAGTTGAACACATTCTGCTTTAACATTTCCCACAAGTAGGCATCAAGTGGTGTAAGATCGGAAGAATGGCACGGGTATGGGAAGTCAGTACCACGTGAAATGATTAGTCTTGGAAAGTTTTCCTGTAGCATGGCTAGAGATTCTCGAGCGGTATGGCTGGTCCCCCCGTCCTGTTGATACCACTCTCTATTTACCTGAATGTTCCTTGCACAACAAAGCCTCATCAAATTCTGAAGAAATGGCTCAATCACTAAACCTCTGTAGCGTTCTTGGTGACGGTAAGAGCATTGCTTTCCTCATCTTCAACGAAATAGGGGCCTAATAAACCGTGTGCTGAGATGGGTATACCATTTCGTCACACGTGCACTATGTAGCGGTTTCTGGACGATAATATCCGGCCGCTTAAAACTAAGGAAGCGAGTTGTCTGGCGATTGATGTAGCCGTTCAAATGAATGTGACTTTCGTCGGAGAACCACACATTCTTCAAGAAATCTGGATCCTCGTATACCATGGCCAAAAATGTTCCACAATACACCATCCTGGCTCTATCAAGCGTTGTCCAATCTGTATCAAATACGAAAATCCACCTATGTCCTTAAACAATTGGGGAACGAACGTACCGCTGAAGTTCAGTTTCAAGGCCATTCATGGTAGACTTCGTCGGGGTGAATGTAGCACCTAGTGGAGAACACGTACGTGATTCTCACTTGTGGAAAAACAGTTACTGGTCAATTAGACTTCCCCTTCCGTTGACACAGTACATTACCAGAACGGCGAAATTTCGTAACAGTAGACAGCATAACTGTGTTACTTGGTACCGTCTTATTAAACTCCTCGCGGAATTGTTCTGCCGCTTTTCTCAAACTCGGTCCACCTTTACGACCGCTTCCGTATAAGTGGAAATAATGCTCAACTATGAATACTTTTTATTCCGTCAAGAGACCCATTTCCAACAACAACTGCAAAACACAACTTCCTTTTTACTGCTGCAGACACGTGCAGCTGGAGCAATGCTCCGTCGACAAACGCAACCGTGTGTTCGAGATGCGCGAGTTTCTGTAGTGTATATTTTGGTGCATACTGTATATATATGTGGTATATATACTAATATAACAAATTATAAAGTTATTTGAACGTTACATAAGCAATTCAATTGATATTGGTATATATTTATATTTTTATAACTTGCAGGTCTGTGATTTCCATTTTTAACAGCATATATCAGTGAGACACAAGCTTTTACGAAAAATTAAATTTCGGAAAAGTATAATTATCATTATCACACAAAACATGCTTTTAGTTATGTATGTTCCAGTGAGAAAAATGTTTAGGGTCGTACTTACTGGGATAGTAAAAAGTAACAACATTCTGGCCCTGCAAACATATCAAATCAAGTCAAATATTTTATATATATAATATATATATATATATATATATATATATATATATATATATATATATATATATATATATATATTTAGAATATCTTGCTTTGAAAGAATTTTCAGTGCAAAGAAGAAATAAACTCCATGAAAATACACGGAAAAGATAGGAACACCAATTCTTTGTCTTACAACTACTACTTCTGGGAAGAGTAATTGTCGCCTGAATTTCAAATCGGTATTTTCCTGAGATCTGCGATTGCGATAGTTGCAATTTTGCCTTTATCTATTTATTTTTGTAACCAACGTACCGTATATTCATTGCTCAAGAGACGGAAGATTGAATCCCAAGATTTCAACATTTTTTGTGAAAAAAAATGTCCGGGTAAGAGGTAGAATTTCTGGTTAATTCTTCCCAAACCGGGACAGTTGGGAATCTAGTTTCAATGACGATTAACAGAGAGCTATGCTCCATGTTGTTGATAAACTTGAAATTTATTTTTTATACATCCTTCTGTTTCTGAACAAATAAGTACTTAATGTAATTAATTCTATGACAATATTCCATTCTTATAGACGTATTTCTATGTGTTTTCTTGCTTTTCCAAGTTAATTTACTGTTAATTTCTTGTTATAATTTACTGTTTCTAGTCACCTTTCCTTATTATATTTATTTATATATACCTACAACTTAATACTCAAAATCCAGCAAAATGTATATAATTTAGTATTTCACTTTTTGAAATAAAGATCTTAAAGTACATCAAGATTCACATTTAGTTTATGTACTTTCAGCGATGACCGCCCCCGCATGCTTGGACACAACCCTATCAAATTCCCCACTCTTCCCAAAAGTGTCCTAAAATCCTTGCTCAGGTTTCCTCTCTCCAAAAAAATAAGCCAATGAGTTCCTACACTGATTTGCACGTCAAGTATGCAGGAGGATACTCTACTTGGTGGCCTTTGGACCCTTATACTTTTGAATCAACCTATGTTCGCTTATGCTTCCCGCCACAATTTTGTACTTTCAATGAAAATTGAATGTACGAGTAAAATGTTATTCATGGTAAGTACTCACTCACAGTTATCGTTCTTAAGAGCATGATTATTATATAGTTAAAGTCCGATTGTGTCATTTTCAATTAAAAAATAACATGTCCCACTCCCCAAAAAATCTCTTGAGCCTTAGCCCAAAACACCGTCTTTGGGCACTCCTGTGTACTTTTATCTATGGAGAGCACATAGGGTTTTTAAAGAACGGGAGTTGATGACGATTCTTTTCAGCAAAAGCAGGGATGGAAAACGAATAGGTTATTGTGAAAAACTCCGGACAGTTTCCTATCTTTAGCATGAGTTGTTGGTGAATAAACCGGTTCAAAACCGGATCATAACCGGTTCTTTTTCCATCCCTGGGCAAAAGTATACAAAGCTGTTAACATGTTAAATCTATAATACATATATTTTTCTTAATGTAAAGGCCAAAAAGCTGATAGAATTAAAAGGCAAGAGCACTTACAAATAATAATAATAATAAAAGACCTACCTTGACCAGCATGTCTTCTGTTTTGCTGAGGATCGTCTCATAGCTTTCCCTGTGTGTGAAAACTTTCCTGGATTGTATCTTCCTGTGGAAAGTCTTCTCTAACAGTGGTCGAGATACCTGTCGCCCAAGAACTGAAGCTATGTCGCTGTGTGCTTGGGAGTCGATCTCCACCTCCTGGAGTAACGTCTCCCACGTATGGAACAGCGAACTGGGACAGTTTGGTCTGAAATGAGACAACGTCATTTATTATGAATGAAATATAATTTTATAGAAACAGATATAGGGTGTCTCCAAAGTCTTCATCCGATTTCAAAGTTTTATATATTTAGCTTGATAACATTTAATCGTATCAGAATTAAACTCCTATCATTTAAAAGAAAAAAAAATGTTCAAATTTAGTTTTGGTGAGCAGGATCGACGCATACGAGTGACACATCTCCCGCCAACCATTGGTCAAATTACGAACTCCTGTAAGTGTTCAAGAAATGGGAAGAGTCTGACTATCCGTTTAAGGTATACCATGTAATGGGAAGGTGCTACATTGAAAATTTATGAACTGAAAGTTCGATGTAACTACGATTACTTGGCATTTCACAACAAATCTAAAATTTCTTCAGTTAATACAGAACTTGAAATTGGATGATACACATACACTGCAAAAAATAACTGTGTTTGGACATGATTTGGACAACTTTTATAAACGAGTTTTGCTCATAGTTTAATATGTCCAACAGTGTTCTGAAGTGTTCTATCAGAGAATAAAAATATTCAGAATAGCTCCTAACACTGGTTAATAGGAATTGACTTAAGAGTGTTCAAAACGTGCCTGAAATCTGATGTGTCTAATGATTATACGGGCAAAATCGACTTGTATATGTGCAAACGATAATGTGTAAACTATACTACACTGCAAATATATATATATATATATATATATATATATATATATATATATATATACGAGGTGTGTTTTTTAAGTAAGGTCCGTTTTGTTGTAGACACTAGTAGTTCGCGCGCATACCGCATCGAGCGTGTGCGTCGTGTACCGGCATGCATCGGGAACAACTGTGCTCAGTTTCAGCTTTGTAGTTGACCTGTACGATTTTTGTGTTCTGTGCGTTCACAATGTTTAAGACTATCAAGTCGCCCGCCGCGTGTGAGGTTCGCTGAGTGATACGGTTTTTGTCAGCAAGAAACCTGTCTGCTGAAGAAAAACATCGACAGATTTGCGAAATGTACGGTGATACGGTTATGAGTGCAAGCAAAGTGGGTACGAGAATTCAAAAATGGCCGTGACAACATCCATGATGAGGACTGTTCCGGTCGCCCTTCTTTGATTAGAGACGATTTGGTGGCTTCAGTTGAAGCGAGAGTTCGTGAGAACAGACGCTTCACAATAACAAGTCTCACAAACGAATTTCCTGACGTGTCGAGATCAGTGCTTCACAAAATTGTTTCTGAACACCTAAAGTTTAGGAAACACATTCACTTTTTTGAAATAACCTTTCGTTGTGTACTTATGTTCAAACGGACCTTACTTAAAAAACACGCCTCGTGTATATATATATATATATATATATATATATATATATATATATATATATATATATATATACTGTATATATATATATTAGGGTGTCCCTTATTTTGGGTAATTTCGATACGCACACCTCTCAAATGTATTCTATGTGATCATAAACACGCATTAGTGCAATAGCAGCTCTTATGGGAACGTTAACCCATGCCGACTTGACGACTTAGTCATGAAATGACGTTTTCATATTATAATTTAGAATTTCCAACCGTCATAGCGGAGAAACTATAAGGGACAGAGGAACGAAATTTTGCACGAAGAATCTAGAAAAAGGACATCTGCCCGTGTACTGACAAACATCATTGGATGAACAGTGTTGCCAACCAAAGAGAAAGTTTTGTTTGTGTAAATAGCATGACCCAAATTGGATATCATCATTGGAAGCAACATTGAAAAATAAACACAAAAGAGATGGTAAACACAGATCAGTGTTGCAAACGTTTCGAGAAATAACGTGTAATATATGTTGGCGCACACAGGGAGTGAGGTACTAATGTTTTGTACACCTTAAATCAGATATTGACAAGAACTGTTTACATTTACTCTAAGTCTAGAAGGATCTGTGCAGCGTTGCCATCTCTTTTCAAATCTTAGTTCTCTGCTTTAACAAGATACTGAATATATCTGTCACTACTCTTCATGCTCTTCCGCCTTGCATTATATGTTTTAAACCATACAGCACTAGTGACCTTTTCCGAGTTATTGTATGTTTTCCAAACTCAATTTCTCCCTTCTGTTGATGGCAACACTGTTCAGCGGATCTTTTAGACTTAGAGTAAACGTAAACAGTTTTTGTCAATATCTGATTTAAGGTGTACAAAACATTAGTACCTCACTCGCTGTGTGCGCCAGCACATGTTTCACGTTATTTCTCGAGAAGTTTGCAACACTGATCTGTGTTTACCATCTCTTTTGTCTTTATTTTTCAATGTTGCTTCCAATGATGATATCCAATTTGGGTCATGCTATTAACACAAACAAAACTTTCTCTTTGGTTGGCAACACTGTTCACCCAATGATGTTTGTCAGTACACGGGCAGATGTCCTTTTTCTAGATTCTTCGTGCAAAATTTCGTTCCTCTGTCCCTTATAGTTTCTCCGTTATGACGGTTGGAAATTTTAAATTATAATATGAAAACGTCATTTCATGACTTTGTCGTCAAGTCGGCATGGGTTAACGTTCTCATAAGAGCTGCTATTGCACTAATGCGTGTTTACGGTCACAGAGAATACTTTTGGGGGGTGTGCGTATCGCAAGACGAAATTACTCAAAATAAGGGATATATATATATATATATATATATATATATATATATATATATATATATATATATATTAGAGTGTCCCTTATTTTGGGTAATTTCGTCTTGCGATACGCACACCCCCCAAAAGTATTCTCTGTGACCGTAAACATGCATTAGTGCAATATATATAGCTACTTTTAAGGGGGCGCGGTGGCTCAGTGGTAGAGCGTTCACCTCTGGTGCTTGGGGTCCCGGGTTCGATCCCAGCCCCCGCCAAGTGAACTTTGTGGTGGACAAACACCATTCTCGTGGGTTTTCTCGGGGTTCTCCCGTTTCCTCCCACTTCTTCATTCCACCATTTCACTCATCTCTCATTATTACCGTCTCCTTTAGCCTAACCGGCATAACTGTGGGACGTAAAACTCAAAGATTTCATTTCATAACTACTTTTAGACTCAATAGGACATTTATAAATTACCGACACTCATTGAACACCTCCAGATTACACATTTTCACCCTTTTTAAATACTGTGTTTTCCAAGTATGTCCCAGATATATTTGCAAAATGTGTCACTTTGTTTTCGAACTGTCTGCCGAGAAGAAGTGTTTTGAATATGACATACTAGATAGTGTTCAGAATTAACTCATTTGGACACGCAAAGCAAACTTTATAAACACTATTTCATGAATTTTCCCCTCAACATCTGTACTAAAAGTGTTTAATGGTGTCTTATTTTTTACAGTGTACCGGTAACATTGTTTAAATTTAGTCTCTGTGCCACTATACTCATTGGACAGCTCAGATTTCAGGCAGGTTTTGAACACTCTTGGAACAGTTCCTATTAACCATGTTAGAATGCATTCTCGACATTTTTGTTCACTGTTCAATGCGTGTACGAGGAAAACGACTTTTAAATGTGTAAATGGTAATATGTAAAGTATCCTAACACTATTTAAAAGTAATTTTTATGCCAGTATACTGATTGGACACATCAGATTTCAAGCACTTTTTGAACACTCTTAGCTCAGTTCCTATTAAACACTGTTAGGATGCATTTTTGACACTTTTTGTTCACTGACATACTTGGTCATACTATCTCAGTGTAGTTGGACATACTTGGTCATGTTAAATAATAACCGAAATTTGTTTCTGAAAGAATGTAAACACTGATTTATATTTTGCAGTATATATATATATATATATATATATATATATATATATATATATATATATATATATATATATATTTGAACTAACATGTGTGTGTGAATTTGTAAATTCCCTGTTTCGAACGATACGCATTTTATTGAAATATGATTAGTCGTTTTCAAGCTACAGTGTAACAATTTGAAATCGGAAAAAGACTTTAGAGGTATCTTGCATATGAACATTCTGACATAGTCAATGTTTTGAACTTAAAAAGCGACAAGGTGCAATAAACAAATAAGGGATAAATGTGTAAAATAATGGATTACAATGCAACTAAACAAAGACGTTCTGAACCAGCTTAAAATATTTAATCAAAGATACTTTAACTAGTTTCCACTTTTATATTGAAATCTTATAAACATGCTACTACTAAGAATATATATTTTTTCCATTGTTAACATTGTATTTCTTTTTCAAAAAGCAATTTGTTATATTTTTGTGTACTTACAACATAAAGTAAATGAATAAAATTCACACGCACTATGAAAAAATACTATGTAATTTACCGCATTAAACGTTCCTGGTTTTATGTGTTTGTACTAACTTTGATGATACATCAAATTTGGGCAAAGTAAAATATATAACCTTGCTCGCATTACTAAAATTGTATCCTCCCATGCTACTATCCTTGCCGAAACAATTATTTTTAAATTATGAACAAAATTATAACAATAGTTTTTTTTTTTTTAAATATTTATCCAAAGAAAACTTACTCCAACAATAAACTATTCTTGTGCATTTTTCTCTTCATGACAACATTACGGTACTTTGTAACACAGTTATCAGCAGTGTTATCAGCGCAAATCTGTCTTCGACATTGGGAGAGGAGGATCGACGGTTAAGACCGTTCCAATAATCTGTTTTTCTAAGTGATGTTCAAAATATTTATGAAGTTGAAAAAACAATGATGTGGAGGATCAGGGGAGCAGAGTTGTCTTTAACATTTGAAGGCGAGCAGATTTGAGGCTTAATCTGAGGGGACATCAATTTCATCTCACTTTCCTTTGTGGCAATCGGACACAAACCATCACTTTTCTCCCCCAAAAAACACATTTCAAATCGGATTACTGGGGGAGATAGCCCACCAGTTCCAAGATTGGAGAGGACTTGTTTACCTCTACCCCCGGGATTTGCGCCAGTGACTGTTATAACAACTTCATGCGTATACGTAAAGATACTCATGTAAGATAACTCATAACCTGTTACAAAAGTAAAATTATCTTCCTATTACTAGTGATAGTGTGTGTTGTTGGAGCGAAGTATCCTCCCCATCCTTCTCACTAATTTAATCCCAAACTAAAGGAGAAAGTCTCTAAACTTCGACAAAACACACAGTGTTCTACAGATTCTGTATCTGACCATTTTAAATACGTTTTCATTAAAAACATGTCATATAAAATTGGGGAAAGTGCATTCCCTTATTATTGACCCATTTCAACTCCAAGCAATTGCGACGATTAGAAATCCTTAGAGAAGTGTGCGCCATATTTGACCAAAATCGACTTTTTTTAAAAAATTGTCATGTTTTTTCTTCTAAAATCGTGGTTTATTAACCCTTTCACAGAGGAAGTCGACTTTTGTCGACAGAACCAAATTTCCTTAACATGCGAATGTCGACTATAGTCGACGTGTTAAAATTTGTTTGTCCGTATCTTGGCTTTGTCGAGAGTAGTCGCCAAAGTTGTACCGTTCATTTTTGTTTGTGTTCTATTGTTTTCGATAAACAATAGAAATCACACAGAAAACCTTTGGCGACTACAATCGACAAAACCAAGATACAGACAAATTTTAACACATCGACTATAATCGACATTCGCAGGTTAGGGAAATTTTTTTCTGTCGCCTTCCACAGTGAAAGGGTTAAGTGGGTCATATTTTACTGACTTAAAATAGTGAGTATTGTGTATAAACCTCAATAAATACACAGATCATACTGTGTCAGAATCGAATAATTTTTTTATGAAAGCTCCATAGAACATATTTTATAAACCGGGAGCACGGGAGGGGAAGAGTAAGTTCACTTTCTCGAAATCGATTCCTTTTAAATTAAAATACGGTAGTTGAAATGATCGAGAAGCTTAAAAACTTTGTACCATATTCAATAAATTGACTTTTTACAGGTGACTTCCAATATTGTAAACGAAAGCTTTCTGCTTTAATATCTCCTAAACGACTAGTAATTATATTTCATTTTTCAGCCCATAAATTCACATTAAGCTGATTTTAAATATAAGTATATAAATGTGTTCATATATCATCTAGGCTTTCACTTTCGCTTTATATTATATGGGGTTATGTGTGAATCTTCATTTTTATAATGAGAACACAGAATCATGGGAAATTAAGTATTTATTGGGTCTAGACGTCGCGTCGACTGCAACCTTGAAATACAAGAATTAGACATGATCAGAGGGAATAAATTAAGTATCTAGACGTCACAGTCATCTATATACATTGGAAGATGTAATATGATCCGACAGGATACAGATATACGGTATATACCCGAATATAGAGCATACAAATGAAAATGACAATAAAATTTCGAGGCAAATATAAAAAAAAAAAGAGGAAGAAAAAATGACTGGTATTATTGTCACTAGGTGAAACCCATATTCGATCGTAACGAGAATAATACGATTGTGCGTCATGAAAAAAAGAAAGAAAGCTCCTCACAAAAGGTTGCACATATCGATGGGGGGAGGCTGAAAAGGACGAGGAAACGACGCTGAAATTAGCTTTTAATAAACAGGTGCCAAAAAGCACAGTGGTTAACGACCAGAAATATCAAATTATTTCATCTAGGGAAATGGCAGAATGACGTCACGCCAAATTCCATTCCGCGAGGTCGTTAACGATGTAATAGCTAGCAACCAAGCTCCTATAATGCCTGTGGATGGATGGAAGTTGGTTTTTAAGAGAGACTGAGAAACAGGGATAAAGCATATCCTGAAGCTCACTCAAATAGCACAACAGCTATCTTGGGCTTTATTCACTTGACTAATTCGGTAATACATTAACAAAGTTAACAATAGGTTTGTTAATATGATCTATTTTATTGTGTTAGAATCAAGTGATAAAGGAAGGAAACGTCCACATTTACTTAATTATTGAGTATTCAAGAATATGTAAGGCTCAATAGTGGTAAAGCATAGCTATCTTATATATTTATTAGATATGATTCGAATTTAGGAATACTAGTTATTCCGGCCTAGTCTTTAGTCTGCTGTACACTATAGGTTAAATAATGCTTAATAAAAAGCTGTAATTGTTCATACTTACTCATTTTTTAAAGTTTGTCCACCAACCTTCTCCCCAAACTTCATACCTTATTTACCCAATTGTTCAAGAACTTCGTTATGTAGGAAAGCAATAGCGCATGTAACGACATCTATTGGCGTAACTATTATTAAGATTAGCATAACACACAGACTGAGGTGTTCGGCGTTTACTATTGGGGTTTGAACTTTCTATTTTTTCTTTTTGCTAGCTCTTATGCGAGGGTTTCGCCTTCTATCAGGGATGAGGCTTTAGGATATGTTAGAGTTTTTGGTATTGTAGATTTGTAGTATCCAACTTATCAGTATTCTCACAGCAAGTGGCCTACTACCCATTTGGTGATCCATTGCCCTTGAACTATAGAAAAAATACCTAAGAAATTGATAACTGATTCTTAAACCAGGTAAAAAGTACAACCACCGCATTGATAAATTGATCACATCCTGGTAACCAACTACAGGTACCGAGACACGATATATTCAATAGGAATGTTGAACACCAACTTGTCCTTGCTTATTTTTGAATTTCAAACTTCTTTACTTCTTAAAGTGAACACTAGCTATTTGGTTTAACCTAATAACTTCTCTCATCTCACAACCACGCCTGCCGCACCATGGTAAATTATTGTATTTGCATAGCAGTACAATACAGATTCGGTGTGATTCTTTAGCAATTAATGTACACGGAAGAATTTAGATACAGTCATCCTGATGGGACTATTCACAGTACACAGAGAAAAATCCGTTCTCCGGACAGCGGTATATTGTGCAATTATACGGTATCCTCTTGCTTGCTATAGAAATCAGTACGGAGCACACGTTATCCATATGCTACATAGGCACTGCCCTTAGATGTTACATCATGCCATTGCAAGATGTCCGACATCTAACAGTTTTCCGTATATCATATGCATATACTTATGTTACCTTCGTCAGCTATATGTTATATACGTTCATTTGTATGTGAGATCCTGACCGCCTACATTGTTTCATACGGAAAGTACGTATAGATGGAACACTTATACAGAAAATATTATAAAACATGCGTTTTCAGTTATACGTCTGCTGTACGTTAAGTCCAAAAACTACAGGAATTACGCATGTAACATATCTTTTTAAGTATGCCACCTACAATTTTTTTTCTCAGTGTACCAAATGATAGAGTTCATAGGTTGCATCTTTTCTTGAACGGGTGGAAAAAGCGTTACAATATTATGAGTCACATTGATAAAGGATGCCAAACCGAGATATTACGCCAATACATAAATTCGTTTATTCGTACTTTTTCATAACTAACAACAAATACAAGACAGATAACCAACTTCAATAGATATGGCCTGGTAGGTCATTTGTTGCAAGGATATCTTAATATCTATATAAATATTTTCTAGTGATTGACTGTTTATGGAGAGTTTAATTATTTTCAGGAATCGATTCCTTTCAATTCATTCCAAACAAGAACTCGTTTCCCTGGATAAAATTCTTTGGTTTCGTTAAGTTGTTTGAATATGACTTCTTTGCTCTTCCAATTTGATTCCTCCAAAAAGGATTCCTTCCTTTCTCTGGACCGAACCCTTTGGTTCCGATAAGTTCAATAATTTCGAGTTCCCATAATATTCTCCAATACGATTCCTCCTATCAGCCAACCTAGAAGGACCGTTGCACACAATTGCAATTGTTTCACGACATGCACAGAAAGTTCAATATCAAGTATCGAAAAAAACTCTTAAATACATATCTAATTATTTTAAATGATGCGTTTATATAGCAAATTTCATGTCTCTAACCTTCAAAAATATGGATATTTTGTTATAATAATTGCCACCCCATATTTCTATTTCCTTTTGAAATTTACAAAAATCCTCCCTTAGTGGTATATCTCACAAATCCTATGCACTGTCTAAATTTCAAATTTCTCCTTAAGTGATTTGACCTGGGTCAGTCAATCAATCAATCACTCAGGACCTCTTCTTTCATGTGTGTATATAGAGATGTAACGAAATCATACCTAATCAGTATATGGTATATGGTATACCCAATACCAATTACCAATCTATCTTTCTACTTCAGAAACCCAATTTCTTCTTTTTCTATATATTACAGTATATTGAGCAATAAGATAAAGGAACTGAATGTTCTACACAACTATATTGGTTTAGTGACCCCCATCACTATTACGTAAATGGATTATGACGAAATATTTCTTATAAATAAACAGAGGTAAACTTTGTTTCCACTCAGGACGAGGCAAGATGGACTACGAGAAATGTTCAGGTAAGGCTCCATATTTTCTTGACCTCGGCACCACAGGAAGTGATGAAGTCAGCTTCACACTCTCGCTACTTTTATTCCTCAGGTTTTTTTCTTGTTACTCATTTTACAGAAGTCCTGGAGCTGCTTTGGAACAAGAGTAGAACGAAGATAGATCCCACTGGGACACTGGGATCGGACCTGGGCTATTATGTTGACATATACGCATTGTGTTTCACCGAAAATAAGATTTGAATTATTATTTTTTTGACAAAACACACATTAGAGTTTATCTATATTTATACAAATACAAATATCTTTGTATCTTTATTATATGTACTTTTGGAGTCCAGCAACTATTGCAGCATATTTTGGGTGGTAGGTGTTTTTCTTAAAGTAGAGCTTACATTACGAGCTATCCCAAAAATTATGCTAAAGCTTATTTGCTTATTAGATGTTATTTTCAGGGAATCATGGTGTATACATAATCATGGAAAATTTAATAAAAAAATCGTGAATTGTACTTTATCTTATAGCTCAATATAGTATTACACAATTTACACAAAAATTACACAAGGATGACCCAAAAGTAGGTATACACCCCTGCATTGATCAAGTATAACATTCTAGTTTATGGGTTTATTTGCTTCGTCTCTTCCGAGCTTAAGTATAAACACATTAAGAACAAATAATAAAGAAAATAAGTCTACCTGATGGGCAATAATAAGAAATGCAATGAGCTGATTAGTACAGTACTGTATACCTACTTTTGGGCCAACCTAAGTGTATTTTTCCCCATAAGATTGACTTTGATGCACAAGTTATTTCTATATGTTGTTTGTTTTAATCATACAAAGAATTACGTCTTATCTATATATAAAAAGAAATTAAGGTCTACCTGAATCTTTAGCAAAATAGTGCATAAAGTAAATGTAAAAGAAGAACAAATTAGAAGACTGTTAGAACAAGAATGATAAACCAAATCTTTAACATACCATACTCACGTTATGTAGTGTAAAGGAAACGAATTATAGAAATAGAAATTAATGATTTTTATGGATGAGTTAGTGAAATGAGAAAGCTTACGGAAATGGGAGAGTCTGGAGAAAATCTATACATAATATTGTGCACCATAACTTACACATCCTATGATAGAACTAAAGAGCCTTGAGCATCAGAGATGAACGTTCCACTACTGTGCCACTGCAACCTAAACAGTAAACAGTAGTACTCAGAAACTAATAGGCTTCATATAGAAGGTGCACGTGGTTCCGGGTTTGAAACCCGGTGGAAGACAGCAAAAAAAATAATTTTACAATAATTCACTTTAATTAATCATTTGTCTCCTTTAGCTTATAGCGAATACCGTGGAACATTAAACTAAAAAAAAAAAAAAAAAAATCAACCCAGCTGGCAAGCACGTTCACGATAAATCTTAGTTTGGCCCCAATTTCCCTTAGAGATTCTCTTTGTATATCACTTTACCTGTGTAAATTTTAAGTCATGCTTGAAATCCAGATAGCCTCGGCGTACAAACCTGTATACCCTTAGCCCAGATGTAAAAATGAAATCTGCGCAAAAGATTCTCTCTCTCAGTATAATTTTGCCCAAATGTAAACTATGTCATCCTTAACAAATGTGTCAATTTAAAGAAATATTTTAAGGCTTACCTTATATTACGTAGTACTGGCAAGTCTGAAGCAAGCTTGTAATCGAGGAACTAGTAAGTTTGCTATAGCCTTGGTAAGGTCTGCAATCATGTAAAAGCTATTGCAAGACTACAGGCTTAGCCTTGAATACAGAGAAAGAGTTCAATGTCTGGAACATCTGGACTATTATTATCTCGAGGAATGCTATTCAAAGCTTTGAAGAATAATTTCTGTTGTCTATATTCTCGAAGAATTATTTTTCGTCTCGTCTCGATTCTCGGAAAATTTTTATTGTGTTGCCTTATTTCATAAATTTACTTTGTATATATACAAAATTTATGTCATGATTTTTTTTCTTAATTTCATTTTATATTATCAGAAGCCTTCCACTTCACGAGAGGTACATGAATGGTATGTTATAACAACATTTAATCCATTTTTATTATGAAAATATATTGTGAAATGACTTGTGAATTTTTAAACGTTGATAAATGCTCTTCATTATGTTTATACAATTACTTGATTAATTTATACTATGAATCATGTACCACTCAATAATGTTAAGGTAGATTTGGGTGAAGTAATGCTATCTACGATACTTGAGAAATTTTTCATCTCGTCTCAAAAATGATACGAGAATTGTCATGTGTTTCGTCTCGTCCCTAACTTGAAAATATACTTTCTCGTCTTGTGGGGGAATGCTATATCCGAAGTCTAATGGTAAAGAAATTGAGTTGATTTTAGTTTAGCGTCCCTTTCAGCAGCAAGGCTATATGAGACGTGGACCTACTGATTAACGTGGAATCCGAACCACATGAGCTTCCGCCAGGAATCGAACCCGGGTCTCCCACGCCAGGTAAAGAAATTGAAAATACTGGAAAGGCTACATGTGAAAAATCAATACAACTGCATCATGACTAGACATCCAGTTACACAGCATGACATTCTACAGAGGGTTGGAAGCTAAGACCCCTCATCAACATCCTAGTGAAGAGTTCTGACGCCAATTCAATGGATTTCTACGACTTTGGACTTCTGAAACACCACCTATCTTGTCGTACGTTGTGCACAGCTTCCGGCCTCTGGAAACAGTCCCATCAAGGATGGAGCAAAAATACCCGTTGTCATGCTTCAAAAAAGTCTTCTCCAGTATAGAATGTACTGTCGGACAATCGTCAGGAGTGCTGGTCGTTAAAAGAAACACAACCGATAGCGGAAGGGTAGACTGTCACACGTAAGTGAATACTCCAAAGTCGTCTATGTGGTACACAATCAGCCGCTGTACTGAAATTCCATTATTGAACACAACCGATTTGAACCTGAATGAAGAGACTCGTGGGACATTGGTTGAAGAAGTATTATACAGGTGCTGTAGATATTTTAAAGAGTGAATTTTAATACAGTTACTAGTTCTTAAGGAAACTCAGAGTATTTGTGTTGCTGTAGTACTTGCCTCTTTCTTATTTAGCATTCTGAAATGCGACACTGACATTCAAATAATATTTTCCTTATAGTTAATAGTAGTAAGCACGTCACTGTTAGAAGTATGTTGTAGCCGAAGACACGCAAAAATCTATTATCTAACAGTGCATTTTTTACATACAGTAACAAAATAAGATTTTAAAAATATCTTCTAGAATAAGGGTTATATAGTATTACTGACAAGAAAAGAATACCCACATAAAAGACATCATATAAAAGAGTTTTCTCAAACTTTCTCAAAAATCGAGCATGAGAATTTACACGATTTGATATATATATCTGTTGATTGATTTGTGTCTCACTTTGGACAACATTATATTTAACGAAATTAAAGTTAAATGCTAGGACATAATTTTTGATTATATCATTAACCATTCTAAGATTCGTCTCGCAAGAGTCATAATGAATCTATATTTCAGTATCAGTTGCATCTTAAAACCGTATAGTATCAATTTTTAAGTTAAAAAAATTCCTTTCTCTCCATTTTCTCAAAACACCATGCATATGAGAATTTACGCTCACCCACATCATTCTGTTTAGCACAATGACTATCGATTGGTATATATCGCTTCTTCATACATTATGAAATCTTTCAACTGGTATATGCCTTATCTTCGTACATTATGAGATCTATCAATTGATATATGTCTTATATCTGTACATTATGAGATCTATCAATTGATAAATGTCTCATCTTTGTACATTATGAGATCTATCAATTGATAAATGTCTCATCTTCGTACATTACGAGATCTATCAATTGATAAATGTATCACCTTCGTACATTATGAGATCTATCAATTGATAAATGTCTCATCTTCGATACATTCTGAGATCTACCAATTGATAAATATCTCATCTTCGTACATTATGAGATCTATCAATTGGTAAATGTCTCATCTTCGATACATTCTGAGATCTACCAATTGATAAATATCTCATCTTCGTACATTATGAGATCTTTCAATTGATTTATGTCTCATCTTCGTACGTTGAGAGATCTATCAATTAATATTTAATCAATTATGAGATCTATCAATTAACTGTCTATTTAATAATTATTGATAGAATCTGTAACTGAGTTGTAGCTCGTTTTACAAAGAATATACTAATTTATACTGATAAATATTGCGATACGGATCTAAGGATACAAAGGTTTATTGTCAGGTGTATAAACGATGGTACATAATTTAATTCAATTACAGATCTTTGTGTATTATGGAAGATATTTGGTGCATCTAGGGATGCG
Organism: Thermobia domestica; assembly: GCF_964235325.1. Lineage (NCBI taxonomy): Eukaryota > Metazoa > Arthropoda > Insecta > Zygentoma > Lepismatidae > Thermobia > Thermobia domestica. Next base: position 91,019,435 of record NC_137469.1, read on the forward strand.
CACGAGACGAGTCGAGACAGGATTTTCCTGGCAAAATTCGAGTCGAGACACGGCTCTTCCAATAGTAAAATACGTAGTTTTCGAGTCGAGACATCACTTTTACAGCACATTCTCGAGACGAGACAGCCACAAATCTTGTCTCGTGCGCATCCCTAGGTGCATCTAGCAAGAAGCATGTCATTTTATTCAGAAAATAGTAAAATGCGCTCAACTGAATTTAAACAAAATTGCAAGAATTTCGTATCTAAAATATCATAACTAATTTAATGATAGTACCGCCCACTCTAGCCCCTACCCAACTATTGGCCTGCGAGTAGTGTAGTAAAACCTCTGTATAATGTTCTAGTAGGAATTTCGTGCTTAAAACACTGCATGTAGAAATACGTTGAAATATTGAGTCATTGAGATAAAAAAAAAAAGAAAAGAAAAGGGAAAGAAAAAGCACCGAGGAAGAGACGCAATCAAACTTACGTCCTGAAGCTATGCAAGGTAATATCCTTGAAAGGGAAATGTAGTTTGGTTGCCTGACGCGCATGTCTAGAAAGCGATTACATTAAACAAACACATTTTGAATAACGTAGAATTGGAAGTAAAGGTTGTACCTAGACACAAAAACTATGCGTATTAAAGACGGAACTTCTATTACGTAGTCTAGAGAAAAACCTATATAAAGGAATAAATATACATACTTATCCTTTATCTTCGTTTTAATAACGTTCATTTTTATGGAAGATATTTACATTATTTGATGGAATATTTTATCAGAAAACGATTGCACACCAGATGACACGAGACATGATTTTCGTAAATAGATTCAAAATGAGACAGGATTCTCCTAATAGAAACAGATACATTTTCGAGACGAGACATCGCTTACACGACACATTTTTGAGATTAGGCAACCTTAGTCGTTGTCTGGTGCACATTTCTAAATAAACTTTTAGTAAAGGAAACAAGAGATTTGATTGGGAATAGTTTAAAGCCTCTTTCAGCACCCAGGTTATCTAAGGCGTGATCTGAAGTACCTAGGTAGAATCCAAACCGCAATAGATCCCTTCGATAAAGCATTTTATGAGCTCACATCTCCCACACTAAAGGCACAGGCGCCAGACATATAACCATGAGGGAGCTCAAGAATATAAGTGAATTGCTATATGTGCTCCTTTTAGACTTACAAACTAAGCTATGCGTAAGGATCAGGAGTTTTATAGAACGGCTATTCACGTCTATCCGTCTGATTGTTGTCAGATATTAGAATAAAACTGGTCAGAGATATCAAGAAGTAATTTTTCTGACATAGATTCCATTCCCTCCCTTAACAGTACAGTCAAACCTGAAGTAACGTAAAATTAACCTTTCCGGTTCTAATATTTGTTGCCGTAAAGCAAAAACGATAATATGGTACAGGTATATCAAGAAAGGGTTTTATTAAATGGAGTCAGCGTCTGAATAGATTCATCTGCATTCTTGTGGCTCTACTAAAACCACATTTGGTAGAAATCTACTACCACACCTTGTATCAATATTGATTTTCACGAAGGGAAAATATGTAGTAAGAGATAGCGGATAAAGGTTTTATGATATGGATTCAATGTTCTAAGAACAAGGTTCCGTCTCCGAAATTGTATTTCTATTGAAACCTATCCGATGACGAGTAGTGGTCGCATGGGTTATGATTCATCAAGTCACTTGGACTGCAACTGTTGTCCAGGTCAGTCGGGTATGGGTCTCGGTGATACAGACAGACCAACTGTCTAAAAAGCTAAAACACCAACTCTGCAGTATTAATGAAGAATATTATAGTCGATTAATGATGTCTTTTCCTCTATCTCGAATACTCGTGGTTGATTCCCGGTGAGACATTTCTTATGTTACCAGGTATTGAGTATTTCAATTATAATTTCGTTTTCTTCTTTCGTTTCGTTTCTTCCTTCATAGTGTAACATAATACAATATTTTTGAACATAGAATATACAAAACTGCATAGTAAAACATTGTTTGCGCTCAGCGTAATATTTTATACTCTGCACTACATGTTTTGCATGTTCCGCCATTTAAACTTTGACGACTCCACAGTAAAAATATCTAGATCTTCTTTCTTGTAATTCTCCCATAAGTATATTGTGATACATCTTGTAGTTATTTTTCAGTGCAATGCTTTAATGCACACAGACACACACAACAAAAGAGCAAGAAAATTATAGATTTGGTAAGAAGACAGACAGAGAGGAGCGAATCGTGTATGTTAGAATTATATTAGGAGCCTCATACGTACATGTTTCCAGGTCCTACTGGGTCATGGGTCTGTCGTGGTCAGCAGGTCTGACTGCTCCCGGCTCATGAATCATGAACTTTCAGACCCGTTCCATCGCTGCCAATGACAGGTATAATATATCTGGTTTCAATATCGAACCCACATGGTTTGACACAATATTCACAATGTGAATCTATATATTTTTTACGTACATAAACTAGGAAAACTAAAATCCTGACGCGAACTCATAAGGGACGGGAATGTGAAATGGGAGACAATAATCAGAAACTGGATAATTTATATAGTTCATCTAGCATTGTAAGATATGATATGTCAATTGATTTTTGAGTTTAGCGTCCCTTTCAGCAATAAGATTGTATGAGACGTAGACCTCGTCGGATCCAAACTATATGAACTCTCATTGAGAATCTAACCCAAGTCTTCTAACATTGTTAGGGTCTTTAAGTCTAGAATGCTCTGGTAGGCAGGTCACATAGCAAGAATGGAAGGAAGTAGGAACGCTTTCAACATTTTAACTGAAAACTCAATTTGAGAAAGACCACTAGGAAGGTTTAGGCCCAAATGGAAGAACAATACTTAGAGGATGTCGCAGTAATAGGAATACGAAGTACACATAGCAAGGATGAATCCAGTCCGCTAAGGATAGAAGTCAAAGGAGAACTTTTGTGAATTCGACATTAAACTTTTGAGTTCCATCGAGTTCGGCAGCGATGAACAAAAATGCTGATTAAAAATTGTTTCTCTTCTTAGGAATTACATTTTAGTATACTGTAAAATACTATAGAGATTTTCTACTGACCTTTCTTTCCTGAGTTCTGCATTTTTCTTTCTGTAATTCTCCACGAGAAGTTGCAGTTCTTCCGCGTGCTGCTCGTAGATCTGGGATAGTTGCTGAGTAAAATCAGATACTGAAAACAAGGAAGAAAAAAAATCAAAATTTCAATATCATACCGATAATATCATATCTACATATACACTACTACAAACACAAAGAAATAGATTAGTTCGCAGCTGAGGTTTCTACTAAACCCTAACACAATCAATACATTAGTACTACTTTGAAGATTGCACCACTTAAGCATAAATATTTACTGGTGGAGCTCGAAAAAAAGATTTCACTTTTAGTAAATTTCCAGTCTGGAAAGATAAGCTTGATTTACAATATCTTTTCACATACGAAGCCTGAACATATTCTCTTCTATAGAACCATTCTCAAAATATACAATGACACGTATCTATATATTGTAGAACTTCGCTGTGGGAATGTTCACACACAACACTTTGATATGTGTGCACCGATTTTGATTGTTTTGTTTGTTTGCATGGGTATTCTTCCTCTTGTTGGTTCCCCGTAAATTTTATCACGATCTGACCTCCAGCAGTTGATAGTGTTAATATCAGATGTATGTTCAGGTATAATTCCGCAAAGCCTAGACCAATTTATATATATATATATATATATATATATATATATATATATATATATATATATATATATATATATATATAGTTCACGCAAAAAGTATTAACGCGCCAGAAGTGAAAATTAGAACCAACAATTAAAAATACGCCGAACACATAACAAAATAAAGTTAGAAAACTTTCCGGATAATCAGGATTTTGTTGAACCTCCTTTCCTCGTCTTGTATGCTTTCAGTCGTTCTGGAACACTAAAGGCGAGATTTTGGAGGGTAACAAGTGGCAAATTGTTCCAAACCTCCCTGATGGCAGCTTCCAGCAGAGACAATGTAAAGATGTCCATACCCTGTAAACGTCTCTTCATGATAGACCATAGGTTTTCTATGGGCTTTAAGTCTGGACTTTGCCCTGCCCAATCTTCAAAAAATGGGACACAAGTATCTTTAAGCCAAGACACCACACTTTTGGCTGTTACACAAGGAGCTCCATCTTGCATAAAAAGACGCTCCACTTTTTGCAAAGGACGATTCCAATACATCGTTTAATGGCTCAAAATAGATAAACTGATTCATGTTCTGGTTTCTAGGGAGAATAACTAACTCTCCTATACCACTATAACTACAGGAACCCAGACCATGATACTGGCATGGTGTTACAGATGGACAGGTGTACTGAGCAAGGGTGGGATCAGCACTAGAAGGACAGTACATTCGCTAGTAACCAGTGCCACTGACAATAAAAAAAGTGGTTTCATTAATCTACAACACTTTTTCCCCGGCCATTAACAGTCCAGGTATTTTTTTCTTTTTAAACAGGAAACCAGTCTTTTCTTAAGATGATTCTCTGTAAGAAAGGGTTTCCGGCGAGCTCTGTAACTTCGTAGCCCTTAGTCGTCATGAATTTTCTCCTGCACCATCCGAAGGGACACATTACCAAACAATGCAATTTGTTTTCTTTTAATTCCTTAGCTGTTAAAGAAGGTTGTTTTTGCAGCTGCCTTCTCGTGATCTTTAGTGTCATTTGAGACACTTTGCTAGGTCTAACAGACTTTGGTCTTGCACGGACCATTTTGACTTCTCTTTTGTCCTTAAAGCGTGTAATGTTCTCATCTTCAGAGCAGGTTTGCCTAAAGATATCTTTGAACTTTTTAGCAGCTTTAAACAGGGCAATCACCGCCTGTTTCACCAGGCTTCAGCACGTAGTAAGGCATCTTGTCACAAAGAAATGAAATCACAACACACACAGAGCAGCAACAAAATTACATAAAATACGAAGTGTGTGTACACACCAAGTAATGCTGTCGACCCACCAGAGCAAGTTGAAAGTTGTTACTCCACAGCAAGCAACACAAGTGGGTGTTTCCAGCCAGCGAGCGACAATACTTTACGCGGTGTCATTAAAGAAATACGCGGATGGTGTGTAAAAGCGCGAAAAATATTGACGCTAAGCTTTAGGCGTCAATACTTTCCGCACGAACTGTACACACTAGAAAATAGCAAGCAAAAACTTCTATTTATAAAATAATATTAACCCCTTTCGTACCAGGGGCCGCGGTGGCTCAGTGGTAGAGCGTTCACCTCTGGTGCTTGGGGTCCTGGGTTCGATCTCAGCCACCGCCAAGTGAACTTTGTGGTGGACAAACACCATGTGCGTGGGTTTTCTCGGGGTTCTCCCGTTTCCTCCCGCTTTCTTCATTCCACCATTTCATTCATTAGTCATCATCACCGTCTCCTTTAGCCTAACCGGCATAACCGTGGGACGTAAAATAAAGATTTCATTTCATTTCATTCCCTTTCGTACCAGTGATGTATGTTATGATGCTTGCGCCAGTTAATATCAGTGACGTGCCTCCATCTGGTATTACTGAACATCTTGATATGATAGTTTGTCTTGTTTATTGTACTAATACCAATAGAAGATAAATTTAAATTTAAAATGTTTGTTCTGATGCTGAAAATCTAGTATTTGGGACTAGCGTAGTCAACTAAAGCCTCTAGCAAAAAGAATTAAGCAAATTCCAAAAAGCGCTAACAAGCAGAAGGTAAAAATGTAAAAGCATAAAATAATAATAAATATCGCTTGAAAGCATAAAATGGTTTATTGCTATTATCTACAAAGAATTTAAATATGTGCCAAGCCTAACAAATTAATCGTCCAAACTAATTTTAAATTAAGGATTAACTTCTTTGGCTTGGCACAGACTTAATTTTTTAAATAGATAATAGTAATTATTTTGAGCTTTTAAGAGCTTCTTTATTATTATTTTGTACTCTTAGCACTTTTTATTTTTTGCCTTTCAGCGCTTTTTAAAAATCAATTAATATAGTTTTTTAAAAGTTCTTATTGATTTGAACATTTTAGTCAAAAGTTTGTTTTAGAAAATCATTGGACTATGTTTCACAATGTGTATAGTCATTTAAATTCTGCTTTAATGTACAACTCTAATTTTTAATTTCTTTGGTATTAAGTGCCGATGACAATTTTTCACGAGTAGGAGCATTCATTTATCGCCATTAATTTAGCTTTTATTTCCTTGTATCTATTGTTCTTATTTATTAACATACTTCTAAACACTTAAGCTATTCTTTTTTGAACTGAATTTTGTCTTTTAATTTTCCTGGTATGAGTTCTTGGTTGAAGTGAACCATTGTCTTTTATTGGTGTTGGTAGTTGTCATGGATTGAATAATGATGAATAGTTGTGAATACAGGAGAACTACTGATGCAATTCCATTGCATTTGAGTTGGTAGATAGATATGTTTACAGCGATCCATAGTTTGTCTCGAAGGATTCTAGATGTACGACAACCTGAGGGATTTCGTGGTGAGAACGCTGTAGGCGCCTACAGAAGGTTCGTGATTGCTCCTTAATGACGTCATTGAGGCATATTCAAGTCCTCATGTAGTTGTGTAATCCTTTTATCTTTGCTGTATCCTAAGATGATCCGGGAATAGTTGTTATTGGACTCTTTGAAGAATTTGATAATAGGATGCAATGGGTTTTCATTCTGGGTATATAGAAGTTGGCTTTAGATTCTCATATTATACTATATGTGAACCCCGGTGCTGAAAGTGAATTAATTTAATCTTCGTAGACTGTGTTGCGCTTAAATTTGGGCTTCATGTTTTGGTATGCGGTGCTGCGTAGATGTTCCTCAAAGTCCTGTTTTCTGTCTAGGATAACTCCTAGGTATCGTAATCCAGTTTGAAGTTACTCCTTCGTGACTATATGATTAATGCTCGCACCTTCGTGGTTGAACACACGGGTTCGGTTCGTGGTGGGCACTCAACTGGTGTGGATTCCATGTTAAAGTGTAGGTCTATGTCTCATATAGCCTCGTCACCAAAGAGATGCTAAACTCCAATCCGATCAACCAACATTAACTTTGAAGTTGTAATAAGATTCAATGTGGGGATTTGAATAAAGTTTAGGGGAAAAACGTTTCGTGACCTCTGCTATTCAATACTATGATTTGATTGATATGACTTGATTTTCTATTTGCTCTACGATAAGTTATACAAAATTATGCTGATATTTATGAAAGCATGATCTATTTTCTTTCAGGACTCCTTTAGTCAGGCTCGTTGTTTGGGGCTGAAATAGATAAAGAGTAAGAGTGGATGTCCAACTACTTCATTTTGAAACATTCCGCATTGACATAACGTAATAAACTATAAATACTTTCCACCACGAAAATTATCGGAGTTTGACGAGACATGATATATTTATTCTTTGATAATTCTTAAATGTTTCTAAAGTTTGGGATAAAAATCAGTCAAGAATAAAGTAGTAAACTTTACTTTATTCTAATAAAATTTTACACAAAACTTTAATAAAATCAGGGTAATTCCATGAAGGATAATTTGTGTGAAATTATCCGACTTTTATGAAACGTAGCGTATTTTTTTCATAAGGATTATAAATCATCTACATTACTTACACTTACGCTCATTCGGATTCAAATCGGTTAAGGATAAAGAATTGAATCTACCTCAACTTAGGAGAGAAATATGACCTATGATAACATCTTTAAAGATAATCTAGTTATTTATTTTTAGAGTTATGTTGTCACTAGTTTAAACGTAATTCGGTAGCAGGCCTATTTTTTTTTTAGATTTTGTCTGAACGATGAAGTTTGTTTATCTGGGTGTACAACATTGCATTCTCACTTTATACAAATTTCTCCTTGTTTTAAATTAAGAAATATAGGCTTATGATATAACGTGTTAAATGTAACGAGTTTAAAATAGAAAAGCCTTCTTAACTTAAGACTTGAAAATCTGCGTTTAACTAGCCAATAATCTCTTAATCTGTGCCAAGAACTCACGGTATCCTGTGTAAATTGTGTCAACTTCCGAATTTCATAAATTTTGCATAACTTTATTAATTATTTCTGACAACGTTAATGATCTTGCCTGCCAGAACAGTCACTTGAGCATTTTGTTTTTCAAGAGAATTATGTTCGATGCACCTGCCACTGTACTCTTTATTCTCACCAGCCATTAGGAACATCATTGTCATGTTTTCTCTTAGTGCAGTCTACTTCCATGCCATGTATGCAAATCTAAAAATAACAACCCTTTATCTTCTAAGTTTATTCATTATTTATTAGTCAAGGTACATGTTTCTCGCTCGTAATAGAGACAAAACATATACAACAATTATGGAAAATATTTAATTTCATACATCCCTCTGGCTTCTGTCTTCAAAAACACATTTAAGGGGACTCAAATTCATTAGAGCAACGTTTTAAAACCTGTGGTCCGTGGTTTTATGGGTATTTATTCTTAGATTGAACGTTCATTCAAAAAGAAAGAAGGACAATCGGTGGAAAAGATATAACAGCTTTTCCAGGCCAGCTAAGCCGAGTGAGGTTTTTCCTGAGCTTTCCTCATTTACACCCGGCAACTGCCGGGATGGTACCTAACATACAGGCACAAGACCACTTTCTCCCTTCTGTACCTTTCTTTCTTTCCTTCATCACCGGACAGTGTGCTCGCCAAGAAATGTCATCTCTTATACATGACGAACTTACGGCCATAGATGCCAGCAATGCCCAGAACTACGATAACAGCACAGTATAGCCAAGAATCACAGACATAGATTACAGAAATAACAGAATATAATTTAATACAGTGAAGATTATTGAAATTATAATAAATTATATAGAAGTATTATAATGATATATTCTTGATAGCCATTAATTATTAGAAAAAAAAAGTAACATGCATTTTCTTTTCCTAGTACCAATATAAAACAAGTAATGGTGTCACCTGTACACTACGCGAAGGAATTTGATTAAATGTTGGTGGGTTGCATACGTTCGAGGATAAATCAATAAAATCAATTCTTAACTTTTGAACTTCTATATCCTGGCCAAAATTGATGATAATCCATCAAGTAGTTCTTGAGATTTTGTCTTCTGGACGGACATATGGACAGAGAAGGTAAATATATAAATGAGTTTTAACTGGTAGATCAAACTCCTTGATTAAGGGGAATATAATTACATGTTGGCATAAGCTAAAATATTAAACAAAAATTATAAATTTAAATCCTAAGGTTATAAGAGTAGCTTGGTACGTACTGTACAACATTGATTAATAAAAGTTGTCTCTACTTGAAAACTGTCTGAGAAATTCTGCACTAGAGCTTCTGAACATTTCCCAAATAGTCACAATCTAAAATGAAAATACCTCTAAAAGCAATATTGTTAATATGGCATCGACCAATATCCGTAGACACAATTCCACATTCTCCCAAATACTGATGTATTGCAAAAACAACAATTTTTAGGAGCAATCCAAAAAATGGATCAAAAGATTGCGATCTTGGTCAAGAATGTTAGGAATGATCCAAAGAAAACGCATCAAAAGATTGCAATCTTGGGCAATAATTAGTTTTTGGATCAGAGGCCACAAAATTTTTGAACGGCCTCTCAATCAACTTTTCTTATTTTCTACGGAATAAGCAGATCATACTGAGTTAAGTGATAGTTTGGATTTGGCTACAGTATGTGTAGTTCTCCAGGTATAAGGCGTAGCAGAAAAGTTTTGATTGAATATATTGGATCTTTTTATCCAATAATACAATTGTAAAGCTAATTTTGCAATACATTCTGGTATATTTTTGTAAGACTCAAGGATTTTGAAGAGTACAAAGCATTATAAGAAAGATTTGGCAATAAAATCCTGAGGTGAATACTTGGATCCAAGAGGGACGAAAAAGGGGAATATTGGAAACTTCGTAACGAGAAATTGCGTAATTTATGCTGTTTATCTAACATGTGTTAGGATCATTAAGTGTAAGAGACTCAGGTGGATAGGTCATGTGACCAAAATGGAAGAAAGCAGGAGCGCTTTCAAAATTTTGGCTGGAAATCCAATAAAAAGACCATTTGGAAGACCTAGGCAGATTGGAAGACAATATTAACATGGACTTCTCAGAAATAGGAATACAAAGTAGAAACTGGTTCCAGTTGGCTAAAGACAAAAGTCAATGGAGAACTTTCGTGAATACGGGATTGAACCTCCGTGTTCCATAGGCAAAGAGTTAGTTGGTTAGTTAACACTATTGATAGAACTACAATGTGAGAGCTATATTAATAACAGCATTTCTAGAATGTAATTAATATTAAGTTTTCATAACTTTGCTCCACCTTTTTACAATATTGGCCAATGTCTTGGAGTTGAAAGTGCATTACATTTTTTGAACATTATGTATCGTTCTATAATATCGTTGGTCGTAGCCTATGTGACATAAAATAAAATGGTGAACAAATTAATCTAATTAAATGAAGTAAATCAACGGGTAGCAATTTTTTCAACAACATGTGGCTGACAGATTACTATTTCGTGTATTCTGTTAGCTTTCGGATTAAATAATGTCACTGGAAATTGACTGACTGTAATTTAACATCCATTATTAGGTTGAAGGTATACTGGAGGAGGGAATAATGCTTCAAGTTGGATCTGAATCACTATTTCTGTTTGTGTCCAAGGGAATACTCCAACTGGAGAACAACAATAAGAACTATGCCCTTAGGAAGCACAAGTGTTAAGCATTTCTTTTTCTTGTTGTTTTTCTCCCTCACACTTTTGATTATATTTATTTTCTCTTTCTTTTACTTTTAATTACATTTATTTCCTCTTTCTTGCACCTTTAATTTCTTTCATTTTCTCTTTCTTGCACTTTTGATTGCTTTCATTTTCTTTTTCTTGCACTTTTGATTTCTTTTATTTTCTCTTTCTTGAACTTTTGATTACTTATATTTTCTCTTCGTTGTACTTTGGATTACTTATATTATCTTTATTTTGCTTATTTATATTTTTTCTTGCAAATTTGATTACTTATATTATTTCTATCTTACACTTTTGATTTCTTTTATTTTCTCTTTCTTGCACTTTTGATTACATATATTATTTCTACTTTGCACTTTTGATTAAATATATTATCTCTATCTTGCACTTTTGATTACTTATATCTTCTCTTCCTTGCACTTTTGATTATTTTTATTTTCCCTTTCTTACACTTTCGATTACTTTTACTTTCTCTTCTTTGCTCCTTTTATCGCTACCAAACCCGAACAGAGAAACATCGAGAATAATTTTAAATGCCTATGCTCTTTAAAGGGACTCGAACCTCCGAAGAGTATCATCTCACAATAAAACGATAGTTCCTTATTCGGGTTCGAATTACAAATATTCGATTTCACATTTTCTTCTCTTCAATTACATGATTCTCTGACTATTTCTTCATTGGCCACGAAAGGAAAACATTGCGCTAATTCGTGATGTTAATGAATATTGTGTCATAAATTTAAGAGTCATTATTTGCATTAAATGAAAGAAAATCATGGAACATTTCGCAAGCGCTGCAAAGATTTACAAAGGAGTTGGTATGTGCTTCATCTCAATAGCCATGTTTCTCAATAATTTGGTACTCCTAGTACCCAAGCAACGAGTACTTAATTAGTAGTTGAAAGTGTATCCTCGTACTCCAAATCTCTGTATGCAATTCGTTTCGCCAGCACTCTTGGATTGTGAAACATGGATAATTAGATAGAGCGCATACTAGTTCATGTGTAATTCCCTGAATCACTTGCAAGAGGTACTCATAATTTTCAAACCAAGACGTTCTAAACGTGATTTTCGCATTTTAGCCTGAAATGAATTACTATTTCAACCTATGCTTACTAGAAGTTTTTTGTATCACTTGATATAAGGATACATTTATGATACAGTGTTATTTATGACACCCTGTATATACATCTAAGTTGAAAATGAATATGTAAATGCAAAGTGTAAAAAAATGTCTAATCTGACAGATAAAGATTTATAAACAACGAAGACAAAAATAAATAGATTTAGAAATACTCAAAAAAAAAATCACATTCTGAATTTGACATCAGTTTTGAATAATAATAATAATAACAAAATAATACCTGCCTAAAGATGAAAAGAAAAAGATTGGTAGAGAGAGACAGAAAGATGATGATGAAGGGTGAACAAAATTCTTCATGATTTCTATTTCCCTCATTTTCTTAAAGAAAAACAGAAAAGAATTTCTTCCTTTCTTGACAGAAGGTTCTGCTACCAGCTGGCTTCAGCTTCTGGGAGGAAGGATTTGACGAAAGTTTCTGTTGTCCCCCGGGAAAACACGCAGCGCTACAGAACCTCCAAGGATAAGTGATGGATTCAGTGAGATTTCTCGCTTCCATTGGCTGTAGTTAGAAGCCCTTCCATAGATTTTTTCCCACTATCCTCCTCCATTTTTTTTTTTTTTTTGTCGTCAAAATGCTGTCCCATGTTTACTCAAATGGAATCTCAAGTTAACCAAAAATGATCTCAGTTTCTTAAACGTGGAATATTTTATCATAACATTATTCAAATGCATATATGTTTCTGAACATCGTTATTCCTAACATTACGTATACAATTCAAAATAATGACTAAAGATAGAAAACAAGCATGTATGTTCTAAACTGCTAGAATATAGGGCAGCGTTGTCAAAAAATTCTAGTTCGTACCCTAATAAAACAAACGTTAAAAAAATGTACCTAGAACTAACTCCTAAGTAGTAGATACGCTAGTACCGAAAACTAGGAATATGCACACGTATTACGTGTTTGATATTTTTCTACAGACGGTAAGATTGCGAACTAATTTCATTGTTTAGAAGTGACTTCAAACATAGCATATAGCAATGTTTGTTAGATGTACTTCTTTTACTTTCCTTGTATGTACAGTTTTTCAAGTAAACAAAAATGTTAAGTTGAACCTATTTAAATTTGAGTAAGAGCTGTCACAATGGCGTACGAAAGGGATTTACGGTTTTTAACCTCTTTACTCATCCGTCTCCTTTAGCCTAAAAGGCATAATCGTGGGGCGTTAAATTGAAAAATTTCATTTTTTGAAAGATTTTCAAATGCATACTAGAGCACTTTTGTTTTCCTTAGAGATGATTTTCATGCTTTTGTTTTACGTGTATGAAGATTTTTGTGATGCTACCAAAAATGCACAATGTTTATATCAAGAACCTCCCGCTAGTCCTGCTCCGCAATTTCAAGTTTTTTTTTGTTTATTTTATTATCTATATAGTTCTTGTTTACGACGAGTACTTTAGATATAGTTCAAGTACTACGCGTCTTTGGGATGGGAGACCCGGGTTCGATTCCCGGTAGGAGCTCATGTGGTTCGGATTCCACGTTAATCAGTAGGTCCATGTCTCATATAGCCTCGCTGCTGAAAGAGATGTTAAATTCGAACTCGAACTTGAGTACTTATACCACAGCTTAACAATGAAAAGACTTTAATTAAGCTGCCTACGCCACTGCATAGCTCTATACTATAATGTAGAATATTAAAACTTGTAGTAATTTGTTTTGGGTAAATTTATATTGCAATTCAAAGGCATAAAATCAATATAAATGACGAAAATTATGATTTTATTGTGTCAAACTGATATAGATTGAAGAGGACTGTTCATAAAAGAGCAATGCAAAGGAAAATTGGCATTTTCCCCCAAATCTCAGTGAACATGATTAGGGAGAAGTACTGTTTGAGTTTACTATGTTTAGTGCCATCCCAGAAGTTAAATGGTACACAAAATTCATTGTCCACAGTGAAGAGAAAGAACGTGCAATAGTATTCCTGTTCAATCAACGGAAAGCGACAACCTTATACAGTTAAATGTATCGAAGCCAGAAATGCACGAGCTTTAAATTTGTGACGATGATATTAAGATTATTAGTCGATGGTTTTTCAGGAATAGACTACTACTTCGTGGGGCCATGACTCCGCATATACTCCCAACACTTGCTTATTCTCTTCTGCTACCTCAGCCCTTCCCCTATTTTTCCCATTGCGTTCTTTCTGTTTCAATCAGATTGTAAAAACTGCGCTCATACAGTGATGTCAACCCATAGGAAACATTCCATTTTGTGGGATTTTTTGACATTAATTTTTTAAAAGTGGGATAAAGGGATTCTTTGTTGTAATTAGTACATGTCTGAATTTCTCATATGTATCTGTTTCATTGACAGTAACAAAATTCTATAGGAAAATAGTTCTTAATAATCTTAAAATCAGTGTCAATTGTCAAATTTTGTACCGAAAAATGCCAGCATGCCAGTGCATAAGTAACTTGTATTTTTTAAAAAGAAAACCCCTCCAAGACACGGAAATCGTGCTTTCATATTTTTTAAAAAGAGAAAATAAATAACCGAAAAAAGTACAATACGAAATGAGAAACAACCAACTTCGAAAATGTTCCACACAAAATGGTAGGAGAATAAAGTTCTTATAGTATCGTTACATTTGTTAAAAAATGACGGTTCAAAGGTATAATGTAAATACTAAATCCTGACAATAAAATATCCTTGTTTCCATTAAGAATTGATAAACGTAGAAGATCAAACTTTACGGATAAAATTCATTGATATAGTATTGAAGAAAGAGAGTGACATACAACTGTTTCATATTTATATCTTCTATATGAGTTGTCCATTTTCAAACGGCATTTTGTCCACAAACAAGATTTTCCAGAAATCGAAAAAAAAAGAAAAGAAAAACCTTTTGAAGCGTTAAATTTTCACTAATGTTTGCTATTTTTTCAGAAGTATTGATCAGGGGCAAATAAATGTTTGCTAAAAATTTGAACACAATCTATGTAATAGTTTGAAGAAAATATTAAAAAGAAATTTGGATAAGACTTATTTTGGATCTGTTTGACGGACAAAATACCTTCTGGAACTGTACGAAGACATTTTGCCATGGAAATAAGGCGTTTCGGAGACAAAAGTGATATAATAATGTAACGTAATTATTTGATTATTATAATGGGCACAAAATAAAAGTGATAGCTATAAAAGAAATTATTGTTGTAATGTCTGAAATAGAACGACTTACGAATATACAATGACTGGTTTGAAATATTCTTCGAAGCAGGTGATAATATTATTAAAAGCAAATGATAACGCCTCTTAAAACTTCACGAAACTAAACTTTAAAAAAGACCGAATGAACAAAGCGTGTTTGCATGGTAAACAACAGTTTCTAAAGATGATTATGTGTGTGAAACAATCATCTCGTTGTACGTGTGCTATATATCAAAACTTCTCCATACTTCGTTCGGCACATTTATTTTCTGCTCCTTCCTTTCTAAGGGTATCATCACATTTGATATCCATGTAGAATTTCAAGGAAGGAATATCCTGTCAATCCGTTCCAAACTGTTGTTGAAGCAATCGTCTGATATCATCTGTTCTTACTCGGTTATGACGTAAGATACTCTGATTAGAATCTATTGTGTTATGAGAAAAGAATACATTTTTAACTTATCTAAATTTAGCTGTGACTTGTGTACAAAAGTTACAGCTTTGAAATTGTTTTTATTTACATACTACAGATGTCTAAATAACAAGAAACCGTTTGTATCTGTAAATATAAAGAGTTTCCCTCCGCCATTTTGGTTTGTTAGACGTGGCCAAGAGCCAGTTTGTAACTGTATGATAACATTTCCCACCTTCGAACGTAATTTGCACCGATTATCGGATTTTTTGATCTATAAACCATTTTTAATATGAAATCTATCAATACCATTGATCCAATGGGGCCAATATCTCAAAATCGAATTTTCTTGGACAGATGCCGTTTGGAAATGGGCGACTCATTTATATCTGACTGTATATAATACTGTATCTACACGTAAATTTTGTAATTAGTATAAAACGTGGGAAAATCAAGACCAAAATGAGAATTTCTACCTCTCGAGATAGGATTCCATAACGTTTCAGGCTGGCAGGTTATGCTCATACGTGATATACATCGGCCACTTGCAAATGACTGATGTACTACCATGAGCAATTTACCGCAATAGATGCAAATGTATAACTTGAACTGAACGTGGAAAAATATTTGAAACACCAACTGAAATTAAGTACATACACTTCACTGTCGTGTGTGAGTTGAATGCAATAACTGATGATTCTGGTTATGAAAAATTTAATCAAAGTAGACAGCAAAATCACAGTAAAATGAGATCATGATTTAAAAAATCAATGTTCAATAAAGAATGGACAGAAACTATTAAGGTATTTTAAGAAGGAGTATGTTGAGTTCCTAAGTAATGGGATGACGGGGATTGAAACACATTGACATTTCTTTGTAACACAGAAACAAAACATATAATAATGGAATGGTACAAGATTTCTTCATCTGGACACAAAAAGGTGAAAACCACAGTTTATTCATGAAAGTTCACTATATTTACTGTATAGTTACCCACAACTAAACAAGGAACTAAGGAATGGATATAAAGACCAGTATGGGTATTGACCAGGGGGTAAAAGTGAGGGGGAACGCAGGGGATGTCATACCTCCACTTCCAAAATATCTATGGCGTCCCTCCACTTCCCAAAAATATAATGGGCAAAGATAAGCACGCGGGACGAGTGACGTTATGCATTCCCCAACTTTTTTAGGTCCACTTTTACTCTTGGTATTGACTAAAGCCACATCGGTTGAAATAAAATTTCAGAGCCAGTTTTACTCTTGGTATTGACTAAAGCTACATTGGTTGAAATTAAAATTTTATCGGTACAAGGAAAGGAAAGAAAGTCTACCTAATGTACTAATTCAGTAAATAACTCTTTGGTGGTGTATGAAGCTTTATTTTCTTAGGTCATAGCGATAAAATTCAAATTTTTACCCATGTGATTTCTCTCAAGACCCGCCACTGATAGAGACATTTCTTATATTAGCTTAATGGAATTACTGATATCGAAAGTCTAAACAGATAGCACTGATATCGAAAGTTTAAAACGGATGGCACTGATCAGGGGCGGATCAAGGACGGACTTCTGGGGTGGGCGGTGGGAAGTAATACTGTTACTGAGAGCTACTTTTAAGAACTCCAAACTATGGGATGGGTTTCTTTTTTATATATAAAATAAGAAAATTTCCTCTTTGAAGGGGAGGGGGCAATTGCTCCGATCGCCCCCCGTGGATCCGCTCCTGACACTGATATCGAAAGTTTAAAACGGATAGCACTGATATCGAAAGTCTAAAGTGGATTGCACTGATATCTAAAGTTTAAAACGGATAGCACTAATATCGAAAGTCTAAACCGGATAACACTGATATCAAAAGTCTAAAAGAGATAGCAATAATATCGAAAGTTTAAAACGGATAGCACTGATATCAAAAGTCTAAAACGGATTGCACTGATATCTAAAGTTTAAAACGGATAGCACTAATATCGAAAGTCTAAAACTTATAGCACTGATATCGAAAGTCTAAAAGAGATAGCAATAATATCGAAAGTTTAAAACGGATAGCACTGATATCGAAAGTCTAAAACGCGTAGCACTAATGATGTCAGTATATCAAAACAAGTTTTTAAAGGGAATAGTCTTTGACTCCAATCGTGTACTAATTTAAGCCCACCAAAACTACAAAATATCTTAATAATAAATAGGAAACACCTTAGATTGTGTGTAATGCTGAACCAAAAATTAAACAATCACGCTAATAGGTGTCGCTATCTGTGCTATTGTGTGTTAAACTGTGCAGACAATTTGCTGATTTAAATCTTGAGTCGTTTGCTGCTTATTATTAGGATTGTGACGATTTAATTGCAAATTAAAAGCTGTCTTACTTCAGTATAATTATTTCAAATAGGACAAAGGCGTATGTGTTTGTAATCCAGGTGGGCACCCAGAAGTTTTTGTTGCGAGGGATCCAAACTTTTGTGTGTGAAGAGTCCAATATTACAAAACACTGTCTATGTAATATTCGAGTATTGATCTGCGCACGAAAACATAATAAGTAATTGTTAAGTATTACCGCCTATATTTTCAGAAAAAAATACGGAAGTATTTTTTTTTATCAGAAAAGAAAAAAGATGAAGTGGAAGATCAAGTCTTAATGGTAATTACAAATTTCACTGATATATATAGTTATAGTTGTAGTTATATAGTTACAAAATTTTGTGGGCCGGGCTCGGTAGACCCCCGCTTGGGTGTGCCCCAGATGTAACCGTATGTTTAACAAATCTAATAACTTAGCAATTGCAAGTATTTGGTGCAGATATGGTTTTGTTATTCCAACCACTCTCGTTTAGTTTTGGACCGTCACGTATTTTGACTAATCGCTTTTTGATCATGGATTATTTCTACAATAACATACCTATGTAGCTATTGTGACGATTTTAATCTATAGTCTACAGTGAACCAAATGCTTGGGGAAATATTAGTTACTATTGTATAGAAACTACTTTGACCGGTTTATGTAAGGAAATCAGTGTTATTATTTAAATTGCTCTGTTTCACATCAATTACTCTGCACAAAGTATTCTTCTATAGACACCAAATTTAAAAATAAATTACGAAACCTGTATTCCTTCAGCTCTGTGTGTTATCTGTCTACGCCTTACATCTTTTTTTTAAAAAGTAAAAAGCCTTGAGTATCATATTCTCTCTCAAGTCTGGCTTTTTTCTTCTTTCCCATGTTCTTGTTGTTTTAATCTCTTTCGGCGGAGATAGCATGTAAAATGCTCTTGCGGCAAGAGAAGAAATGAACCGCTATCAAATTTCGTTCTTCCCCCTGAGAAAGTTAGTTATCGACAACAGTTTGGTTGGAGTTTTACCAACATTTTTCTTGGAAATTCTTCATAAACTTCTCTCTCCTAGGATTGTTTCCTTACAGCAAGCGTGGATAAACTTCTACTGCGAGGAAGCAATACGATTGAAGCCGACAAGAGACACGACCATAAAAAGTACATAGCTATATTCCTTGTCTTGCAACACTTACTCCACTTGATGTTTACCTTTGTATATATATGAAGTGCGAGGGTGTTAAAATTAATGCGTAGTTTTCGAGAAAATGGAGGGAATCAAATTTATTTGTAAATCTAAAAATTGATACAATACGTCTATGCAATATTGAAAAGATAAGTGATTGTAAAATATTTCCACCTATTTTTTTTTTTTTTTTAAATTTTAAAAACGAGAAAGATAACAGATGAACTGTAAGATCAAATTTTCATGCTACATCAACTTTTTGGCGGGGGAGTCCGGACCTGGTGGACTCTCTCCTGTGGGTGCACCCTTACATAGATCACAATCAACTAAACAAAATAGCATGCTTATGGGTAAATTTTCATGTGCATCTTTCGAGAAAATAATAAGAGAAAATAAACGAACTTTTGTGGTGCTAAAAAGTAGTTGTTCCTTGCCAATAATTGTTTTTTTTATTTTGCTGAAAGAAATTGCTATTTATCTGTTGTATGCGAACAAATTACTTTGTTAACTAACATGTTACAGTAAAACACCTCCAATCCGTCACGTTTGAGACTGGGGGTATGGTCGGAACGCAAAAAAGATCGGATTATCGGAAAATACGAAAAAAATACGGAATTAGAGTAAGATAAACAATCTCTGAACTTAAAAATGATTGTATTGTTGTCTACAGTAAAAATAAGCGAACAGTAAGCACTAAAAAGTGCACAGAACGGTACAGGAAACATGCACAATGAAAGAAACGATACAAGAGAAGACGAAGCACTAAAACGGACAAGCGATAAAAGCAAGTAAACAACAAAGCCGCGATGGCAGTAAACGACAATGGCATCGTGAGTCACCGACGAGTCGGGACAGGTTCGGCTCGAGCACGGTCAGATCAACCGGAGTGGCGAACAAGCCAAGGGCGGACGAAAAGGGTTCTACTGTATATCTTTTGTTTATCTCTTTCTAATTTTTACAAACATTCTACTTGTAATAATAATAATAATAATAATAATAATAATAATAATAATAATAATAATAATAATAATAATAATAATAATAATAATAATAATAATAATAATAAGTGCTTTCTGTCGATAAACAACAATGCGTAGTATCGTCAGCCATTTTCACATTTATAGAATCTATTTTCCAGTTTCAATCGATTTGAAAACTGTAACATCAGTATTATATACACATTTAACCAATCTCTGCCCTTATCCTTTCTAGTTTTATTTTGCTTTAACGACAGCTTCTTTCCTCTCTGAGGCAACACTATAGGAAAGATAGCGATAAAAGTCGATAGTTGTTACTTGTCACTACACAGTTATCAAATATACCACACTGATTAAATGTATAGATGAAAAAATATTTATCTGTATCATAAAGGTAGGAAAAAGTAAAAGTGGAGAGGGGTCATCATCGACTCGGGGACACAGATCAAGCCCGTTTCCACGAGGGTCTAGGTGGTCCGCCCCCCCCCCTCAAATTTTCACGGTAGGCTTGCAAATGAACTATAATATGGTTGGATCGGGTCCTCAACACTTCTACCAGCCCCCCTACATTTTTGGGCTGGCTATGGACCTGGCTCAGATCAATTTAGCACTATATTATATTCGTTTAAAACGTAATATGATCAATAGTTTACAACATCTAGTTATTTCATTAATTTGTTTAGTTTTGACGCTTGCATTCGCAGCCGCTAAAATTCCGTTTAAAGGAAAGAGAAGCAGATCATGGTTTCCGTAATTATCTTCAGGAAAATACAAACTTATATATACTGTATTGTTTCCGCTAAAGTACGCAAATGGGTAATATGTTCAAATTTATATTAACATAACTGTTAAACATTAAATAAATAAGATGATCAACCAACTAAGCACCAACAGAGGTCCATGCTTTATACCTTCTTCTTCGATGAATCCATGAAACATTTAACTGGTCATGGAAATCTCTTAATTTTTAAAATTTATTTCGGCCCTATGGCATAAAAAGCAATTTTCCTTAATAAGATGCACGACAAATGTCAAGTGGTAGAAAACGAGGGGTCACAACTGAGTGGTTGCTATTAAAAGTTGTGCGCTTGTTTATAGGAAGGGGACTGACTGATTAAACCCTTTTTTTTCTCCTTTCTTTATAAACAAACTTCAAGAGCGTTCTATTTCAGAAGTCGAGAGTTCCGCCTTGGGCTTTTAAGCAAAGTCCAACCAAGTTTCTGTCTAACAAAATGGAAGTAGTTGACGAACACATTCAAAAGAAAAGAGAAAAAAAGATTGAAGTACTTGCTATTATTCTACAGAATTTTTAACAGAATATTTAATATACTTACTTTTAATTTAAGACCAATTTGTGTTAAGAGTTAACTCCTTTATAACTATATCTTGTTATTAACTTTTTTCACCCCTTGAATTTATAAATTTCAGTTTGAATTGGATTAAAGCCAAACTGCATCATCGTAGCTTGTCTGTTGTTCGTAACTCAACTTAATATGACAACTTATAAAATATCATTAAATAGTCAGAGGGGAGTTAAGAATAAAATGATTATTCTAAGCTTTATTGAAAAACTCTTAGACATCACTCCACAGCACTATAGGATTAATAGTGCTTGGTCTGAATTGGGCCTCCTGATTTAACCGATTTAAGCCCCTGGGTCGAAAACGACCCACTTACGTATTTTGTTATTGCTAAAGCATATATTTGCCCTCCGGGTCGTTTTCGACCCAGTATCATAATTAGCCAATGAGACACCAGGAAAAAAGAAATGACACTAAATTCATCAATAATAGGTCGAAAACTATCTATTTTCCAAAATAAATCAAAATATGAAACAAAAAAGATAAGGGCATATATGGGTTAACGGTACAAGTCTTAACCGTTATAGCTATCGGAATATTTTAACGATAATGCAAGGTTCTTAATTATAGTTTCAGCGGGGACGAAACTCAGCTTTCTTTTCAAGTAGGACGATTCGCTTCAGAGCTAGCCTCTCGTATCTACAAATTTATCTTTTTTCGGGGTCTTTAAACTACCTTGTTGTTGCAAAGATTTGACGGGTTCTTTTTATGACCCTTAAGTTGCATCTTCCTGTCTATGAGTCTTCTTCCTATACTTGCGGCGTATACTGTTTACGTTTCTATTTTATTTCTGTAAACAAAATGAGTTGTATACGTCCTTATACAATTCCAAACAATTTACGAATAATTTGGAAACAATATAGTAGTAATGGGCAGTTTGGTTCTTTTTCTGGAATAGATCTCTTTCAATCCATTCTAAGCAAGGATTTGTTTTTCCGAATCGAATTCTTTGGTTCCGATGAACTGAATGATTCCGAGCACTCATATGGTTCTCCAATATGATTCCTTTCAGACAAACTATTCAAACGGCTTTTATCGACTGATAAGCTAAGGAGAGAAGGAATAAGTAGAAGTCCGTAAAGAAGGATTGTCATGTTTCGACATATGTGAAGGAAGTTTCATTTCTTCCTGATTTCTTGCTTTTGTTAGTTGTATCCAGACAATGGACACAAAAACGAAGAAGAAAGGTTTGATTATTTCTAGACATGTGTAGTAAGTTCATTACATGCTTCTTCGTCATACCGGTATAAAGTTCCCCTTCTTCTGAAGTATTCCTTGTATCTCCTTCTACCTATATTAATCCATAAACTGAGTACACTCGTCTGTTGTTCGATTCCGTCATCTGGTTCCATCAATCAAACCTACTGAGTCAATAGTTCAACTGCACTGAGTGAATCTATCTTTTTATTCTCCTGAGTGAATGCGTCTTTTGATTCACCCAAAGTCAATCCTGATTTCAGAGATTTTATTCTTTCATTCTATAAAAAAAATCATTCTTGTCAAACGAATCTTTCCGGAATTACTGTAGTATTCTTCCTAAATCGCCTGTGAATAGGAACTCCTTGAGTGGAGTCAGCAAGATGTATTCCAAACAGAAAGAGACAAACTGATTACTATTATCACTATATAGTGTATCAAATATATATTATCAAACCAAATTTTAACTTAAACAATGATTAGTTGTATTCAATTTTGTGGTTTCATTCAGCATTTGATGCAATGGTCTATTTCCAGCCAACAGTGCTTCAATAATAATAATAATAATAATAATAATAATAATAATAATAATAATAATAATAATAATAATAATAATAATAATAATAATAATAATAATAATAATAATAATAATAATAATAAATGGAAAGCACTGTACGGTAGCAGTAATATAAGTGATGCTAATATCTGCTCTAAATTTGGGAAAAAATAATGATAATTACAAAGATCGAACCCCAAGAGGAGAGTTTATTGGTTTGTTATAGTTTAGTGTCCATTTTCAGCACCAAATGTATATGAGACGTAAATTTAAGGAGGATTCTGAAATTTGATAATCAAACCCGACAGATACTTTGTGTACCAAAGGTGCATGTGCTGTCTGCTAGACCAGCCGAAACGGCAGGACAAGGGAGAGCATCTTAAAATAAATTTCTAGATTTCAATCTTTCGTTAGCTTTTATTGTTGTTATTTACAGATTTTGCTTTAAAGATTATCTTCTCTACTACAGCTTACTCCTTTGTATCAGAGGCGGATCCAGGGAGGCAATCACCCCCCCAGAAGAGGAAACTTTCTTATTTTATATTTAAATAAAACCCATCCCAGAATTTAAAGCTCTTAAAAGTAGCTCTAAGTAGCAGTACTACAACCCACCGCCCCCACAGAAGTCCATCTTGGATATGCCCCCTGCTCTGTATACCAAATTGACCTTTCATGATGGATATGGTAAATGAAAGCTTCGGTACTTGCAACCTGCACTATTTTACGCAGTGTTTATATTCGTGTCAAGTCGCTTCTGTCTTCGAACTTCTGTTCGTCTATCAAAGTCTTAAGTCTAAAGAGTTTTTTTTTATTTGGTATTTTCTTAAAGAGTATATTGTAGTCTCAAATTGTAGAACGAATGATAATCTACTGAGACACTGCTTTATTCAAAAAAGAATCAACCGGATCACTCATACAATTTTCAGCTTAGTAGTACAATTTTCATATACAAGGAAGTGCTATTTAAGCAAATCTGATATATATAATATATATATCAGATTTGCTTAAAAAGTTACCTTTTGGTGTGAAATTTTCAATAAAATTGTAAAGTACTAGGAGCACTTTGTGCTGCTGCAAGTATGATAGTGTTTCGTAAATTGAAAATTTCTTGTACTGTTTCATTCTTATATTTGGACTATAATATATTTATTGTACGGTACTTGTTATATATATTTATTGATGAAACAAGCCCCGGGAGAACGGGAGGTAACAGTGGCGGGTTCTGGCTGTCCCCCAGTTTTTACCTCCTAGTTCCGCCACTAGGAGGAAATGGGATTTAAATTTATTGTGAAATTTAAAAAAAAAATCATAATCCAAAAATGGGCAAAAAAATCTATTTTTTAAACGAAAAATTACTGTATTCGAAGATAGAATTATTACTCTTTCTCCCTCCAAAATTTTTTTTCTTCAATAAAAAGAATTACTAATATCAAAAGAATTAAGGAACAGAACTATTTCCTGTTTCTTCAACAAGTAAACCAACGTTTTTATAGTGCAAATAAAAGAAAAGTGTAAGAGGTTCAAATTGTATAAGAAATGCCAAATTTTTGAAACTTTGTCGTACTTGCGGGACTTCAAAGTATGCTTCGATTATCCTTAAGTTTTATTTTTTTCTGTTTTTCACATCGAAAGGGAAGTTTTCCGCACTATTAGAAATAAAATTTTAAAATTCGAGTTTTTTTCGTTCCACCTTAAAATACAACAATTACAGACGTAAGATGTACAATTTCACCTAATTTCCTCATTCTTTACACATAAAAAAATATTTGACTGTCTGACTTAAAGAGAAATACAATAATTAAAGACAATTACTACGAGATATCCATTTCGTAAATAATCCATCTCGTAGGGTAATAATACAGGGTAGTAAGATAATACACCGACAAAGTGGACGAGTAATACTAGAATTAAATTAAGCAAATAACTTCTAATACACAAGGGTCGAAAACGGCACCGTTTTATGCGAGAGCAGGGGCGGATCCAGGGGGGGCGATCGCCCTTCCAGAAGATGAAACTTTTTTATTTTATATATATAAATAAAACCCATCACAAAGTTTGGAGCCCTTAAAAGTAGCAGTATGATAACCCACCGCCCCCCCCCCCAGAAGTCGATCCTGGATACGCTCCTGTGCGAGGGCCGTTGCAAAAGTAACAAAGGCACTGATATAATACCGAGTATCTCATGAACGTGGCAGAATATCGCTAACGGACACAAAGGTCACAACCCAACAAAAGGAATGACGCACAGATAGAAGTGGAGTGGTTGCCGTGATACAGGGAACACGTGTCTTTTTTCTCTCTCTGCCATCGAATTCGTTAGGTTCGACTTAAGTTTCTATGTTCATGGCCCTGTCGTGTTTTAGTAGAAATGAAATGGAGACAAATGCCCCAGAAAAAAATGTGGCTAGCTTGTGGTCACGGGTTCAATTTTCAGTGGGAGAACATCTTACGATGGTTCGGATTTCACCTTAAACTGTAGGTCCACGTCTTATACAGTCTCAATCATGAAAAGAGACATTGAACTTTAAGAAACAAGCAAATATAACAGCATGTCTGTTTGAACATTTTTCATAATTTGAATCAGAAATGAAATAATTATTTTTTATTAAATAGTGCTATTTTTTTTTAAATACAATAACTTTTTGTTGCTGGTTTGAAGAGTTTTACATACGTTTACAGACGCTTAAGCTTCATCTAAGAAAAGTCTAGAGACTCCACTGTATTTGCTTTCTTATTATTTTAAAAATGAAAAAAAGGTGAGATTCCCATAAGAAATCCTCGTAAATTCTTTGTGGAAAAATAAATAAATACTATCACTAAACATATAGTTTGGTTTTAAATTATATTTGGTTTCAAAAACCAATTCTTTGTATACGAAATGCCGCAGATGATTAATATTTGCCATGCGCTAAAAAAAAAAAAAAAAAAAAAAAAAAAAAAAAAAAAAAAAAAAAAAACCATAGTGTACTGAGGTCAAGATACAGGTCAGACTGTCCACTCTGTATCCATTTTTAAGTCCATTGGGAACTACAAAGGAGCCGAGTCTGGTTGAAATGTCGAGAAAAATTAGGATCTCCTTTTTCAGATATGGCCTCTTTCCTTTCTCACAAGAGTTCTTTGATATTTCAGAAACGGAGAGACATGTAATGGGTGAAGAAAGAAGATCGAAGCTCAAAGTTATTTTCTTCAGCTTTGTTCATTGGTCTCGGTGGGCCCTCCCTTCACCCCCTGCAGGCGAAGAGAGAAGTACTGTTCTCTTTTTGTTCGTGTCTTCGGTGGATGGCTTTCGAAATGTAGAAAGCGAACAGTAAATTAAAGTGGCGAAGTAGTGAAAAGAGATTTCCTAAAAGATTCCCCGTTGCTGCTGTTTTGGGAAACGGGTAAAGCTTTGATTTATACCTTTCACCAGCGTTGATTCATAGTATGAAACGAAAATACTAATGCTTAAGATTTACTGAGTTGGAGGCGAGATAAAGTATATCTCTTTTCACTTTCACTTTGTATTCTACTACACGTTCAAGGAGATCTATTTTAATGTACCGTTGCTTAACTTAAGGAAAAAAAAAGTACTTGTATTACCATAAACAGGAAACTTCAAAGCGATACAAGTATAGTCTAAAAATATAGGTTACGAAGGACAGTCCTTTTTCATAACCTTGATACAAGTGATGCGAAAATACTGGAAATTACATTTAGCATGATCGGAGATATACCCAGGCAAAATTTCACAGTTCACTCTTCAGACCACCCCTGAAATTAATAAGCAGTGTGGTCACACGATTAACATACTTAACTTTCATCTGTCTCTCTGTAAAATTGGTGAGAAACTTTACTTGCATGGAGGGTATGATCAGGGTGTTTAGTAATCTATTCAAGATGCCTTTGGGAAAGAGACCTTTGATAACTTTTGGTAGATCAGAACGAAAGCGTGAAAATATAGGATATCCCAAAAATTAGTACCTATTTTCAGGAAAACATTTGAATAACAGCGCTTTGTATATCATTCGATAGATCTAACCATCTATACTACAGAAACTTCTAACCTACGAGATCTCATAGGAATAATTTCAGTGTCAATGCTGACCAGAATTTAGTTTCATCTCCTACGCACCAGCAGAAAAAAAAACTAAGGCTAAGAAACTATGGAATACTTGACACCAGATGTGTTTCGCTACCTGAGTTAGTGGTTTTATATCTCATGGTTTACACCGGGTGTACGGATCATTGCTGAAATTTTCGACTGACTGACTCATTTGTGTGCAGGAGAAACCGGGGTACGTTTTCCAACTGGCTTTAGTTCCGAGATGATCCGGTACATCGCTCCTGCGGGTGGACTGGCTGAAGCAGCAATGCTTGGCACGCCATCTACGCAAGTTTCAGTTGAGTAGCTGTGTTGGCGTAGGCAGGAGATCGTGAACTCATTTTTTGAAGGTGAGTAAAATATCAAGTCTGCATTAAATCTTAAAATAAATGTACTAACGTTAAACGTACTGCTTTGACATTGCATGTACTAAAGATGGTGTTTTTCCTTTACGTAATGATGTGTTTGTTTTGCAAACAATATATACCATTACTCGTCAAGGTTATGTTGAAGTTGAAAAATGGCAATGGGGCAGGTTTACCAACAACATACGAGGCAGGTGTTCCAATATTTTCCCGACCTGTTTCTGTAATTGTAGCAGGACTATAAGAAATGAATGTAAGAGCCTACTGTGCAAAAAATCTCCGAAGTAACAATGTATGGTACAAAATACATAGCCTTTGACCAGGCACGCAGCCAGGGGGTGTAAAAAAGCTAATGTTATTCTATGCTGGCATTTTTTGTTGCAAAAATGACGTCCGAACAACCTCCTCGAAATCCCGAAATATTTATAGAATCGGATTTCACGCCATCATACTTTACAGATAGGCCACTTCCTGCCAGCAAACTACCAAATCTTGAAGGCACAACCAATCCTGAACAAACGTCAAACTTGTCAGAGCAATCAACTGTTCGTCATCCTACTTCAAACCCCAACCAAAGTATCACATTCTTCTCCAAAAGGCAGGCTAGCACATCCGAAGAAGGTGTTCCTTCGACTTCCAAACAATCTTGTCCTACTTCTGAAGGGGTAAGATCTTTTGAAGCAAACACAACGAGGAAAGAAAAGGACGTCAGCTATTCTGACTTATACTCCCGTTAAAAATGCACTGCAATTGGCAAAATGTTTAGACCTATGTAAAAACGAGAATGCGTAAAAGGATAAAAGGAGCGAGGAAAACAACGTAGGACTACAAAGCTGGCCAAGAACCTATTTGGACCATCGACTTCCGATGAAAAAGGCAATAGGCCTAAAACATCTAAGCCTAAAAGAAACTTTAATTCGAGTGATGAAGATGATGAAGATTGTTTATGCATTTATTGCTTTGAACCTTTCTTCAACTCTCAGGCAAAGAACATAATGCAACAACTGGGTACACGAAAACTGTACAAAGGGAAATGTATTTTTTGTTTGCGTCCATTGTGATTCAGACAATGATGACTTTTGTTAACTTGTTCATTAGGCCTACCATAATCTCACTTCTGTATACTGTTCAAGCAATAAAAAAAAGGGTCATTTTCAGTAAAAGCAACGATTTATTACATGTATTTTAGCATTGAAGTAGTTGGAACACTGGCCTCTGTATAGTTTTATTAGGTTGGCCAACTTGCCCCGCATACGGGACACATTTTACAACGTCACATGATCACACTTAACCATTGGTAGTGAAAATCAATATTCATTTTGTGAAAAAATACCTGTTCCACTTCGTTCATAAAGGTATAAGGAATATAATGATATCCTGTTTACCTCTAAATAGGTTTCAGGTAAAATACCATACATCCAATTAAAAAAAGTTGGCAAATGTGCCCCGGTCTCCTCTATTTTAAGTTAAACATCAGGCAAAAACGTTGTTCCTTGCTGAACGTCACTATTTTGCTAACAGATCTTAAGCAATGAGCCATGATTGTACGGCAAACCTAACCTTATCCTCATTAGATTTTTGTAAGTGTGGTGTGTGTGGAAGATATTTGTTTAGCACGATTCTACAGGGTGTCCAATATACAATGCAACCCGGAGTTTGGGATAGTAGAACTTTTGAACCTGAAGTGATACACAAATAATGACTATACCAAAATGAAGCCTTGTCCATGCATATATTTTTAAACTAGGAAGCAACGATTGAAGTACACTAGGAACCACACAGTGTTGCCAGATGTAACCGAAGGAGTAAATCAATTTTTTTTTTTTGCAAAACATGTAAATTGACTCATAACTCATATGTATGGGTATTCTGTCATTAATTTTCAGTTTGTTTAGTTGGAATAGCTTGGAAACTATAGAGCAGAAAAAAGAATTTTTCATTTCCACCGATAACTAATCGGATGAGGCCTCTGTAAGGGAAAAACTAAGGAAATCGTAGTTATCATAAATTAACACTCTAAATTGGCAACAGTGCTGATGTTTCAGTGCATCAAAAGGTGTGTTAAGGATCTGTCTACATTATGCAATTCCTGAAAACATTGAAAAACAAACTTTGAAATTATCACGATAAAGTTTTTACTTCCATGCACTCGGTAACTCTGCTATTCATTTCTATGGGCTATTTAAAGCAAGAGGTATACAAGTACAATTCTCGAACTATTCAAGACCTGGATACGAACATTCGCAGTGCCATTGAGAACATTAACACTTCTAATCTTCGTAAAGTTGCTGCCAACCTGATAAAACGTGTGAACCAGTATTTGAATCAAAATAGGGGACACTCCTAGCATCCACTGTAGAGCTTGTAACTCATTTCTGATAGTAGCAGTGTTGCCGGGTGCATGTAAGTAAACGTTTTATCATGATAATTTCAAAGTTTGTTTTTCATTGTTTTCAGGAATTGCATAATGTAGACAGATCCTTAACACACCTTTTGATGCACTGAAACATCAGCAAAGTTGCCAATTCAAAGTGTTAATTTATGAAAACTACGATTTCCCTAGTTCCCCTTACAGATGCCTCATCCGATTAGTTATCGGTGGAAATGAAAAATTCTTTTTTCTGCTAAATAGTTTCCAAGCTACTCCAACTAAACTGAAAATTAACGACAGAACATCCATACGTATGAGTTATGAGTCAATTTACATGTTTTCTTAGGAAAAAAAAATGATTTGCACCTTCGGTTACATCTGGCAACACTTTGTGGTTTCTAGTGTACTTCAACCGTTGCTTCCTAGTTTAAAAATATATGCATGAACAAGGCTTCATTTTGGTATAACCATTATTCGTGTATCACTTCAGGTTCAAAAGTTGTACTATCCCAAACTCCGGGTTGCATTATATATTGCACACCCTGTATAACAGATCTGACATAAATAGCATGAGTAATCGCCGTATTACTTTTGCGAAACTGTGCATGTCTATGCAGCTATGGATAGGTGGGAAAACTTTGCGGACATTGCTGAATCATTTGTCGAAGGGAATATGTGACATTACTACTCATGCCACAAAGACCCAAGTGATGCAATTATAGTTATAATTACTAAACTTCATTACACACTTTCAAATGATATATAAATCCCTGTTACTCCAACATTTTCTTAAAAATAGTTTCTTACTTTTGGAGCAACCTATATTGTAAACCAATCGGGAGGTGATAAGAAAATTGTCAGATAAACGATGGAGACGATTGGATTTGTTCGGATTTTTGTTTCTGTGGCGATTAATTTTCGAAATTCTTGAACCATACAGTTAATAAACAAAATTTGGCCTAAGTGTTTATCTCCATTATTTCAGTTGTCTATAAAATCATAGAACTTTAGTATCTACTACAAATACATAGGAAATAAGACAATGATTATGGGTGAATACGCCACAATATGACGCAATTGACGCGTGTTTTCTGCTTAATCGGCTTCTTGCAGCTAATAGAGAGAAGCTGTTTACAGGTAACTAACTCCCTGGGGATCTTCGGTTCACGATATTTCACGCTACCATTTAGGGTTTTGTGTTAGTCAGCCATTTATACTAGTCTGTTGTGAAGCAATTCTGCTTCGAGCAAGGATAGACGCCATTTCATTCGAGCGATTGTGGGTTCTCTATACCGAATGAAATGAGAGCATTTGCTGCAAGTTGATGTGTGTAATCCTCTCATGGTTATGGGAGAATGTAGTCAAGAGATTCAAGGGGGTAAATTCACAGCAGTTAGAGAGAAATGGCAGAGATAAAATGCTTTTAATTAGGGTTTATTAATTAGTTTTTTCCCTTTTCTACTGGATCAGTCCTAATTGTAGGTTGCTAACTTAATTTCAACAATTTGCATCCTACATGCTTGGTTTCTGGTGGTATTAACAAAAGTTGGAAAGACGTTAATCTTTTAAACACAATTCTTGTTAAACTTAATTATTATCAAGTTTTAATTGAAACAAATAAAAAGGTAAAACTTTCAGTTGAAAAAAAGCTATGAGTGTTCAAAGCTTTCTCCAACATTGTTTTCTTTGTTCCATATACTATTGCTTACTTTCTTTTTAACGTGTTTTGATTATTTTAACGGTACTTATGTCACCTTATTATTACTTTTTTCTAGTACATTGACTTATATGGAAAATTATTTTTCTATTTTATTTGAGATAACTGGAATTTTAACTACAGTAGGACATCGATAACTCGAAGCTGAAGGGAACAGACAAAAATTCGAGTTATCGAGTTTTTCGAGTAATTAGTATTCAAGGTGGCCACAACAAAAATTCGAGATACCGAGTTTCCGTATTCCTTATTAAAAATGACTATAACTCGATGTTCTATTTGTTCAACTTCTAGAACTCTAACTTGTGAAAGTTCCTTAAATAAAATGACTAGTGAAAATAAAATACTGTACATGTATTGTTTAGGAGAGGAGCTTTCAACACTAGACATGAGTAAAACACAATAACAGTAAACATTAATAACAACGACAGGATTATTAACAATGACAATTACGTTAAAACATAGAGCTATAGCTTCGAGTTATCGAGGTCACATCAAGAGAAATTCGATTATAGAGGTAAACTTCGAATTGTACAGGTTCGCAGATATGAAAGTTCGAATTACAGAGGTTTTTAAATGTAATTATGAAACCCTTAAAACTCGACTTATCGAGGATGTAATTTTTAAACATTTGACTTACAGAGGTTATTTTAACATTGAGTGTTATGAAGAGCTCGTGACAATGTAAAAATCGAGCTATCAAGGAATTCGAGTTATCCAGGTTCAAGTTGCCGAAATCCAATTGTATTTGATTTTACTGATTCAAAATTTGATTTAGTTATTCAAAATAAATTGGTATTATATAAAAATTTGTTAATTAAATTAGATTTTATTATTAAGTATTAAAATTATATACTGGGTGTATCAAAAGTCGGTGACCATATGCTAACTTCATTATGAATCAAGATACGGAAAAAAAAATAAACGTAGAGAAAAGTAGTTGGAAACAGATGGTATTTAATCTAATATGGTGTTTTTTTCTAGTCGCATCATCCTTGGTCTTCGCACTGGTAAGGAGCTCTATATTAAATGAAAAGTAACATTTCCACTTTAACAGGCTGTTCGAACGGTACGCAAAGGCACACAAAAAAGGACGCAGAAAATGTGCGCATTGGTGTGTGAAGGAACATTTTGAATTCGTTTCCCAATAATGTTGTATTGTTAATATGGTGAGGTCCCAACGGAATAGTCTAATGGAGTGGCAACGTTACTTTTTTTTATTTAATATCGGGCGCCTTACCAATGTGGAGTTCAAAGAAACGGCACGATGGAATAACATTTTAGATTAAAAACTCTTACTTCCAGCAACTTTTTTCTCTCTCCCCCCATTTTTTGTAACTTGACTCGTACAGAATTCAGCTTATAGCCCCGGACTTTTAATACACCCTGCATAACAGAACTTAATTTTTACGAAGAAAAATGATATTTAAATAGATCTGAAGGCGAAATCAGAAAAAAAATCAAACCATTAAAATTCGAGTTAATTTCGAACAAAACAAACGAATAATTTTCCATATAAATCAATGGGCTAATACTCAAAGATGGCGTAGGTGTTTCAAGCCGTTGAGGTTGTAGAGCTATTGACAAGAGAAATTAGGTTATTTTGTATATAGATTGTAAATAAAACATATTATTTTCATTCTGTCGTAGATCGTACACGACGACATTAAAAATGTAGTCTATTTATTTTTATGTATTTTTGTTCCGAAGAAGAGGAACAAAAGTTTTCATTTACATTTTACATATAGGGTGTTTCAAAACAACATCGACAACGTTTGGGAGGTGATACCTGACACCAAGATAAGACAAAAAGTATAGACCAACTTGGGTGCACAAATGCTTCGTTTCGGAGTTATAGGCTGCCGAAAACATGAAAAAATGAATTTTTAAGATCCATAGCTCCAATACTATGGGACCTACCGTGGTTGGGTCAGGACTTCACTTAGAAACTAATATGTGCGCTATCCAAAAATACAAGTTTTAGAATCCTAAGGTATTCAAGCAACAATTTTTAAGGAGGGAGTTTGGCTACGGGCATCTAATTTGAAGTACTCACCAACTACCTCTTTAAAAATTGTTGCAGAAGTACCGCAGGATTCTGAAATATGGATATTTGGTTAGGCCGTATACTAGTTTCTAAATAAAGTTTTGACCCAATTACGGTAGGTCTCATAGTTTTGGAGCCATGGACCTTTAAAGTTCATTTTTTCATGTTATCGGAAGGTTATAACTCCGAAAGGAAGCATTTGTGCACCCAAGGTGGTTTATACTTTCAGTCTTAACTCGGTGTCAGGAATCACCTCTCAAACGTTGTCGGTGTTGTTTTGAAATACCCTGTATTTTTGTGGAAAAAGATAAACTTTATGAAGAGGAAAGAAAGCTTATTGACAAATTACTTGCAACTTCTAACAGTAAGTAATCTGCAGCCGTTGATTGGTTTAAGACAATTCTTTATTGTTAACATATGTGCTAACTTGTATTCTTTCGTAAAACTCAGAACTGGAAAGCGCTTTAACTATAGAGTACTCTTCACAAATGCCTATGAAAGACTGCTTATGGTGTGCTGCTACTGTAGTTGCCTACTACATATTCATGGTTATCACCATTAAATTCTCATGAATTCTGAGATGAGTAGAAGCATAATCTGGATTAGTATCTCGGATGCTCCATACACACACATTTAACTAACATTTATTATTCATCCTCTGTAAATTATTTTCAGAGTTCATATGTTTCAAGTTTAAACTTGCTTTTACTCATATATTTGAAAGTTTTAGACTCAATACAGTTACTTCCTAGTTTAATAATAATAATAATAATAATAATAATAATAATAATAATAATAATAATAAACAAAGAGTAAATGTAAACAATGGAATTTTTAACAAATATCTCGTGATTTTCGTATTCACATCTTAATACGTACACGTGTATTTTTCCTTTTAGCTCTTTTCTTTTAGAAGGTTACTTGGCTAATTAGTAGTTTAGCATCCCATTCGGTACCGAAACTTATGAAACGTGGGCCTACAATGTAACCTAGGATTTCAAACACATGGCATAGCTCGCTGGGCGCTACTAGTGGCATAGTTTCGACATAAGTGTACCAATTTTGTTAAACAAACTAATAGAAAAAGAACCAACTTTTAAAAAAGTACTAAAAACCTGAAAATAAGATAGAACAAAAATTTTTAGGGATGATCCAAGAAATGGATCAAAAGATTGCGATCTTGGCCAAGAATTTTAGGAATGATCCAAAAAATGCATCTAAAAATTGCGATCTTGGCCAAGAATTTTAGGAATGATAAAAAAATGCATCTAAAAATTGCGATCTTGGCCAATAATGTTTTTTGGAGCAGGAGCCACAATACTTTTAAACGGCCAATAAATCGAGTTTTCGTATTTTCTACTTTGATTGAATGAAATTGGATTTTTCGGATCAGGGGACAAAAAATTTTTGAACGGCCCCTAAATTAAGTTTTCGTATTGTTTACGGAATAAGCACATCGTACTAAGTTAAGTGATAGTTTGGGTTTATCCACACTATACGTGGTTTTCCAGATATAAGGTGTACAAGAAAATTTTTGCCTGAAAAACATGGGATGTTTTGATCCAAAAATAAGATAATATTATCCAACTTCAATAAAAGCACTAAAAACAGAAAAGATTAAAAGCGCTAAAAAAAACAGAAAATAATAATAAAAAAGAGCATAGAAGCCAGAAAAATCATTCTATTATTTCATTTTTTTGAAGTCTGTGCCAAGTAAAACAAAGTAATGCCTAATATAAAATTTCATAAGGCATTAATTTGTTTACCTTTGCATAGACTTAAAAAGATTAATAATAGTAATAAATTATTTTCTTTTAAAAATTACAATAGTAATAAATCATATTTTGCTTTTAAGAGCTTTCTCATTATTATTTTATGTTTTAGCGCTTTTGTAGGAGTCAGTTAACATTGTTTTCTTAAGTTTTTTTTGGGGGGGGCACGGTGTGGCTTAGT
Organism: Thermobia domestica; assembly: GCF_964235325.1. NCBI lineage: Eukaryota > Metazoa > Arthropoda > Insecta > Zygentoma > Lepismatidae > Thermobia > Thermobia domestica. The sequence goes on from NC_137469.1 coordinate 91,055,052, forward strand.
GGTAGAGAGCTTACCTCTGATGTGTGGGGTCTCTAGTTCGATCTCTGGTCAAGTAACCTTGTGGTGGATAATATCGTGCCCGTGACTTACTTCCGTTTCCTCCCACTTAATCTTTCCACCAATCCTTCCACCATCATTCACTTGCTTTAATGATCTCCTCCCTTAGCCTAAAGGGCATAACCGTGGGACGTTAAACTCAAAGATTTTATTTCATTTCCATTTTTAAGTTTTTATTAACGTATGATGTTCGATCATGAACTTCATTAGACCAATTTGAAACATGTAGTTTAGACTAAAATGTCCGAATAAGTTTATTGATTATATTGTGTTAAAATATCTTTCCTCAAATACAGACACATATACAATGTCACCGCGAGTTTAGAGCTCTATGAAAATCCGTATTATCTGTTTTACTCCATTGAGCAATTAATACAGACCAATCCATGCAGAACCCTAATGCTCATTTTTTTTTTTTTTTTTAAATAGAGGAAATCCAATCTATATTTTATACGCTACTCGGTACTAAACGAGTCTGAATTTTTAGATAGCTTCCAACTAGATTAGGGGTATCGTTTGCTAGGCGAAAAAGGCCATTCATATGTGTGATTTAAAGTCCTATCATTTACACTTCATCTGCTTTTTATAATTCATTAACCATACAGAAAAGAATGTATCGTGAAACTTTTCGCGCATATTGGGATTTGTATTAATAGCTCGAATCCTGATTCTCCATATTATCAAATTGGTGCCTTTTCATTCTTTCCAGATTGCTTTCACTGTAATCTAAACACTCTTTTTCATGTAAACTCTATGGATAAATGTCGAATGAAATTTCCCTAAGTAAGAAACAAAGAAATATTGTGAAATAATTAGCATAATCTCAACAACAGGACAGTGGAGCATAAGTATGACAATAATACAGGGTTCAATTTTGGAAAGACCTCATAGTGATAAATGTTCAAGAAATGTTTATTTACATGCCTTTGTTAAAAATGTTGCTTTTACATTAGAATATACTGTAAGTGTCCATATGTTTCAGATGGGTCTAACCACCGTTTGTAGTGTTTGAGGTACAATAGCATGAATTGTTTGAGTGATGTTAAACTGCTAAATGTTCTTTTTAAACACTTTATCTTTCAAATATTCCCACAAGAAGTCTACATTAGTACGAACTCCGCATCTAAGGATCTTTTCAGTCATGAAAAATGTACGTGATAAGAACATAGTAAAATGTAACGCATGACAAGTTGCTCCAGCTTGCTGTGTCCAGCAATCGCGTTCATGATTTTTAAGCAAAGCAGTGAACTGTTGGATAATGTCTCCGTATCCATTAGCATCCAAAATGCTATTAGAAATGTAACCAGCTTTTAATTCATGATCACTCTATATAATTGCGAGCACAAATATTAAAAAATACTATTCAAAAATAGAACTGTATCTTTTTAGCTAAGAGTGATCGAATCTGCCTAATAGGTAAAAAATACATTCATATATTTAACACGCTAGATCTGATAAACGGGAGGATCACGCTTTTCGAAGTTGATCTATCTTAATGTACGCTTAAGGATAAGAAAACGTTATTAACGCTGAAGTATTTCACATTAAAAATTCATTTATCATATAGCTGTCTCCATTAAACGATAACATTCCAATATATTTTAATTATAAAATAAGATAAACTTATCGCTATTACTATTTTATATCGGTAAAAAAAACTTTCGACACAAAATTAAATTTGACCTATTTATTAAATTCGAATTTGAACAGTTACATACGTATTTTCTAGCAAAAAATAATAATATACGTTGTATTTACAATAGGTATAAATGCGACAATAATACAGGGTGATCAATTTTGAAAAGGCTCCATAGTAAGAAATATTTTTAAAAAATCCTTCCTCCTGTGATATTAGAATTAAAAAAATCGGTTTCTGCTTAATCGCACTTCAAAATATTTCAGAATCGGTTAAAAATTTTATATTAAAAAGTTTAAGATCTCATACCACTTCCATGTATTAAGTACGTTTCGTTAAAAAAAAATCGAATGTACTTTCATTTAATTTTCAACAGTCTAAAGTTTCTCATTCAGTACAAGAACATGAAATAATTTTTAAATTTAGGCAAGTAGATTACTTCTCTAAAACTTCAACAATTCAAGTGATATATTCTTCAAAATTATCGCTTACCTCTTCTTTACATTGTTAATTCTCTAAATTATATATTACAATACCAAACTTAACGTCAAACGTTTCGTATGGACGATCATCAGCACTTCCATACTATGTATCTTCATGCTGGCAAATGCGCCCTTTTTACAGAGACTTCGAGCTGCGGGCCGCCTTAGCCAATGTGCTGTTTTCTCCTCCTAGCTACGTTCAAATTAGCTCAATCAAAAACAACCACAGACTCTACTTCTAGAGTCGAACAATCGGGAGTTTTTTAAGTGCTTCTAAATATGTAGAATTAAATATAACAATGATCAGCGTACAAATAAATTTCAAACACTATAAGAAAACTAATGTAGAATATAAGAAGTGAAATAATATTTTCTTCCCAAAGGAACATAAAACCAAACTAGGAAAAGATGGAAACCTCTCTGCTGCTTTCGAAATCATACACACTGAGAAAAATCCATTATCCGGACAGCGGTATATTGTACAAATACAAGGATTCGTTATGTTTACTAAGGAAATCTGTACGGAGCGTACTTTATCCATATACTACACAGGTACTGCCTTTTACCCGCTTAGATATTACATCATTTCGCTGCAGAATGTCTGACATCTAACAATCTTCTGTATTTTACATACATATACGTATGTTAAGTACTTCAGTTATACGTTATATACGTCCATCTGTACGTGAGATCCAGACCGCCTATAGACACTCTTTCTTTCGCCATGGCTGACGTCACTGAACTACCGTCTTTTGCTTGCGAAACGAGGTTGTTACAATCGGAAAAGGAGAGAGGAAGGAAACAAAAACCTGGGTAAGTGCACTAGTTAACTATTACTTTAGTTAAATATTCCATTAATTATATATTCTTTTAGTGTAACTTGCTTTAGTATAGTACTAAGTAAGTAATATAGTTTATGACTACAACTCGTTAATGATTGAGGAGAATGGAATGGGTGAATCTGAATTTTGAGAAATCTTTGAATAATAATGTTTTGAAACATTTTACGTTACAAGGTAGCAAAATGAATGTTATGTGTTTATTCATTCCGTTTTATATGTGACGATTTATTACGTGGTGCAGAGTTACTACAGGACTGCTTAACATAATTGCTAAGAAACCGTTTTCAGCGCGAAAATTCCCTTGTGTAGTGAAGATTTAGGCTTTAGGTCTCTGGGCTTTCGGCATCAATGGCCTTGTTAGCCCGTCACATATGAGGGATGACGTCCCTCGATGAGCACACTATCCGGGTAAAGGAAGGGAAGAAAGGATTGGGGAAGGAAGAAAACGGCCTGGGACCTATATGTTAGGTACCACTCCGGCATTTTCCTGCTGTGAATGAGGAAAACCCAAGGAAATCTCATTCAGGATGGCTGGACTTAAAATCTTTTGATACTTTTTCGACTGAGGAAATCGATCCCCAACGGGATCGAACCCGGGACCGTTCGCACCGAAGGCGAGAGCGTTAGCAACTACGCTACGCGGGGCCACTTGTGTAGTCTAGAAAACTCATTTTTATTAGGATATTTGCATTTTTTTTTTTTACTTTTAGTTTAACGCCCCATGATTGTACATAAACGTAAGTGAGAAGGTGACGATGAGATACATGATAATGGTGGAATCAAGAAAATGTAAGGAAACTGGAAAGTCTTAAGAATAACCACACCTACAGTGTTCACCAAAAGGCTATTTGTCGGGAGCAGGAATCGAACCAGGGACCTAACAGGTCAGAGGTAAGCGCTCTACTACAGAGCTTTCTTTTGTTTAAAGAACTTGTTTACATTGAAATATATATATTTGACGAAGATATTGATATATTTTACAGCCTCACTGAAATTTTAAAAAAAAAGTAGTCAGGGAGAGCTTACTTGTCAGGTTTTTATTTTTTAAATTTAATTTGATTTGATTTCTATTTATTTATTTTTGCTTGTTATGTTCCCTAGTTAATTAATGTTTGGGTTACTGAGAATTAAAACCTTTTTAGTATTATTGTTATGGCATCACTTTGGAACCAAAAAGTTTGAATTTTTTTTTTCTTGTGTTTTCATATAGGAAGTTGGTAAGTTTGTGCCTTAGCATTGGTTTGGTTTCTACTGTAGAACGTAATTGAAGGTCATGTTGAGTTGAGTCTTGGCGGGTTTGAGTTCGTGAAGTGTCAGGCACTGATTGTGCCCCTGTCTTCTGTCTGTGATGTTTCCTGGTTTTGGGCAGTGACGTATTTATGTTGAGGAGTACCAACGCAGGCCGCGTAACTACAACACAGCTTCAACACCTACGAGTGCCAGGCGTTTGAATTTCACCCTTCGTTCCGGCGTGACTAATGCAGTATAGTACTAGGTTCAAATTCTATGGCTGGTAAAAACGGTATGGTAAGAAACACAACGTAATAGTTATTAGTTTAATTAGTGTTTCTTCATAGTATTGTTTCACTATTTCTAGAAGGAATTAACTATTAACGAAGTAATGAATAAGCAAAAACACACTTTGATTGACGTTTACGATTTCTCATACTCCATTGAGGATGTTTTGATCCTCAGTTGCGCAAACATCCAGTGTGCGTTTTTTTTTTTTTTTTTAATTTTTTGTTGCTTACACTGCCTTACAGATGAGGGTTATAGTTAAGGAGCCGTACTTCCCATTTAGGGAAGGACGAGAAACGCCATACTTTCAGGAATTATTCATTGACTATCTAGGACAGCGTTTCCCAACCGGTGCGCCGCGGCACACTGGTGTGCCGTGAATGGGCCGCTAGTGTGCCGCGAGGAAGTCGAAGCAAATTATTAATTCTATAGCAATCAAATTGCAAGACGAAGGCAAAATGTATATTTTTATTTCACATTACTATGAACCTCTACTATGAATCTACAACTTTAAGTTTCATACCGTGTTACTTTTCTGTACATTTTTAATGTTGAAAATATATATTGGTTATCATTGTTGTGACTATTATTGCTTCTTTATTGTTGCAGACTATTTTGTAACTTGAAAATTTAAAATAACATTCAATCCTTTCGACAAATTAAATACATTTGTATTTTAAAAGTAAAAAAGATTTGTTTGTTCGTTCGTTATTTAGTGATCTTACTTCTTAGTGAAAGGTTGGATACAGTTTTCGAACAAGAAAGCTTAGTTTTAAAAACCTGAGTCCAATATTTCATTGCAATTGTTTTATATTTTTAAATTAGAATGAAAAATAAGCATAATAATTTACCACGGGGAAAAAAACAGTGATTGAGCTTTCTTCTCTGTGAGAAGGAGATCAATAATCGCAGAAAAAATACTAGTTTTATATTTACAAATAATAATATCTATGAGTGCGCCGCGAGAATTCAAGTTACATCCGTAGTGTGCCGCAAGTTGAAAAAGGTTAGGAAACGCTGATCTAGGATGTTAAAAAGCAGGTAATAGACTGAGTTCTTGCCCTTGTACTTAGGGTGTTTAGGTAGTGCAACAATAAGATGTATCCTCGTGCACGGGAGATGAGAAGTACCTGTTCTTAACTATTACCCAGATGGGTTCCCTCGTGGCTAAGTGGTTAGTGTACACGCCTTTGGCGTGGGACACCCGGGTTCGATTCCCGGCCGGAGCGTATGTGGTTCGGATTTCACGTTAATCTGTAAGTCCATGTCTCATACAGCCTTGCTGCTGAAAGGAACGTTAAAATCAACTCAGCACTGCTTTACAGATGCAATTGTTCGATTCCGAGTTTGAATGGAGCTTTTTACGGGCAGGGGGTGACTTTTATATATACAATCCAAGCATTTTAGTTATCAGTCAGTGATGTAATATATATATACAGTAATATATACTGTAATATATATATACAGTATATATATATTACAAAATTGAAAGTGACTAAGTTTATGACTCTCAATCTCTTAGGGCCGCGGTGGCTCAATGGTAGAGCGTTCACCTCTGGTGCTTGGGGTCCCGGGTTCGATCCCAGCTCCCGCCAAATGAACTTTGTGGTGAACAAACACCGCGTGCGTGGGTTTCCTCGGGATTTTCCCGTTTCCTCCCACTTTCTTCATTCCACCATTTCATTCATTGCTCATCATCACCGTCTCCTTTAGCCTAACCGGCATAACCGTGAGACATAAAACTCAAAGATTTCATTTCATTTTCATTTCCATTGTAGCTCTCCCCGCAACCAGTGTTGCCAAAATGTTGACAATAAGTTTGCGAAACGAGAGGTGGCGACTCGAATTTTGGGTGAAAAGTCGCTATAAAAAATAATCGAGAAATTCATTGTCTATAAGCATTGTTTTAAAGTTGTAGATGTAAACTAAACAATATGTTCTACTCACTGCCACAAATCCCGGGGGGGGGGGGGATGACGGATACATGTCCCCTCCAATCTTGGAACTGAGGGGGAGTTTTCCCCAATAATCCGATTTGAAATGTGTTTTTTGGGAGAAATTTGATGATTTTTGTCCAATTGCTACAAAGGAACGTGAGATAAAATAGACGTCTCCCAGAATAAGCCTCAAATCTGCAGCTTCCCAATGCTGAAGACAACTCTGATACTCCACAACATTGTTTTTCAACTTCATAACTATTTTGGACATCGCAAAATAAAAAGTATGGTAACGGTCTTACCCTTCCCCCCCAATGTTGAAGACAGATTTGCGCCGCTGCTTCTACCATCGCCGGCTACGATCCCTTAGCGCCTTACCGTATCTCTCTCGTAACATGAGATTTAGCGTACAGGGGATAGTTGACCTTTCGGCCGTTGTGGCGCTACTAACGTGCACTAAACAGAAGGACAGGTTGTTGTCTGTCACGTATAAGTCTGAGTGGATTTAGACACGTGTAGTGTGGTCAGGATTGCCAAAAAAGTCTAAATAAGGGATGGGTTGACGAGTTTCAATGAGTATTACGGGAGGGGTTTTAATAAACATGATCTAGTGGTAGAAAATGAACCAGGCATCACATAAAAAAGTAATCATTTTAGACTGAAAGAAATACAAAAGTATGAACTAATTAATACAAAGAGTTAATATAGATTTAAGAAAAAATAGGTAAATCTTACTTTTAAAACATTGGATTTACGCAATCTAAACTATTTCAAAAATCCTACTTCACGCTTGACTTAACTGTACTTATAATCTTTTTTCAAGTTTTTCTTCTTTAGGCTGTCGAAAAACTCAGCTGTCATCAACTGGACAGAAACACATATTTCTGTGTCAGTCCATTTCAAATTCATATGTGAGAAAACTCTTTACACAAATGAATTTGACGGTGGGATCCTTAGGCAAAAGGAGACGACTTTAAATAAATTTGGCAACTCGGAGCTTTTCTGAAATAGCATTTGCCATTTACTGGCCACACTCATGACGACACATTAAAAATTGCGGGCCCTAAAGTCGTTGTCTGAGGTAAATTTGTCATTTGGGCAAAATATGGGACTTTTGCTGCCTCGTAGCGAAGCTCCCCGGGACGCGAGATAAAATCATAAAATAAGGGACTGTCCCTTAAAATCCGGGACATTTGGGAACCCTGAGTGTGGTATTTTATGTGATTTTTCTCCTTGCTAAAAAGAAAAAGAAGTCACGTGGCGTGTGTAGGCACTATAGTTGCATAATACTTGCAGTATCTTTATGTGGTAAAATTAACAACACACAAATGTTCTTTTATTGTTTTAATTATGGTATATTGTTGTATATCATTTTGTCTGGGAGCAAGGATATGTTGGTTAGCAGAGCCATTCTATATACAATAAATCGAATTTTGAAAACTGGATTACTATCGCTGCCTTCCACTTCAAATTCTACTACTATTTCAAAGGAAAAAATTCCCGATCACTTTCCTGATTCTAAAGCATATATCCCCATACCAGATACAGTAACAGAATTGTTCACTGGTCTTCATACTGATCCTAGTAAGTGTTGTTTTTGCTTGTATAATTAATTTTATTTATTTATGTTTCTGATTAGTAATGGGATCTATGCGTAGGATAGTTCTTTTCTAAAGAAAGAAAGAAAAAAAAAACAGACGTAAACCTTTAACTTATGGGCAAGAGTGCCGATTTCTGTGTAACTTTGGGGGAGCCCTATGGCAGATACACTTTAGTAGAACAGGAAAACGAATTACCATGTACTGTAGAAATTGGAGAAACTACTTCAACTTAGCATTTGCGCCCCCCCCATTAGGGGAGCCAATTTCAAATTCGGGGGGCCCGGCCTACAAAGCTTCCCAAAATTGATGCCCTTGCTAATGAGATAGAAGAAGAACCCAGAGCCTGTATTTCAGGTACTATCCCAGTATTTGCTGTGCCAGTGGTAACCCCAAATTTCCCTAATATTTATCTACAATAGATAAAATGATTTTATTTATTTTGTGAAATATCGTAGTAATATATTAGTAGACTTCTATTTACATCTTGCTAAAACAGATAATAATAATATACAAAGATCCTATGTTTTAGAAAGATATTTATGTATTTCTGACAATCTACCATATGAAACCTACTAATATGATAATGCCAGGAAAAAAAATATAACCATTTTGCACTAGGAGAAAAATAGACACATTTATTAAAGTGTAAACTAAAAGCGAAACTCAGTTAAATCATAACGCAAATGAAATCCAATCCTTAGGCCTAACAATTCAGTCTGTACACACTATATACACAATAAGAAATTAGTTAACTCATAACATTTTTAAGAAATTAGTCAATTCATAACATTTTAGCCTATTGTTCACTACTATTGTCACAATTTGTATAATACTTTAATGTTCCCATTTATGGTTCTCTTTTCAGACATTTTATTAGGAACAGTGAAATTAGCTTCTACTGCTTTCTTAGGAAGTTTTGTAGATCGGAAAATTATTCAAAGTATAGATTGTGCCTCATGTCACAAACTTATCAGTCAGGTCAGGACAAATGCAATTCCACGCTTATGAACTTGATATATAAACAAGACAGTAGAAACGTAATGTGCTATCCTACAAAATAACTAGTATGGGTGATTCACGTTGTTGAAAAGGCCCATCGGTTTGTGAACACCCGAATTTCGGAAACTCTTTCCGCCTATATTGTTTCCTTTCTGCAACACGTTTAGTATTTGTAGTGCCTCTTTTCGGACAATCATTCATTCAAATTAAGTGTAAAAATTTGCGATGTAATAGTTCCAATGTTGCTGAAGAACATAGCAGATGTTGAAACAGGATGTTTTGAATATGTAAAATTTCTAAATGCCAAGCAATTATCTGGGGTAGTACTTCGTTTGTAATTTGTAAAGGATTTCTTCCCGGTGTATTTGTATTATCTTTTATTTTTAATTAATCGATACTAATTGTATTCAATTTTAAAAAAACAGTTTAGTTTTTGTGATACTATGTGGGGGGACTTAAGAATTCTTTTCCTGTTATATTTCATTTCCCTGCTACACAGAGAAAATATTGGTGCACGTAACTAGCGCCACAGCGGCTCCTAAAGGAACTACGCCGTGTTCGCTTCTCTGTGCTATTTGGGAAGGCGCTAAGAGATCGTAGCCGGCGATGCTTCTACTCACATCTTTGTAAACAGGGCGCAACCAATCCTTGAATTCAGGGATCATTTCAGATTGTTTCGGGTACTTTTGTTCATATTGTGGAGTCAAAATAGTTCCGAAATAATTAACACTACAGTACTTACGTTAAGCAATTTTTTGTAAAAGAAAAACTGCAGAATAATTAAAAGACCCCAAAGAACAAATATAACAAACATCCACATCGCCTTTATTCACGCATCTATAGCTAATCTTTTTGCTATCGGTAAAGATGTATTACGTGTGTCTCTCAACGGAAACTGCGAACTAAAGGACATCAAGTTTGTAGTTCTTCTTCGTTAGAGGACAAGGGCAACATAACAATGCAGGATTGTGGGCCAGTGGGTACGCTGTATTTCCAAACTCTTCATCACTTGCGCTGATTAAAACAAACAAACAGAAAAAAGAACAAACAGAAGCATTATTAGTTCAAAAACTGTTTTGAACTAATAATGCTTCTCTACAGATGAAAATTTTGTTTGCAGCAAAAAGTCGCTAAATGTATAAGTAGCTGAATCGTCATTTAAAAATCACCCATAAAAGTCTCCAATCGGAAAAATTATTCGTAGGGCGACCATACGTCCCGTTTTGACCGGGACAGTCCCGTTTTAGGGGCGTTTCCCGGCCTTCCCGTCAGTAGATGGAAAAAAGTAGTATTCGTCCCATTTTATGTAAATGAAAGAAGTAAATAACAAACCCAGTACCTTTACTCCTTTTAAAAGTATTAATAACAACAAAGAGGCAAAAATTGAACTGAAATTCCCTATATTAAACATACTCTATAGTTCGTAGTACTGCTCGAAAGACAGCAGAGATTTAGCAGTTGGTTGTGTGTTGAACAAACTTCAACGTGTCTTTCCTTTTTCATAAGTACCCGCTCAGTAACAAAGAGAGAGAGAGGGGGAACTCTGATATCAAGGCACTGATAAATGAAATGAAATGAAATTTTTGAGTTTTACGTCCCACGGTTATGCCGATTAGGCTAAAGGAGACGGTGATGATGAGAGATGAATGAAATGGTGGAATGAAGAAAGTGGGAGGAAACGGGAGAACCCCGAGAAAACCCACGCACACGGTGTTTGTACACCACAAAGTTCACTTGGCGGGAGCAGGGTTTGAACCCGGAACCCCAAGCACCAGAGGTGAACGCTCTACCACTGAGCCACCGCGGCCCCAAGGCACTGGTAAGAACAAAGGTAGATCTAAAAGCCAGAACCTATCCCGTTATTAACTGAAAATTTTATGGTCACCCTACGCTATCGTTGAGGTCGAATTCCCCTGATTTAGTGACTTTTCCCAAAATTGGCAACATTGACCCCCACCGAACAACACCAAGTCATCTGTAGCCTAGCAAGCATAATAGTGGGACGTAAAACTTAAAGATTTTATTTCATTTCGAACAACACCCCCAGAAACCTACTGTTATACCATTCCCAAAACACCCTTTTGTACAATTCTCCCTATTCGAAAAAAATTGTAAATAGCAGGGTTCATACATAAATATGGAACTCAATTTCCCTGAATTTTCCAGGTTTTCCAGGTATTAATTTTGCAATTTCCAGGTCTAGTGGAAGAAACTAATAATACGAGAAGACATAAATTTTAAGAATACTATATTTATATATTTGAGAATGGCCACCCTTCTCCCCAATGAACGATTGCAATTAAATATTGAGTCACAAGAAAATAAATAATCAAAACAAATAAAATTTAAGTTGAAAAATATTAAGTTGAGAAGCCTACTAAGGGAATTAATTAAACACTTTTGTTCCATACTTGAATACATTCAAAATATATAAAAACTAGCAGCGTTCACCCCGCTTCGCTGCGGTCACCCCGGAACGCAATAAACTTTGTTACTTAGATAATTTTTACTTTTTCGCTTTCAAATTGCAGTAAATGTTAACATTATAGCGCCTGTCATTTATGTTAACCCGCCGAGTGACACGGTCATGCGGGTTGCATATAAATACGTTTATTTTTACCTATGATGAACTAATAACAAAGGATTTGTACGTATGGACACTTGAATGGTCAATTATCTCAAGACACTGGTAATTAAAAATTAAAGTGATATGATAAAAACCATCTAGGGTCCAAATCCTAATAACCCCCCAAAAATAAAAGAAATTGGTTCAGCCGTATTAGCGTGATGAGGGAACAAAGGTTTTGTACGTTCTCTTTTATAATATAGATATTGGGTTGGGAAAGAAAAAAGGGCCCGCGAGATTTTAACTGATTCTTGTAGTACTCGACGACAGAAATCGATTACTGAAAGAATTTTCAAAATCGGCGCAGGCAAATATGGAGAAAATCATATTTTCATGTACCTGTTCAAAATGGGGAAGGAAAAAGGGCCCGCGAGATTTTAACTGATTCTTGTAGTACTCAACGAGAGAAATCGACTAGTGAGGGAATTTTCAAAATCGGCGCAGGCAAGCATGAAGAAAAACCCATTTTCATGTACCGGATCAAAATGGGGAAGAAAAAGGGCCGCGAAATTTTAACTGATTCTTGTAGTACTCAACGAGAGAAATCGACTAGTGAAGAAATTTTCAAAATCGGCGCAGGCAAGCATGAAGAAAAACGCATTTTCATGTACCGGTTCAAAATGGGGAAGAAAAAAGGGCCCGTGCGATTTTAACTGATTCTTGTAGTACTCGTCGAGAGAAATCGATTAGTGAAGGAATTTTCAAAATCGGCGCAGGCAAACATAGAGAAAATGGCATTTTCATGTACCGGTTCAAAATGGGGAAGGAAAAAGGGCCCGCGAGTTTGAACCGTTACGATGTATGTTCACGAATGTGCTCGTCTTCTCAAATTTAGTTAATTACTGTAGCACTGAAACATGTGACACAGAGTCACATTGTGGATGACTCTGCAATCGGCAACCACTGCACATATACTCCTCCAGTCCCACAGTTTTATTATTTCGATCCATTCCTCACGTGCTAACGGCATGGTTTAACATCTGCAAGAAAGAGGTAAACGTAACGTTCAATTGGCAATAGCTTTTCACCAAATTAAGCTGCATGAAATCTGATTGCATTTTTGACATACTGAGAAAATTCTAGCCCGTGGCCATATGTATCACATATCCCACCAGTTCATAATAAAAATTTTGAACACAAAATTACAGTCGTCCGTGTGATGTACTCCCAAAAGGCCTAATGTGTATCACCCACCTCACATTCAATGAAACCACATCCGTGTAGAATTTAGAAAGGAACTTCTTATGATGTATACAGTATGTCTCAAAAGTTCCCTGACATAGGGTAACTCTGTTATTATCAGAGTTACAGCAAAATGTAAGAGGAAAAATCATATCGAAATATGACGTTTTCAATCTAAAGTGAACACTTTTTTTTTTCAAAAAAAATCGGACGAGATATTTGTGCTGTATACTCTTTATGCACCCAAATTTAAATGAAAATGCAACGTTGTCATTTACCTGGACCCACAACATAAGTGAATGAAGTTCCTGTTTGAAACGGGGGCTGGCCATCGAAATGTTAGCGCAAAAGAAAGTAACTTCATTCACTTATGTTGTAGGTCCAGGTAAATGGCAACGTTGCATTTTCATTTCACATTAGGCGCATAAAGAGTGTACAGCGCAAACGAGTCATCCGATTTTAAAAATTCCTTCACTTTAGATTGAAAACATCATATTTGGAGATGCTTTCCTCTCCTACATTTTGTTGTAACTCTGATAATAACAGAGTTACCCTATGTCAGGGGACTTTTGAGACACCCTGTATACCTTATTTAATGTATGTTTTATGTCACTATAACTGTAGTATAATTTAGTTTGTTTAAATTTACAATTTAATATAAGTAGATTCGGATTTACATGCGTAGGATTTTGTATGCATCTAACTAATGAATTCTTTTATATTCATGTTTCACTTAGTGACTTGGCTTTGGACTGCAACTGATTATTGTAACCCATTATTGCTTGAGAAGAAACAAGATATCCGAATCTTCATTTGAAGAAATCAAAGGTCTATTGGAAAGCTGGGGATTACAATCATTAATTTCTACATTTCAAGGTGCGTAAATTATATATTCTGTGTTTCTTGTTAAATTACTATTACTATTATTGGGTTTAGAATCAATCAAGCACTTCATGATATTTTATGGGGATCAAGATGGGTGCCGGATAGATAAGTATTTAAGCGTCAGGTTCTTAATTCTTTTCAATTTAATATTTAATCAATGATTATTTTCTCCCTCGTTATTCGGCCAAATCGTATTCCAAGATCATCAATTTTCATTACTCAATTCTGACCGTCAACCTACATAGCATATTCGTAGGACGTAAAACAAAGATTTCCTGTTATTTTTTTTGTTTCTATCTCTTTCCTCCATAGCTGTGAAAAATAACGCCTTCAGCATCATAAATTTGTATGCTACTTGCGCCTTCAGTCGTCTACTCTTCGGTGGCTCAGTGGTAGAGCGTTCACCTCCGGTGCAGGGGGTCCCTGGTTCGATCCCAGCTCGCGCCGTGTGGACTTTGTGGTGGACAAACACCGTGCTCGTGGGTTTTCTCGGGGTTCTCCCATTTCCTGCCACTTTCTTTATTCCACCATTTCAGTCATTTCTCATTATCACCGTCTCCTTTAGCCTAACCAGCATAACCGTGGGACGTTAAAGATTTCATTTTTTATTAATCTCAGTATTTTATAGTGTATTCTTAAGCTTAAGGTGATGTATAATTAAATTTTGAATTCAGTTAACTTATTTTATTTCTCAGATTGTTTTTAAAATGAATGTACAAACGTTTATTTTCATTCTTGAGTGTTTAAAGTGATGTATAGTTATTAAACATAGCATTTAATATTGTACTCTTAACGTGAAAGTGATATACAGTTAACTTTTGAATTCAGTTAACATTTTTCTTTCTGAAATTGCTTTAAAAAGTATGTAAAAACGTTTCTATTTTCTTTCTTGAGTGCTAAAAGTGATGCAAAGTTATTAAGCTTACTACTTTATATTGTATTCTTAACCCTAAACTGATACACAGTGCGTTTTTGAATAAATTATATCAAGTTATTTGAGTGACGAATACTGGTAGAAAATCCTGACTACTACTGGAACATTTTGATTTTAAGGTGACGACTACTGGTGCAAGGATTTTAAAATATTGTTTTTCCTTCAACGGCTACTCCTTTTTGAATTCTGACTATATGGTCATTATAGGAAGGATCAGTGAGTCCTTCCAACTATGGTACAGCTCCGACAGATTCACGATGCTCAGAGAAGAGACAAAATAGTATGTTTTCAACCTTAAAGTGAGAACCATTGGCGTTTTTACCCTGCTATGCAAAAGTAAGTGAGTACTCCAATGGGGTTCCAATGCGGTACCTAATTTCTGCATTTTAGATATTTGGAAATACATGTCTCTAAAATGTAAACAACTGATTTTTTTTTTTAAAACTGAAAACTGCAACTCGGTAAGCCTTATGGATACCGAGATATGGGAAAATAAAGAGCGATACTATAGGTATGTGGGACTTGCATACTTGACGCTAGAATTCGGAAATTGAATTAAAATATGACTAACGGCTATCAAGATGTTGTCAAATAAAGGGAGGACCAACACAGTTAAGGGGTTTTAGTGTTAGATGCTAAAATTTCCGAAATCGGTCATAGAAAGTTAATAAACACCAGTAGCAATTTCATCTTAAAGTAATTAGATATCTTCAGGGGGTGTTAGAACATCATGGAGTCTACCAAAATTAAATTTTAAAAGCTTTTGAAAATATAATCTGACATTTGTAAACAATATTTGAAATATGTGTTTACCCAAAACTTCCAGCTAGTACATCTAACATCTGGAGAAACACTGAAATAAAAGCGTATGAGATCTTGAAATTTCGGAAACAATTATTGGTCGCAACAAAATTAAATCAGATGGGTACTTCTATGGGTTAAATGAGTACCTTAGTACAATTTCGATCGAAAATTTAGTTCAGTCCTAGGTTTTCTTCAGGCAATTCCAAGGGTTCATCGAGCTGTGCAAAAGAATGAAAAGTCGCTGTCAATATCTAAGATAGTCGAGAAGATATAAGGAATTATATATTTTATGACGTAAAAATAGATCTTTATGGATTTGTACTTTTGGGTCTTTCCCATAAGAAAAAAATTCAGGAAACTACTGTATATACCTTAATAGACAATTCAATGGACGGGGATACAGTAGCTTAGTGGTAGGGTTTTTAACTAGTCTTCTTTTGCAGAAACTATTGGAGTTTTCACTTATCCCATAGAGATACGATCATACTTAACTCCCTATTTCATTTTAAAATTAAATAAAAGGAAATATTTCAGTGTAGCGACCCACGATTATGCATTTTAGTCTCAGGGAGATTACGATTAAAGCAAGTGAATGTTGTTGACAGAATTGATGGAATGCAAAGGTGGGAGGAGAGGTAGTACCCCTAGAAAAAACACGAATACGATGTCCACTACAAACTGACGGCCGCGGATCGAACCACGAACCCAATACACCAGAGGTAAGCACTCTACCACTAAGCCACCGTGCTCCCGCCCATTTAATTTTCTATTAAGGTATATACGGTTGTTTTCTGAAATTTCTTCTTACAGCAAAGACTCAAAAGTACAAATCCATGTGGGTCTCTATTTTTACGACGTCATAAAATAATTTCTTATATCTCGCTTGCTATATTAGATATTGACAAAAAATGTTCACTTATTTCAGAGCCCGATGAACGCTTGGAATTGTCCAAAGAAAATTTAGAGCTGAATTAATCTTTCGATCGAAATTGTACTGACAAGTCTGAGGTAGTCACTTAACCCATAGAAGAACCATCTTATTTAACTTTTGTTAGGATCAATAATTGTTTTCTGAAATTTCAAGATATTAGATACGCTTTTATTGTATGGTGTCTCTCTAGCTGCTAGATGTACTAGCTGGAAATTTTAGGTAAATACATATTTCTAATACTCTTTACAAATGTCAAAATATATTTTCCAAAGCTTTTAAAATTTAATCTTGGTAGACCCCATGATGTTCTTAAACTCCATGGAAGTACCTAATTACTTTAAGATGAAATTGCTACTGATGCTTATTAACTTTCCATGACCGGTTTCGGAAACTTTACCACCTAACACGAAAATCCCATAACTGTATGGATCCTCCCTTTATTTGACAATATCTTGATAGTCATATTTTAATTAATTTTCTAAATTGTACTGTCTAATATGCAAGCTCCACGTACCTATGGTGTCGCTTTTTATTTCACCATATTTCGGTAACTGTTAGGCGTACCGACTTGCAGTTTCGGCAAACACACACCTCTAACGTTCTTTAAAACGTTATTAAGACATATTTTAGAATATTTAGAAATGAGAGTTCTGCGAATATCATGGTACCCGAAAAGCCCCATCAGGGCGTGTGTGTAGTGTATTTAATTGAAATTACTTTTGAGGTTGTTGTAAGCCCTCGTAATTACATTTCCGAAACTGCACCATCTAGTACTCAAACCCCACACTTCTATGGTGTCGCTCTTTATTTTCCCATATCTCAATATCCATAAGGCTTACCGAGTTGAGGTTTTCGGTAAACAGATGTCAGTTCCTTACATTTTAGAGACATACATTTCCATATATCTAAAAAAAAATACAGACATTAGATACCCCATGGTACCCCGAACACCATTGGGGTACCCACTTACTTTTGAATAGTAATACATTTTGAGTTGTTATTCAGCATCAATAAACACTTCGTAATTTTTCTATGTGCAACCTAAAAGTCCATACCTGACCGAACAGATTTTGTCCATTTAATCTCAAAAATGTTAAGATACTTTGTATTGTTAAGTACAACCAAGTTGAGCACACCGAATGTAACATTTTAAATGTTTTCTGATTTTTGTTTCAGGTATTTCGTGCATCAAACCAGGATTCTGCTTGAAAGACAGTCAAAAGAAGCAGTGTAGGTTGTGGCTAAAGTACGCCCTTTCTGAAGACAGACTCAGTTGTACTTACATTATTTTGTACGAATATATAACCCTAATAAAGATACTGTACTACAAATTATTTCTTTCTTCCATAAATTAGAATAAAATATTGTCTCTGTTTAAAGAAAATGTTTGTTACTGTTAAGTCATTTCAACTCTTTTTCTCTGTAATAAGAACATTATCTTTCGCAATATTTTTTTATCTTCGTGCTATTACGTTTGAATGAAGTAAAATTCTATACGAAGCACTATTATTTCAGACATGCATTAATAACTAATGTATTGTTCTGTATGTAAGACAATGTGTATACTGAACATGTCTAGCAAAGGTGTTGTTTTAATACAGAATCTGTAACTCAGCTTTTCAGTAGTCAACTTTATTGGGAATCCGAAGAAAGAAGTAAAAAAAAAAAAAAAAAAAAGTTCGACTTACCAACGTATATGTGTTCGAATTCTGGACTAATCCAAATTATCCAGAGAAATCATATATTTTTTGTTGCAATTTCAGATGTATCCTTTATCCAAGTCGTATGAAACGGAGACTTCATACATCGCTATACTTTGTATGAACTATGTTCCGTATTTACTTAATCACTTTGTAACTTTCTCTAGTGTTGACAAGGCCGCAGGTGTCAATCGAATAGTTTAGTGTTTCACTCATGTCACCTTGTGACTAAGGTACGTCCTGTCGGTATATATATATGGTACTGGGTTCAAGTAGCGATAAAATACATTTTTAGCATTAAACAAATGCAAAAGTCTACACGAAATGAGATACCATGATCTCTGACTTACGGATAACACCATGAACTAATGGTACTGAGTGTGATTGAGTTTACTAGTTACTATCTGGCTAAAATCAGTGTTCCTTTAGCTATAGTTCTTTTCGTGCTCTGAATTGCAAAGTTTGAAATAACAGTTTTAAATTATTGTATATATATATATATAATATCTTCCGAGTAATTCTGAGAATCATTGCTCTTTCTTTAAGCAATGTATGAGACTGTTAATCCGCTCGTTGCTTAAAATGTTGCACTAAGAAGGATGCACCCACGAAAATCCAAATTTGCAGAATGTCTAGAGCAGGGAAGGATAAATATGTTTAGTCGATGGCTGCACAACGCCTCCGCTGTCACCACGTTGTCGCACAGCGAATACGGCGGACGTTTAAGAGTATTCTGCACTTACTATTAGGTATCGGCCTGGGAACTTTGGCGCAGCTACCCAGCCTCCTTCTTGGTGTTGCATTTTTATGGCGAGTACTGAGTAGAAATTATCTTGTGAGCGAACACGTTTTCAGCTGACACCATACTTTTAATTGTTGCGACATTAAAAAAAAAAAAACATACCTGTTAATTAAAATGTACAGAGAAGTTGTTTGAGTTTGAATATAGGATTGTATATGGCTGTGCATTTTGCATTATTATTAAAGTGCTGGAACTAACTAACAACAAAGCATATGATAAATTCTTACAGTAATATATCACATATTGATTTACTCTGTATGAAAACGAAAATAGTTTAACATATGGTTAACCTCCTTTGTGCCCATAATTTTAAAATTAACGCTTGTGTCACTTTTCAACACTTGGCTTTGCAGTAGCTTCCCAACGAATTAGCAGGAAATCCAAACTTATAGGACACCCTGCAGGTAAATACATTTCTTTGGACACTTTCACTGCTCCAAACTAAGATTGTTAATTTTATTATTATTGGCACAAAGGAGATCAAACATATTTTAAGCTATTTAGTTTTCATACAGAGTAAAACAATATTTGACAACATTACAGTAAGAATGTATCATGCATTTTGCAGTATGTTGCAGCACTTTAATAATGGTGCACTATACGTACAATCTAGATCCTGCATATGTCCAATCCATATATTACAAGAAGGCAATACGTATGCGATACAGGTAAAATCCGTATATTTCATATGGACAACCTATTAGCTATATACATCCAATCCATACATTACATATGGCCAACCTGTACGCGACATACGTATAATCTATATGCTGCATGCATACAGTCTGTAAGCTACATATGTGCACTCTGTATGGTGCATATGGATATTCTGTATGCTGTATCTGGACAAGCTGTGTGCGACATAAGGAAAATCTGTATAATACATACGTACAATACGTATACTGTATCTAGTCGTACGTACGGGGCACAAGTACAATATAGATGCTGTCTTGGGGTTGAACGAAAGAAACATACGTAAAGAACGTATATTGCATACTTCTTGAAATTATGCTCCGTCCTGATAGTCAGTGTGTGTCGTCATTATTAACCCACATGCTACATACGATCCTGACGTCACAAAGCTAGATATCACCTCCGTATATATTTGTTACTGCAGATGACGTCACACGAATGACGTCATTGCACTTATGCAGACAGTACGTATAATACATACTTTTTCAGCTATACGTTTGCTGCAGGATGTTATATACGGTTGTACGTTAAGTCCAGAAACTACAGGAATTACGAATGTAACCTACGTTTTTAAGTATGCCACCTACATTTTTTTTCTCAGTGCACTAATAAATAAGGTTGCTTCCAAGCGCAACAGAGAGAATACACGTGGAGTTATGAAAGGTGGGGAACTTCTCTTACAGAAACAAAGGATCGATTATTCACTACGGTGGGATGGTACACCAGACGACAATTATCTCTGAGTGGTGAGTAGTCTTCTTACATTTAAAATATTTTCAGAGTTCAATGTTCACCATTAATTCATCCACAGAGATGGAACCAAGCCTCATCCGGAGAAACAACAAATCTAAAATGTGAATATTATCTCAAATAAGATTTTAAATCAGTTAAACTCTTCTAGAGAAAAAAACTGGCACAAAAAACACACTTGTTCGAAGCAAAGACACATAAGAATGAAAATCAAGCTGCACTTCGCTTCACTATCGTCTTTCACAGAGTTGCCAAACTGGCAGAAACAGCATCGTACATGCCAATTTTAAAATAATATTTACCACAATTTCACATAAATATTAAGTTTCCGCCTCCAAAGACTGGCTATATAAACAGGAACTTCCATGTAGAAGACAACGAACTGGTAATATTCTACCTACCTGTCCAAGTTCCAATGGGCGGGAGAGACTCCTCTACCCTTATTTCGGAGCAGCGCCATAGCTTAGATTTCTCTCTGGGGGGGGGGGAAGCGTTAATATGCGTATTTGGGCCCCCTAGAAAAAGTTATTTTTTTTAATTCTTGGGTCTCCTTTTCCTTCTTTCTCTTACTTTTTATGGAGTCCCCGGAGCCTGTGGGCCCTCGTGCATGGCAAGGTCAGCGGGACCGTTAGTTACATCCCGGGCTCTTTCATATATGACAGATTAATTAAGGGGACAATATTGACAAATCTCAAATCCATACGAATAAACATTATTTCTAGGGCTCCTAATAGTAGACATTGTTTACTGAAATGGGCCCACGACTCATTTGTTTTTGTTTTGGTTACCTTTTGTGTGCTGTTTTGTTTATTGTAATGTAGTGAATCTGCTTGATGCTTCATTTATAATTTCATGTTCGTATCGTATATAGAGTAAGAAAATTTTGTCTTAAAATGGGCCCCCCTCGAAGGGCAGGGAGCTTCCCTAGGAGAGCAGTTGCCCCTCCTGCCCCCTCACAAGTTACGGCCCTGCCTCTGAGCTGCAACGGGCAAGAGGTATTCTCACTTATCTTCGAGCTGCAACGGGCAGGCGATATTAACTCTACCCTTGAGCTGCAACGTGCAAGAAGTTCCTTTAGTCCCAGTTGCAATGGACAGGATCATTCTTACCAGGAACCCTCAAACCTTCAAACTGTAGTGGGCAGGAGGTCCACTTATAGAGGAAAGAACTATTAGGGACTTATTTATAATCTTGTGTACAAACTTTACAAACATCTTTTATAATAAATAAAGCGAGGGAAAAACACGTGTACCGTTTGTGAACGTCACATGAACTGTGTTGTAAGATGATTTACATATTTAATTTTTGCGTGAAATTATGAATATTATTTCAATTTAATTAGGGATTTGCATATAAAGTTTATTGATTCTTACATATTTATCAGCGGGAGCATATAATTTTTATTAGTATTTTTAGGTATACATATGGTATATTTTGATATTAATGAATATTAACTTCGAAGAAGATAGCAAATTCTATATTTTAGATACGCTAGTTTGCTTGCATAGAGGCAGAGAAAGTCTCACAGAAAAAAAAAAGACTTAAAGAAAGCATGTGTGCCTAACGGAGCGTTGGACTCCCACGTCGTGGAAGTTTTTGGAATCAATATAACCATCTTCATAAGGATAGAAAACCTAGGAGCTTCAGGTTTTGCTTAGATGGATAGCTAGTCTCATTTCTTAGTATTGTTATAGGTAGTAGCATACACTATCACTACCGAGACACAGTTCCTACAAAGACAATGCCTTAAAAGTCATAAAATCTTTAGCGTATCGATGTGAGAATGCAGGATACAAAGAGGTGCTAGTTTTTTAAGACACACCCCTTTTTAGCGTGTTAGACTCTTGTAGCGTCCTTTTGCCAACGGAACATTCCCAGAGAAAGAGAAGTTGACAATTTCAAAATTATGGACGAGTCCACTTAAGCTAGAGTGGTAGCTGTCTAGAACGTTGTTTGTAATTGTTCCATGACATCCGCTAGATGTCTCTGTCAAAATATAGTTATCGTCTGCTCCGCTGATATATGCTTTGTATGGTAATATGTGTTATGTAATGTAAATAAACTTTCTGGGTGTTTCCGTAGTATTAGACATATGTAGCTCGATATATATATTTTGTTTTGTATAAATGGCTTGTACTAATGACAGTTTTAGGCCTAGTTAATGGTTATGGAAGGTGTTCAGAGAGACTAACACATACCTCAGTTTTTTTTTTAAATCTAGCCGAGAATGCAATACTGTTGCAAGAGAGAAGCGAACTTCCAATCAGTTATATAATGCTTATTATCATGTGTCAGGCTACTTCAGCCTTGTTTAGAGTCATTTTAATTTGTTTGTATTTTGTATAGCTCATTTAAATTGTTTAATTATCATAAGTAATCAACTCAGAAAACACAATCCTTCAATGCATCCGTTTCTGTAATTTACCATATTCAATGTCACTTGTTCAAACAGTTCCTGGTGTCGCCGATAGGTGGCTTCACCTGTCAAAGTGTGTAAGTAAACATGTCAAGTGACGGAGTTTGAATAAGTTTGGTGTTTATTTTAATATTTCTTGTAAATACAGCACAGTGTGTGTGAGTGAAAGATACTAAACTGAAGCTTGATTATTAAGCAATCTAACACACATAGTGACATTCAACGATGTTATTGAAGTGATCTACAAAGTGGAAAAGAATATGAAAAAGTGTGATATTTCGAGTTTTCTAGGTCACTGGAAGCTCACAGGTGAGGGATGCACCTTCACCCCTATTCCAGTGGAGCGGGCTAGAGTGGATTGGCCCAACCCAAAAGTTGAAAGAAACAATGAACCCGGAAAGAATATAACATTACTGGGGACAACCAGAAAGGACAGTTCTTCCTGAATCGCGATACAGTGAGCATCGAACACTGAAATTCGTAGTCGTGTTTAACCGTCAGCTACTTGAAACTTTGTAACATTCAGCTATGTGTTAGACATAACAGTGCGTTAAGTACAAACATATACTTAGTGCGTGTGTGCTTTGAAATGGGCAATCTTAGCGAGTTTACCTTCGGTATTTCTTCGTTTAATCTGAACTAACATTCTCGTGGTGGAATGCGAGAGTAGGAGATACCGACAATATTTACAAAAGTGTGTTTTACAAAAGTATAAAAGTGATATAAGACAAAGTGCTACATGTATCACAAGTTACTAGTGGGAAGAGACAATGCTTTACCCTATATTTTGTAAAGTGCTTCGCACCAGTAGTAAATTTTGCCATTTTTACGTCACACGCCGTATCACTTGTTTACGTTACTAATAGTGAAATCTAAAGCTAGTAACATCATTATTGAAGAAAACTCAATGCCGGATTCTGGGGGCAATCTTCAATGCTATCTTATAGCATAGTTTATTTAATCACCATTGAATACAAGAACTGAGCCTTTTGCTTGTATTAAGTAGGCGGGTTTAATGCAAGAGAACGTCAGTGTGTCTGATGATGATAGGCTAGTGAGAACTTTCTTCAAATATAAACATATTCTCTAGTTTTATCGCACCAAGGACTACCCTTTTGAACCGCCACTGGTGCTACTGAAATCCAATGGCAGAGGAAAGATGACGGTTGACAGCGCCTAGCAGCACGACAGGAGGAAAGGAGCATGGTCCACAACATTGGAAGAAACCCTACCAGGAAGTGCATCCAATAGTGAAAGCAGAGACACTTCAAGTAAGAAGAGCGCGACGCAATAACCACAAAAGTGCACGAACGATTACAATTGAGAGCTCAAAAGTGTGATAAAGAAATTTTGAAAAGAAATATATTTTTTTTTCTTTCTCAGGTCTCATAGCGAGACCGCGCGCGCGAGTGCTCTTGTAATAATAATATTTTTGTGCATCTGGAATTACGGAAGTGGTGCATTAAAACAGGATTACCACTGGAATGTTGACTTCTTTTATTGTTTGCAGTTTGGCCGCAAGGTAATGTGTTACCCTTTTGTCTATCTTGTTTGCTTTTCAGGCCAGAAGCTGGGTCTATCAATGGATCGGGATTACGATGAGCGTATTTTGGGCATCTTTCGCATACAGGATGGGTGTTAAAACCATAGTAAACCTGTAAATTAGAGTTTCATGCATAACAGGAATCTTGTTTATCTTTTTCAAAATTTTAAATTTATTCAATCTAAGACTCTACCGACTGACTGAATTTAGTAAATTAACTTTGTGGCAGGAGGTTGCAGTAATTTAAAGTAATTATCAGTTTAAATATTAAGATTCCTCCCACATTTGCATTTTGAATATTAATGATTTTCGTAATCTCGCATTCCTCCCGCTCACAAAGAACTTGGCTGCCGTGCGCGTGGGGCACGACACACACACCATCCTGGATGTATGTTTTGTTTTAGAAATGTCCCTTGCTAAATTTTGCTTTTAATATTAAATGTTGTGGCAAGTGAATTAAAGTAAAGTCTTGTTTTCTTTTTCATTTTGCTGTTCAGTAAAATATGTTGCCACAAGAAATGAAAGATACCCAACGTTTTTACGATATTTAGTGCAAGCCAGACGCGGGTAGCAGTAGATGTGTTTTTTCTTTCAGGTTGTCGCGCTGCCATCCAGAAAGTTTATTATTTATGTGTGTATTATTTTTGTGTCATATGCATCTATTGAAGTGTCTTGAAAATTGGTAAACCTTTTGGAGGGGAATAACATTTAGTGAATTTAGATTAGGCATATTAGAGCACATAGTTGTTTATTTAGAGTTCATAATCACTTGATGGTATTAACGCGGAGACAAGCTAGAGCGATGGAAGGCTTTGTAGGCGACAACATCATTGACGAACAATTTGCGCAAGTAATGGAATTTCCATCGGAGTCTCAGGACACCGGGAGCGATGCGGTAGGAAATGTAAACACCTCTCTCCAGGAAGTAGTTCCGCCTGGAGAAGGTACCGTTAGTAATGAGAGGGCTAATGAATCGGAGCAGGTTAGGGAACCGGTTCCTAGCACCTCAGCGCAAGTCACATCTGTAACTGACCCGTGTCTCGCGTCACTGTTTTGCATGTTAAAAGAAATATCAGGCAAATTGGAATCGCAGGAAAAGAAACAAGAGAAAACATTATCGGAACTAGCAAGTAGGCAGGAGAACGCTAGCAGAGCCATGCTAGATAGGTTAGAGGCTGCTGAAAAGCAGATCACTGCCAGTTTCCGGCATGAGATGCTCCAGAATGTGACAGAGCTAGAGGCAAGGATCGATTCCTCAGCGGAAGCTCTGGAATCCAAGATAGCAGCATCCTGCCAAGAATTAAAGTCATCAGTTGAGGCAACCGAGAATAAAATCAGCGAATTGGAGGCACACACTGAAAACAGGATAGGCGAGATTTCTGAGGTCCTTGGTTCAGACCTCGCTCAGGTCTCTCGTGATGTCAACCATCTACGTGGTGACATGGAGAGAGTGGGGGAAAATGTAGCCGCCGTTTCTACGGAAATAGACAGAGTAAAAGCAACAATGGATAGTTCAGTGGGTCAATTACAATCCAAGCTACGTAGAGCAGAACTGAGATGGGAGGAACAGCTGGAACTGTTAAAGGAGTCGGTGAGAGAAAATGGTTCCAGCTGTCAAAACACAGCCTCTGTCTCGCATGAGAGAATCGAAACGCCGGTCGCTGGACCGAGCCATGCGGGACAGTTCCCTGAGCTTCCCAGGCGTGAGAACTCAGACGAGCAGGCTGCCCCTCCCCCTCAAAACATCAACAACGTCAGTAGTAGCAATGGTAGTGTGGCGACTTGCCAGGTAGCGTCAGCCTTAGGGCTACTACACCGAGATCTCTCTCTTCCTGTTTTTACAGGAGGCGAATCAGAAATTCAGGCCCACAATTTTCTAGTAGAGCTAGATAATTATTTCGATTTAACGGGTGTACCAGAGGAGAGACGGTTGGCATTTTCCTCTCACTGCTTCCGTGGCATCTCACGCCAGTGGGTACAGGTGACCTTAAAGAAATGTTCTAATTACCAGGATCTCGTTAGACATTTCAAGAACGCCTATCTCAGCGAAGAAAAACTTGCTAATCTCCGCGCCTCCATTTTGACGTCACGTTTTGAGACACGGGGAAACAAGAAACCGACAGAATACTTGTTGGAGTTACTGCATACCAACAGTATTCTCGACCCCCCATTACCTCCCCAGGTACTTTTGCGAGTTCTCCCACGTCAATTGCCATTCTCCATCTATAGATGTATTGTTTCATCGAAACCTCGATCTATAGATGAGTTGTTAAACATTGTTGGTGAGCTTCAGTCCGCTTACCAGCCACCAAGTAACAACAACAATAGGAGGGGAATAAATACACTTACTGTAGAGGAAGAAGAAGAAGATTCAGGACGATCTCCCCCCCCCCCACGAAACAGTAGGCCGAGTAACCCCACCAGAGACAGGAGGTTCCACAGGGACAATGGGCCTTATTACAATAGGGGTACACGAAGAGGCAATGGAAATAGAAGTAGCAATAATAATGGCAATTGGCGTTCGAGAAATTCCAGTGGTCAGGAGCGTGACACTGGAGATTCTCGAACGAGAAATCAGAGCAATCGAGGACAACGACGTGGAAGGAATAGGGGTCGTGGCAACGCACAAACACGCAATAACAATAGAAACAGTGACTATGCTGCGGAGGTTAATGAGCTCCGAGTTCATAATGAAAGGACTGAACAGTCCTCGAGACAAGTCTCGTCTCGAGGGAACTCACGTGCGAACAGCCCTGGAACTAGTCAACGCCACTGAGAACTGTCCGCATGTTCTCAGAGCGGTGACTTGAATACTGGCGTACTGAATATTCAGGATCAACCGGCGAAATTTATTTCTGAGGATATGCGTAATTGTGTTATTGAATATAACAATGTTTTAGGAGAAGAAAAAGAAGAAAGTAGTGAGACATTTGTAAAGACTTTAGAGACACTTGAGAATGGGGATTGTGAAACTTGTAGACGTATAATTAGCACCACACATTTCGATCGTGAAGGAAATAACGACATTCGTCATCCCGAAATAATGTTATTGCAGAGAAATGGGGACAAAATTAAAATAAACAGAAAGTTGTTTGACGAGACGAATGCGATCTTTAGAGACCTGTTGGAAAGCTCGACCGAAAAGCTACCTAATAATAATTTAGTAACACTTCCCGAGGTAGAAGTAGGTTTATTTAATAGTAAAATTCTGGCATTATTGGATAGTGGCGCGAGTATCTCGGCTATCTCACTGCAATGTTGGGAAGAAATACGTAAGCGAGACCCCCCAGCAGCGTTCATCAAGTCATCAAACATTAGAGTTAGTTCAGCGTTCGGTCGCGCCGTTGCTTCAATCATCGGTCAAGTATTGTTAGAACTTGTGATTGCAGAAAAGGAGTACTATACTTCAGCAATAGTAGTGAAAGGGCTGAACCGTGAACTCATTTTGGGTTCACAGTTCTTTGTAGAAAGTAGAGCGATCTTAGACTATGAGAGAAACGTCCTTTTGCTTAACCATCCTCACCATATAGAAGTTTCTTTTCGAGACATTGAAATAGAGGAAGAAGACCTTTTCATAAGAAAATTATCCTGGGAATTCGAAGAGGATGTGGTTGATTGCGAGAATCCCACACTTAGTAGTATGTGCGTGTCGAGGAGAGGACCGCTGACTACAGAGCAGTTCGAGCGAGCGTCAGCAGGTGGAGGCCACCAGCAAGAGTTGGCTACCCTGCGCAGCCAGTTGGACGATGGGAAGTTCCCAACTGCAGCCGAACTAGCCAACGTTGTTTACTCGCCACAGGAATGGGCGAAGGTTCGAACCCAGGCTACCCCCGACGATATCAAAGATCATGTCGAAAAGTATACGGATTTGAGTGGGGAGGAAAAGCAAAAGTTGTACGACGTGCTCTACAAACATCGACGCATATTTGACGAGAAGCCCGGTACCATTAGGGATTACCAGCATTCCATTGAGGTGACCGATGATCGACCCATGAAGACTAGGATGTATCCTTATCCTCTTCGACACAGAACGGCTGTAACTAATACCATTAATCGTTGGTTGGCATGGGGTATAATCAAGAAGCATCCCACTTCTTATCTAAGCCCACTTGTGATTGTTCCGAAGAAGAATGGGACCTTGAGAACTTGTTTGGATGCGCGTAAGCTCGGTGCTATTACGCGCTCAGAATTCGATCAACCAATCCCTGCACTGTGTACATTGCAAGATTTATGTGAACGGCGTTGGTTCTCTAGTTTAGATGCAGTGGATTCGTTCCAGCAAATTCTAGTTGAGGAAAACAGCCAGAAATATTTAGGTTTCCTTCACGACGGAATTACATACGTATTTAAGAAGCTACCATTTGGGACCAAGCAGAGCTTAGCTTCATGTGTGCGTGCGATCAATTCCATTCTCGGGGATGAGTGTCGTGAATTTTGTGGCCATTATGTTGATGATGTAACCATATCGTCATTTTCTTTTGATGAGCATCTACGCCATCTTGATATTGTATTAGGGAAGTTAAAAGTAGGTGGCCTAACCTTAAGATTGAAAAAGTGTCAATTTGCCCGCCGGAGAATTTCAATTCTTGGCTATGACCTCTCGCCTGCTGGAATTGAGAAGTCGCAGGAGAAACTGGAGAAGGTTATGGAATTTCGTAAACCTAGAAACGTGAAAGAATTGAGAAGTTTTATTGGGTACTGTCAATTCTACAGAATATTCAGTACACAGTATTCAGAAATATTATATCCATTGTTTCAGTTGTTAAAGAAGGGAGTGAAATATCAATGGATGCCATGTCATGACGTAGCGTTTCAAAGGATACGCGAAGTCTTCAGAGAGAAAGTAGTGCTGAAGAAGCCGCTCCCTGACAGACAACTTATTTTGGAATGTGACGCTTCCGATGTAAGTTGTTCGTCGCATCTTTACCAACTGGACGACAATGGCGAGGTCCGTGTAATAGGAATGACGTCACGCATCTTTAATGCAGCCGAACGTAATTATGGAATTTCAGAGAAAGAGATGGCTGGTGTAATTGATGGCGTGTGCAAGTTTAAACACTATTTGGTAGGCAATTTCTTCAAAATTCGCAGCGACCATCAATCGATACGTTTTCTGCTGTTATGTAGGCTTACGTCACAGCGTCTGATGCGTTGGGTACTAACTTTGAATATGCTGACATTCGAGTTCGAGTATGTGAAGTCTAAGGACAACTTAAGTGATTACTATTCCAGGTACCCACCAAATACAGGGGTTCAATTTGATAAAGCAAAGAAATTAGTGTTAAATGAATCTCTGATGACAATACTGACCCACATTCCGAGTCAGTTAAGGGAACTGATTGCAGTGTTGCCAGAGCTGCAAACTTCTGACCCTGTATTTGGCGACGTCAAGAGAAAGCTGCAGAACCAGGAAAACTCAGGGAAAACAGCCAGCGAGAACCACGAGTACTTGCTCTCAAATGGACGGCTATGTAAACGTGACCGTTCCGGTTTACGGATTTGCATACCGGAAGTGCTTGTGCAGCCATTGTTGGAATATTACCACAATGAGCGAGGACATCTGTCTGCTAGCAAACTTGTGCCAATGTTAACTGAATATTTTGTATGGCCGAAGATGAGGAGTGCCATAAAGAAATTCTCAGCTTCCTGTGGTTTGTGCCAGAAAGCATCCCCCCCTCACATGTATCGTTCGGGACCACTAAACCCTGTTTTAGTGCGCCGCCCTGGGTACATGGTATGCCTGGACTGGTTGGGGCCTCTCCCTGTGGGGGTAGGCAACGTGTCGTACATCCTTGTATGCGTGGATGCTTTCTCCAAGTTGATAGGCCTGTATGCGTGTAGAAGGGCCACCACAGACACAGCGTTAAAGAAGCTGAAGGAGTTCCTGAAACTGTGCCCGTCTGCTGAGATCATATTGACGGACAATGGGACACAGTTTTCAAGTGCTAAGTGGAAGAAGGAACTCTCGGACTTAAACCTTAAGCCCATCTATAGTACTCCGTACTATCCCCAAGGAAATATGGCTGAGGTGGGTGTAAAATCGACAGTGAGAATGTTACGAAAATTGTGCCATGACAAGCAGAGGGAATGGCCCAAACATCTTGAGAAAATCGAAAAGTGTCTCAACTCAAGCGTACATCTGTCGACTGGTCTAAGTCCATTTCAAGTGCACCTGGGAGAATCACCATCGAGAGAATTGGCGAGATTATTTGAGATCCCAGAAGTAGAGAGACACAAATCGTTGAAATATTATGTCGAGCTAGCAACAAGTAATCTGAAGAAGTCAGCACAGCGAAGAAAGAAGGCCTTCGATAAACGTCGCGAGCCAGCGCGTTTCGAGGTTGGAGATTTGGTACTGGTGAGAGCTTTTCCCAAGTCTGACGCTTTCTCTGGCATAACCAAAAAGATGATGCTCCTTTACACGGGACCTTACTTGACACTCTCCACTGCGCAGAATAATGTCTGCACGCTCGGTGATCCTGAGACTAGAGAAGTATTAATGAAGAGAAACGTGTTTCACCTAAAGAAATACGTTCAGCGTGAAACCACGCCCCCTCAGGACCCAGCTGACCTGATGACGTAGGAGAAGCAGGAAGTAAACACAGCACGTCATACAGGATGGAGAGCAGAAGAAGTATACACTCCCAGACGCACCTCCTTACGTCTGGCGTTCAAGAGAGTTGTTGCGCGGAGTGTAATACTACAGAGGAATAACTATATAATGTAGAGAGATGAATTACGTATAGAATGATGAGGTATAAAGTGATTATGATATGTTAGGGATTATTTTTATTTGTTATTAGTGTTTACTATGTTATTAGTGTCAGAATATATTGATGTATTTAGGGAAATTTTGTGTAAAGTTAGTATATACGGAATATGTATGTGATTTACGTAAAGTAGATTGGCACCTCTTCTGAGAAAATGCAACGATTAAGCGATTAACGGTTGCATTTCCTTAGGAGGGGAATAATGTGAACGTCACATGAACTGTGTTGTAAGATGATTTACATATTTAATTTTTGCGTGAAATTATGAATATTATTTCAATTTAATTAGGGATTTGCATATAAAGTTTATTGATTCTTACATATTTATCAGCGGGAGCATATAATTTTTATTAGTATTTTTAGGTATATATATGGTATATTTTGATATTAATGAATATTAACTTCGAAGAAGATAGCAAATTCTATATTTTAGATACGCTAGTTTGCTTGCATAGAGGCAGAGAAAGTCTCACAGAAAAAAAAAGACTTAAAGAAAGCATGTGTGCCTAACGGAGCGTTGGACTCCCACGTCGTGGAAGTTTTTGGAATCAATATAACCATCTTCATAAGGATAGAAAACCTAGGAGCTTCAGGTTTTGCTTAGATGGATAGCTAGTCTCATTTCTTAGTATTGTTATAGGTAGTAGCATACACTATCACTACCGAGACACAGTTCCTACAAAGACAATGCCTTAAAAGTCATAAAATCTTTAGCGTATCGATGTGAGAATGCAGGATACAAAG
Source organism: Thermobia domestica (assembly GCF_964235325.1). Classification (NCBI taxonomy): domain Eukaryota; kingdom Metazoa; phylum Arthropoda; class Insecta; order Zygentoma; family Lepismatidae; genus Thermobia; species Thermobia domestica. The sequence goes on from NC_137469.1 coordinate 91,086,904, forward strand.
AGGTGCTAGTTTTTTAAGACACACCCCTTTTTAGCGTGTTAGACTCTTGTAGCGTCCTTTTGCCAACGGAACATTCCCAGAGAAAGAGAAGTTGACAATTTCAAAATTATGGACGAGTCCACTTAAGCTAGAGTGGTAGCTGTCTAGAACGTTGTTTGTAATTGTTCCATGACATCCGCTAGATGTCTCTGTCAAAATATAGTTATCGTCTGCTCCGCTGATATATGCTTTGTATGGTAATATGTGTTATGTAATGTAAATAAACTTTCTGGGTGTTTCCGTAGTATTAGACATATGTAGCTCGATATATATATTTTGTTTTGTATAAATGGCTTGTACTAATGACAGTTTTAGGCCTAGTTAATGGTTATGGAAGGTGTTCAGAGAGACTAACACATACCTCAGTTTTTTTTTAAATCTAGCCGAGAATGCAATACTGTTGCAAGAGAGAAGCGAACTTCCAATCAGTTATATAATGCTTATTATCATGTGTCAGGCTACTTCAGCCTTGTTTAGAGTCATTTTAATTTGTTTGTATTTTGTATAGCTCATTTAAATTGTTTAATTATCATAAGTAATCAACTCAGAAAACACAATCCTTCAATGCATCCGTTTCTGTAATTTACCATATTCAATGTCACTTGTTCAAACAGTTCCTGGTGTCGCCGATAGGTGGCTTCACCTGTCAAAGTGTGTAAGTAAACATGTCAAGTGACGGAGTTTGAATAAGTTTGGTGTTTATTTTAATATTTCTTGTAAATACAGCACAGTGTGTGTGAGTGAAAGATACTAAACTGAAGCTTGATTATTAAGCAATCTAACACACATAGTGACATTCAACGATGTTATTGAAGTGATCTACAAAGTGGAAAAGAATATGAAAAAGTGTGATATTTCGAGTTTTCTAGGTCACTGGAAGCTCACAGGTGAGGGATGCACCTTCACCCCTATTCCAGTGGAGCGGGCTAGAGTGGATTGGCCCAACCCAAAAGTTGAAAGAAACAATGAACCCGGAAAGAATATAACATTACTGGGGACAACCAGAAAGGACAGTTCTTCCTGAATCGCGATACAGTGAGCATCGAACACTGAAATTCTTAGTCGTGTTTAACCGTCAGCTACTTGAAACTTTGTAACATTCAGCTATGTGTTAGACATAACAGTGCGTTAAGTACAAACATATACTTAGTGCGTGTGTGCTTTGAAATGGGCAATCTTAGCGAGTTTACCTTCGGTATTTCTTCGTTTAATCTGAACTAACATTCTCGTGGTGGAATGCGAGAGTAGGAGATACCGACAATATTTACAAAAGTGTGTTTTACAAAAGTATAAAAGTGATATAAGACAAAGTGCTACATGTATCACAAGTTACTAGTGGGAAGAGACAATGCTTTACCCTATATTTTGTAAAGTGCTTCGCACCAGTAGTAAATTTTGCCATTTTTACGTCACACGCCGTATCAATTGTTTACGTTACTAATAGTGAAATCTAAAGCTAGTAACATCATTATTGAAGAAAACTCAATGCCGGATTCTGGGGGCAATCTTCAATGCTATCTTATAGCATAGTTTATTTAATCACCATTGAATACAAGAACTGAGCCTTTTGCTTGTATTAAGTAGGCGGGTTTAATGCAAGAGAACGTCAGTGTGTCTGATGATGATAGGCTAGTGAGAACTTTCTTCAAATATAAACATATTCTCTAGTTTTATCGCACCAAGGACTACCCTTTTGAACCGCCACTGGTGCTACTGAAATCCAATGGCAGAGGAAAGATGACGGTTGACAGCGCCTAGCAGCACGACAGGAGGAAAGGAGCATGGTCCACAACATTGGAAGAAACCCTACCAGGAAGTGCATCCAATAGTGAAAGCAGAGACACTTCAAGTAAGAAGAGCGCGACGCAATAACCACAAAAGTGCACGAACGATAATTGAGAGCTCAAAAGTGTGATAAAGAAATTTTGAAAAGAAATATATTTTTTTTTCTTTCTCAGGTCTCATAGCGAGACCGCGCGCGCGAGTGCTCTTGTAATAATAATATTTTTGTGCATCTGGAATTACGGAAGTGGTGCATTAAAACAGGATTACCACTGGAATGTTGACTTCTTTTATTGTTTGCAGTTTGGCCGCAAGGTAATGTGTTACCCTTTTGTCTATCTTGTTTGCTTTTCAGGCCAGAAGCTGGGTCTATCAATGGATCGGGATTACGATGAGCGTATTTTGGGCATCTTTCGCATACAGGATGGGTGTTAAAACCATAGTAAACCTGTAAATTAGAGTTTCATGCATAACAGGAATCTTGTTTATCTTTTTCAAAATTTTAATTTTATTCAATCTAAGACTCTACCGACTGACTGAATTTAGTATATTAACTTTGTGGCAGGAGGTTGCAGTAATTTAAAGTAATTATCAGTTTAAATATTAAGATTCCTCCCACATTTGCATTTTGAATATTAATGATTTTCGTAATTTATTCATATTATGCAATCTCGCATTCCTCCCGCTCACACGTTGCTCAACCGTATATTACAATATTGTGTAACTCATTGTTATAGAAGAAACAGAACAAATGACTTCTTGCAACAAGTTACTAAAAACTACAAATTGCTAACCCACTTGCCGCAAATGAATGACCATAACTAACAAAAAGCCTGGTGTGGTCCCGTAATTTAGCTCTCTTGGAGACGATATAGTGTGATGGGTAACGGCTTATATTGAAGAATTTGATCTTGATGATAATCTGTGCACCCGCCAACTGTGTCGGATTTAAACACCGGTCATGGTTCAGAGTCAGTTACCATCCTTTGTTAATATGCCCCGTCCTTTATAACCGTGGTATTGCATAAAGACGAAAAACAATACTTATGATGAAACTTGAACTCAAATAACTGTGGAAAGTACTATATTTACCGATATACTATTTGTTTAGAGCAATGTTTTAATTTTCATACAGAGGTCATATTTTTTAATTCACAGAAAATGTCAACTTTCCATACTTTGAATCGAGGATGCAGTGGCTCAATGGTAGGGCGTTCACTCTGGTGTGTGGGGTACCTGGTTCGATCCCAGCTCGCGCCAAGTGAACTTTGTGGTGAACAAACACCGTGTACGTGGGTTTCTTCGGGATTCTCCCGTTTCCTTTCACTCTCTTCATTTCACCATTTCATTCATTTCTCATCACCGTTTCCTTTAGCCTACACGGCGTAACCTTGGGACATAAAACTCAAAGATTTCATTTCATTTTTATGCTTCGAATCAATAGAACTTTTTCCACTTCACTTTAAGAGAGAAGTTATTTCCAATCCTAACTCCTTCCTCTCTTCCGGCAGTTACGTTTAGGTTTTCTCTTTTTTAATTATTACGTGCTAGATTCAATTTTTTGTCCCAAGAAACAATTCTTTACTCTTACACAATAACTTGTCTTCATAATTCTCTAGTTCCCTTCCATAATTTTCAATTTCATAGTTTTCTCCAACTTTACTTTGTATATATTTGTGTGTTTCAACTTACTATGGAGTCAGATGAAAGTATAACTTAAACACACATACGGTAGAGCCCTTTATTTTTCTCATCTGCTTACACAGTACGTCAGCAGTTTTGCGTTTCGTGTAGAAGACATAGTTGTCAAGTATATTGATATTGAATTCTCACGTTGAAATGTAGGCTACGTCGAAGCTGAAAAGAGATGTTTTTATGAACGGATAGGATTATGGAACATATTGTAGCGAATATGCTTAGCGTTTGAAATTTATATTGTAGTTCCTGCTAAACGATCATTATAATCCGCGCTACCTCTATTTCATATTTTAAATATATATATTTTTTTCATTGCGAGCGGTAGTTACTAAGTTACACTGCTGCGTTTTGTATAGCGCTGTCTATCATAGTGTTTTCTTTTCCCTTTCAAATCATACCTTGCCTTAGTATTTCCGCTTTCCTCATTTTTCCCTTTTGCTTCCAGAAGAGAAAAAGTTTGTGTGTGTGTGTGTGTGTGTGAATACATAATGTCTAGTTTCAACTCAGAATGTTCTGTTGCTATAGCAACAGAAAAAAGTCAGGTATAAATGTGTCTGGAACGTGGTAGAAAAAAAAGAAAGAAATGAGAGGATGGTAGTACGATAGCTTTGTATATATTCCACCGCCTTTCTTACAAAGCTCTTGACGTAAAGTTGGACCTTGTTTTTTTTTTGTTTTTGTTTTTTTGTGCTTTTGTCAAACAAAAGAAGAGTTTTCCTTTAAGAACAAGTGACATGATTTGCGATCATTGAAAGATGTAGTGAAGGATTTCAGAAATGATACTATGATACAGGGGCGGATCCTGGACCGACTTCTGGGGGGGGGGGCGGTGGGTTGTCATACTGCTACTTTTAAGGGCTCCAAACTTTGGGATGGGTTTTATTTATATATATAAAATAAGAAAGTTTCCTCTTTTGGGGGGGAGGAGATCGCCCCGATCGCCCCCCCCCCCTGGATCCGCCCCTGCTATGATGAGTATTCATTAAACTCGGATATTTACGCACTGAACGAACAAAAGATGGTCGAAATTTTGCACAAGTAGTTCTTCTCTGTGTATGGACCTCGATAAATACTTTTCCGGCGATGTATTGTCTAAGTAAATTTCGTAGGCAGTAGTTAGGGATGTGCCCCTACCCATATGGATTGCTAAACAAAATTCAAAATATCTGTAATACGCGCATTTTCAGACTAAGGATATGGTTTCACCTATCAGCTTTTAACCTTCTTAAAGTTTTGTAATGACTATTGGGGTGTGAAAACAATGTAAAAGTATTTGAAAACAGGGTATACATGCACTGGGCATTATCCTGTTGAAATATGGTGTCCGAAGTAGTCTGAAGGGAAATGTATGATCTCGGCTTCTGTAGCGATCGCTGATGAGATTGCTGTCAACGCGTAGCAGCCGAGGTTCTTGTTGTGCAGAAGAACATACGTATAATCATATCTACCAATCGACAATACACTCTAGGAGATCGTGTTCACCACTATAACATCAATCGCGTATGCGCCCATCTCTGAAGGATAGGCTGTAACTGGACTCATCCGAAAACATGACCATCTACCACTGAACTCATTAGCGACGATATCCACGTGCTCATATTCTTGAGATGTTCGTGGTCCTGGGTCAACAGAAACCGGAGGCATGCGGGGTACCAGTCCAGTGTATGTCCAACCGTCGATGTAGCCAATATCACATTCGTTGTCTCCAGCGTCAAGGTAACAATATGAACGATGCAGTACTGTAACATAATAAAAATTTGGTCAAGGAAAAATAATTGTTTATTTGGGATTTGTAAAAACTGTATAAGAAGTAACATACTTATCAGCGCCAATAGAGCAAATGGTGTGTACGATGTTCCATTTGGCTGATAACGTTGCATTAGAGATATGTCAACTCAAACGTTGAACCGCCAAATTCCACATCAACCAATACCTTCATTAACTTGGCCATGCACTATTTTACTGTATTAAGAGACTTTAGCACAGATTGGAATTATATGAAGCTCAGCATGCTTTTTCTATATCAGCTCTCATATAATGAGATATTAAACATCAAGTTCCCGAGCTACGCAGAGTTGCGTTGCATGGTAGTTTTGGCGCCTAATTTATGGCTTACGCCCTTTTGATCTCATTCAACAAAATCCATGGTGTTATTTGCCCTGTAGCTTTATGCATAGAAGAAGTGTTTGCTCTGAAAAAAAAATCGCTTTTGTTCAAGAGTTGTTGTATGGACTAACGAACATGCGTAAGCCTACGTTACCCGTTAAGATGTTAACGGATTAATTCCATTAACAAACCTGGCCGAAATAATTCATCTAGCTGTCTATTGCAAGAAATAAAGATAAAAAAGATACCTTTGTTCAAGAGGTGTCGTATGAAGTAAGGACGTACGTACTAACATTGCAAAATTATAAGAGTCGCTTGCATGATCCTAATAAACAAAATTAAATGTAGTAGGCTCATTAGACCTTTATTATGGACAGCACGATATGTGAACCACACTATGGGATCCAGTAGCTTATACAGAATGATTTTTTACGGCACTCTAGTGATCGCACGGAGTCGTGAAGTTTAACCTACATTACCAAATTCAGCATCCAATAGAATGCGAGGGTATGTCTCGGTCGATAGCCCCATCTGTGAAATTTTGTCAGTGTTGTCTCTCGCGCAATATGGAGACCATTTCCTGAGGGTACACTGGTGTCAGATTGCTGCTAAGTTAAGTTTTGTTTATTTTGTTGTTGTTGTTGTTTTATATTTTTGTTATTATTATTGTTATTGTTTAATTTCAACAATTGTTAGTGTTTGTGTTATAGTTCTTTAAATGCTCTTTCGTCATCGCTCGTTAGCCATGTTTTCTAAGTTTGGGAACATCGTTGGTGCCAAGGTCGCCCATATTGGGGTTTCCAAGGGGGGGGGGCAAGTATACGCGACATTCCAAATATAGGTTGAAATTTTGCTGTAACTTATGTAAAAATTAAATTGGGTTTTTAGATATTCCGAAGTACGATTTCCTCTAGGAAGGGCAAGCGCCCCACCTTGCCCCTCCTGATGGACGCCCTTGGTTGGTGCATTTCTGTTGTTTTATGTTTTCTCAATGCGTTCGGAAGGCAGCTTCACGAATTTTGTCGAATTCTTCCGATGCATCATACGTGAGGCAAAGCAGTTCTATGATTGATGTAGAGTCCAGGCTTCACGAGTCTTCGCGATCACTATAAATTCAATAAATTGCAAATTTTGGCAAATCATGAACATGCAATACTGAAATTTGCGTCAAAAAATGTAGGACATTGGAAAATGAAGTGTATGTGCGGGGAAGTCGGCGATCTTGATTTCGACGTGACGACTAACGTCTGTTGTCATGTCAAACACTGGTCTTCAGTGCCCTGTGATTGTGTTATGCGACAGTAAAGGAGAACAATGTGTAAGACAGAGGTGTATATAAATTCATCGTTTATAACTATTGGGTGATATGTTCCTTTGGACAGTGTAAGACCTCATATTTGAGAAAAGATGGCGGTAGGGAGGCATTAATATTCGACATGAAATTGCTGCGATATGGAAGGACATCTTGTAGGCCACTTTCGCAAACGTAGTATGTCGCGTTCAGCTCTGCCTAAAGGTGGTAGCAATCATTTCTTTCATCTCCTCTAGCACGACACATTTTACATGAGGTAAAGTACGTAGTTATACAAGCATGCCCAAAACCTAATGAATAGTCTTCGTGATATTCGGAGTTTCTTGAATCCAGTTCCGAAAAATCGTCTTGTATGATGTTTCTTTTTTATATGTTCCGTGTCATTCAGTCACTGTCAGTGCTAAGTGGATGCCAAAAATATTGTTGTCTGCGTATTGGGGAAAAATTATAAAAAGTGTTCTATGCTATTGGGAATGTGAGTCCGTAATGTTAAACGTTGATTTTTATCTAACACTATTGATAGCATTTACTTAGAAGAGTTGAAAAAATGCAGTAAGAAAGTATATAAAAAAGATAAGGCTCTTTAGTGGAAGATCCTTTTATCTGCTGGGTTGCTTCCTTGGAAGAAGTACTTCAGAGTAAAATGAAGAAAACGGTAAAGCATGTAATGTAATCGTTCTTCTCTTAAAGCTTCTTTCCTCAACTTACACACCAATACACGGACACGAACAGATAAACGATTTCTATTTGCTACTTGACTTTCCGATTTTCTTCTTTGGAGAGGAGAGAATTCAAGAGGAAAATTAATATATTTTTAAAATCTTAAAATTTCAAATACAAAACTGTATTTGTTTGAATCGAGAAGAACTGTGAATCATTGGGTTCACGCTAATGGGACTCATAAGATTATAATGTTAGTATGTCCGCCCGTCCGTTACTCCACACTTTAGCTCTTAAACGAAAGGGAGTATTTGAATTATGCTTTTTGCAATAGACAGGTAGATTGATTATCTCGACCGGGTTCGTTAATGGAGTCGATAAGTTAATACCTTCACGGGTAACTATGACTTCAACGGTAGCTTTCCACATCTCATTTCCTATTATTGAAACAAATGTGGTAGAAGTTACATATTTCGCCGTTAGATGGCAGCAAACATCCTCGAACGGTGACATCTATCGGATGAAATTAAAACTTCTAGGCGTGATCTTCGTTGCTGTCTGCGCTCGGCAATACGTCTACCTATCATCTAGATGGCCGAAATTCGATCCCCAGTAGATTCATTATCTATCTATCTATCTATCTATCTATCTATCTATCTATCTATCTATCTATCTATCTATCTATCTATCTATCTATCTATCTATCTATCTTAATTTCAATGCGGCTCAGAAGCTCACTAAGTCTCTGTAAAAATGAGTACCTGGAGAAACGTTGTGCGGTTAAAATCAATGTTTTTCAAAGGAAATGGAAATTTCTGTTCCTACCTTAAGACCCTAGTTGAAGACTGGCATAAAGTGCCACAAACGAAGTTTTTCTCATTGATTGATTGATTGAGAGTTAATGGGGATGTCAGCACGATCCTCGAGAAATCTTTGAGTATCAAACACGAAAATAATATTCATTGTTATTTCGGAAATGCTAATTCTCATAATAAGGGGGCAGGCTACTAAATATTTTTCAAAAGCTAACAATTTTTCTTTTGCCCGTTTTTCTTAAGTGAAAAGAGATAATGAAATGTAACTTACCACAGTAATAGATAGTGTTATTCTACATCCCAAAATACGAATTGGAAGAATTTTCAGTGTTGCCATCCATAGAAATTACAATGTGACCAGAACTTGAATTACCCAAAAATCTAGGTTAAGGTAGCGACTAGAAAAATAAACTCAACAGTAATTGATGACTTATAATGCTGTCTATGTTCCTTGTTAACTACTTTTTTAATAACTTACGTAAATTATTACAAAGTAAATAAGTTATTACAAAATAAATACAAATATTATTTAAAAAGTAGTTAACAAGGAACATAGACAGCATTATAAGTCATTAATTACATTAAAAAAATAAATAGCTAAATACATAGTCCAGTAATTCCAAAATTTATTTGACATTTGCAGTTTTGAAAAGTAAATAATATGTCTCAAAATTTAAATTAAAATACCGTGCATGATTTCTTCGTCGCTTTTTTGAAATAAGTCAGACTTTCGAATGAAAAATTTGGGAATTAACTCAAGTTTTACAAACAAATTACTCATTCTGTCCGCTCCCCATAGCAGGAACTAGGTTGCAGATATCTTCTGAAAAGGTAGTTAAAAAAAAATAACGCTTATCCTTGGCTCGAAACGTTTTTTCTTAATCTATTAAAATAAATGTAGTAGGTACGATAATATAATGGAAAAAATTGGATAATATAATGGAACAAAAGCATTTATAGAGAATATAAATCCCCCCTTCTGTTCCTACGTGAAATCATAAACAGAGATGTAATAGAGGGTACACAGGAGTATGTTTAAGGTTAATTTAAGAGGGTATGCTGACAGTAGAAGGAGAATATAGTACAGGGTGGTCAGGAAGTGGGCGTATGGTTTCAACAGTATAGTGTTAGTTATGGTAGAATGTCTGTATACAGTTACCTTGAAGTCTTAAGAGTCTTAAGAGTCGTAAACATCGGTATGATCACCATCCATGTCGTAACACAGCTGAATTCTGCGCCAGGTTCTCGCAGATGTTTGCGGAGATACTCCGGAGTCACAAGGGTGAAGGCGTGCTCCACAGCTGTTTGCAATTCTTGCGTTGTGTGATATCGAGTCTCTCTTACTTGTTGCTTTATGAAACCCCAGAGAGCATTTTCTAGTGTGGTCAGATCGGGACTTCTTGAAGGCCTGGCAAAGGAAGCTGGTGAAGATGCACAACGTCTTCCAATCCAGCGGCCAGGAAACGTCTGACTCAGGTAACTGCGCACGTGAATCGCGAAGTGCACTAGTGCTCCATCCTGCTGTATCACAGGAGTGACTTCGATACCATTTTCTTCCAGTTGAAGCACCAGCCACGAATTAAGTATTCTAGATAAGAAGAATGTCCATTAACATTGTCTTCTAAAAAAATACCAATTAGGGGTACGCCCACTTCCGGACTACCATGCATATAAAACAGTCTTTGTTATTTTTATCTAAGGTGCAGAAAACTCGCAAAGTGAGTACTAACAACTGATAAAACAATTGCCTTTGTCGGCTTGTACAGACTTGGGCAATAGGCATACGCACTATTTACCACTAGCTATATATATCTTAATCGAAAGCCCTCATTAAGTTAAACAAAATTGTACAGAAGAGTGTAAATTCTCATGCCTAGTTTTCGAGAAAATCGATTTTTGTCAAATTTAAAATTTTATGCTGTACAGTATCCACCGTTAAAATTAAACTTATATTGAGGTATTCTCAATAAGCTTTCCATTATGACACTAGGAAGACGACAGTACATGGTATGGTTAATGAAAAATAGGTCAAAATTAAGCTATGAAGAAAATGATATCTTAAGGGTATATGATATATAAAATTATATCTCATGAAAAGTTTCCGAGAATATCCACAAAAATGAATTTTTTAAGAGGTTAAAAAGTACCCCGCTTGTTTCCAATAATAATTGTTGGTTTTTAGTATGCTGGAGCAGGTCGTTTATTCCTTTAGTATGTACGGTAGATGTAAAAGAGATACATTGTTACAGTAACTATCAGATTGTATGAAATTGTTGTTTGTGTCTCCTAATGGTGACACAAATACTACTTGGAACAGCTTTCCGTTAGCAACAAGTAATGTATTGGTGGAAAAACTGCAGCATTTCTGTATACATAAATATCGCACACGTAATAAACAAAAACAAAGAGAGAAAATATAATTAATATGTAGTATGCTTGAGGGTATTGTGGTTATAACAACTCATTTACACTTAATGAATAATGCGTAATTATTACAATTTATAATGGATTTTCTCTTCCCCTTTGGTTAAGAGTGGATCATAAATTGCAAGCTTCCATTTCACTCTTCTCTCTTTTTCTTCTTCCCCTTCCCCCAATGTGTCTCTGAACGTAGGAATCAATTTAAAGCAATCAACAATTCATATAAATCGTTTGATTTTTAAATGTAGTTTTTCCCACGATAAATATTAATAAGTTGGTGGGAGAAGTTACTTATTTTTCCCCCCGAGTTTATTGTTTTTTTTTTAAAAAAATATTTTGTTTTTCAAAATAGTAAAAAGAAAAAAATGAACATTTTGTCGCAATAAAGGGATTGTATAATGCTACTAGAAATAACTTTAGAGTGTGGTGGAGTGGATGTATTACTCGTGTGATACATTTATGCAGGCAACAAGATTGTGAAGTAATTTCGTTATTTACACATGGTGTCAAACTCATGAAAGTGTTACCAGAGGCACTGTTTTTGTGTGAAATTCCTCGCTTGTGAATAAGTTTTTTCAAGGAAACTAAAAAGAGAAGTTAAACATAATCAAATCTATGTGATGGAAGTCGGGTAAGTACTTTAAGTGGTTTTGTGTTAAGTATGTAAAATTATTTAACAAGAGATCAAACATTAAACCATGCAGATGGCTGTAAACTTAATTGTCCTATATCAGAAGAGAAAGAATATATAAAACTATTTAACATGTCTTCTAACTGAATTGTTCTATATGAAAAAGAAAAAAAAATCTTTGAAAATTAAAGAATGCTTTTAAACAGCATTAATATTAATCCTTTTACAGTGTAGTTTTTTTTCTCTTGCAATGGGCTTGGTAACCAAAAGTTTAAGAAAATATTTTCACAGATAGAAATCAAGACTCAATTCAGGTATGGTGAAGTACATACGCAGGGAGTTAAAAAAAAGGATAAGTCATACACTATTCAGTTTTATTCGTGGGCCATTTGCCCACCAATGTTACATACAAATCAATTAATTAAGAATATCTCCATTTAAAACTCATATTTCCAATCCTTTTTGCGTTCTTTCCGATTTAAGAAAAAAATATAGTTTCATTTGTGCTCACTCAATTAATAGAAAGAATTGCACGTCCTACTCACGTCTGAACTCCAACTCTCGAGTATGCACGTGTGTCTGCTCTCAGTATCACATATCAGACCAAAAAGTAGGTTAGTAAGAATACATGGAAATGTATAACACTGTAGCTACGAATGATGATTTTGTCAAATTGAATTTGGTGCAAACAGCACAGAAAATTTTTGCGTAACGAAGCTGCGAAAAAAAAAAAAAAACAACAGTGAAATGTTCCTTTTTCAATAATTCGGTTTCCCAAATCTCCTTTATATACAGGTTGTTTCAAAACAACACCCGACAACGCTTGGGAGGTGATTCCTGACACCAAGATAAGACAAAAAGTATAAACCAATCTGGGTCCACAAATGCTTCGTTTCGGAGTAATAGGCCGCCGAAAACATGAAAAATGAACTTTAAAGGTCTATAGCTCTAAAACTATGAGACCTACCGTAGTCGGGTCAAGACTTCACTGAGGAACTACTATATATCTCCGCCCTCTAAAAGTACATGTTTCAGAATTCTGCGATAGTCACACAACCATTTTTATAGAGGGAATTTGGCTACGCTCATAAAATTGTAGTACTCACTAACTACCTCCATAAAAATTGTTGTAGTACCACAGGATTCTAAAACATGTATTTTTCGATAGCACACATATTAGTTCCTAAGTGAAGTCTTGAGCCAACTAGGGTAGGTCCCACAGTTTTGAAGCTATGGGCTTTAAATTTCATTTTTTTTTTCATGTTTTCGGCAGCCTATAACTCCGAAAGGAAGCATTTGTGCACCCAGGTTGGTCTATACTTTTTTTCTTATCTTGGTGTCAGAAATCATCTCCCAAACGTTGTCGGTGTTGTTTTGAAACACCCTGTATATTTTTACTATGCTTGTCCGTGTGTTCCGTCCGTTCGGGAGACGAAACATGTCAAGAGCTACTTGACGGGTCGACATTAATTTTGGTCAGGATACAGAGAGTCATAAGTTAAAAACTGAGTTCGTTAATGGAGGTGATCGATTCGTCGGAGGTGGTTCAAATTAATCATTTTTTTGGTTTTAACGTTGATCACTATAGAGCAAAACTGGTAATAGATAACGAGAAACGGTTTCCTACAATCGATTAAGCGTTTCAAGAATATATTCATTCTGTTTCCTGCAATCTATTAAGCGTCTCAAGAATATATTCACTCTGTTTCCTACAATCAATTAAGCGTCAAATATATATTCGCTCTGTTTTCTACAATCAATTAAGCGTCTCAAGAATATATTCACTCTGTTTCCTGCAATCTATTAAGCGTCTCTAGAATATATTCACTCTGTTTCCTGCAATCTATTAAGCGTCTCTAGAATATATTCACTCTGTTTCCTGCAATCTATTAAGCGTCTCTAGAATATATTCACTCTGTTTCCTGCAATCTATTAAGCATCTCAAGAATATATTCACTCTGTTTCCTGCAATCTATTAGGCGTCTCAAACCTATATTCACTGTGTTTCCTGCAATCAATTAAGCGTCTCAAGAATATATTTAACCCCCATCCTCAACTCTGCAATAAAATCGGAAGTAATATAAATCAACTACAACTTCCGGTTTCAATATTCATCTACATAAGCAAAAACGATAAGAGATAGCGAGAACCTTTTTTTAACGTTCTTAAAATAGGCACTATCTTCTTTCTTAGCCCTCTATTCCCGTGATCGGATCGCAAGCTACTAGTAGCTTGCGGGGACGTTCCGGTAGATTGTGTTAACGCTCCGGTTGGCTAACTTTGATTCTTCCACTATAAGCTGACGCTAACAACAAGGGCCGCTGACGATCAACAACAGCTTGTTTCTCCCGCGCAACTGCCATTAACAGCTTCATATCGCAGTCGATTGTATACACGTGGGGTTGTTCACGTTATATTTTTCGTGTGTATTAGACATTTGCTAACTTGGATAGTTTGATGTTATATTTACTAGAAATGTAAGTTTATAGGCAATAAACAAATGCATTTTTTCTTTTTTTTTTTAAAAAAAGTTGATAGTTCTTTTGGTTCGTAGCTTACAGTAGAATTTAAAAATGGTACGGTAGCTCAGAAGCTTCGTAAGTTTGCGACCACTGCTCTTTTCAAACCGGAAGTGGAGACGAAACTCGCTACTCGGTATTAACGATTTACCCTATAGTGATCACTATCAGAACCAGAAGTGGTTGATTTCTAGCAACGACCTCAGTTAACTTTTGAGCTTCAACATCTTGGCCAAAATTGACGGTAATCCATCACACAGTTCCTGAGATTTCAAAATTGATGGTAATCCATCAAATAGTTCTTGAGATTTCAAAATTGATTGTGATCCATCAAATAGTTCTTAAGATTTCAAAATTGATGCTAATTTATTAAATAGTTCTTGAATTTTCAAAGTTGATGATAATCTTTCAAATAGTTCTTGAGATTTCAAAATTGATAGTAATCCATCAAATAGTTCTTGAAATTTCAAAATTGATGGTAATCCTTCAAATAGTTCTTGAGATTTCAAAATTGATGGTAATCCATCAAATAATTCTTCAGATTTCAAAATTGGTGGTAATCTATCAAATAGTTCTTCAGATTTCAAAATTGATGGTAATCTATCAAATAGTTCTTCAGATTTCAAAATTGATGGTAATCCATCAAAATGGTAATCCATCAAATAGTTCTTCAGATTTCAAAATTGATGGTAATCCTTCAAATAGTTCTTAAGATTTCAAAATTGATGGTAATCCATCAAATAGTTCTTCAGATTTCAAAATTGATGGTAATCTATCAAATAGTTCTTCAGATTTCAAAATTGATGGTAATCCATCAAATAGTTCTTCAGATTTCAAAATTGATGGAAATCCATCAAATAGTTCTTCAGATTTCAAAATTGATGGTAATCTATCAAATAGTTCTTGAGATTTCAAAATTGATGGTAATCTATCAAATAGTTCTTCAGATTTCAAAATTGATGGTAATCCATCAAAATGGTAATCCATAAAATAGTTCTTCAGATTTCAAAATTGATGGTAAACCTTCAAATAGTTCTTGAGATTTCAAAATTGATGGTAATCCATCAAATAGTTCTTCAGATTTCAAAATTGATGGTAATCTATCAAATAGTTCTTCAGATTTCAAAATTGATGGTAATCTATCAAATAGTTCTTCAGATTTCAAAATTGATGGTAATCCATCAAATAGTTCTTCAGATTTCAAAATTGATGGTAATCCATCAAATAGTTCTTCAGATTTCAAAATTGATGGTAATCCATCAAATAGTTCTTCAGATTTCAAAATTGATGGTAATCTATCAAATAGTTCTTGAGATTTCTAAATTGATGGCAATCTATCAAATAGTTCTTCAGATTTCAAAATTGATGGTAATCCATCAAATAGTTCTTCAGATTTCAAAATTGATGGTAATCTATCAAATAGTTCTTCAGATTTCAAAATTGATGGTAATCCATCAAATAGTTCTTCAGATTTCAAAATTGATGGTAATCTATCAAATAATTCTTCAGATTTCAAAATTGATGGCAATCCATCAAATAGTTCTTCAGATTTCAAAATTGATGGTAATCTATCAAATAATTCTTCAGATTTCAAAATTGATGGTAATCTATCAAATAGTTCTTCAGATTTCAAAATTGGTGGTAATCCATCAAATAGTTCTTCAGATTTCAAAATTGATGGTAATCCATCAAATAGTTCTTCAGATTTCAAAATTGATGGTAATCCATCAAATAGTTCTTGAGATTTCAAAATTGATGGTAATCCATCAAATAGTTCTTCAGATTTCAAAATTGATGGTAAACCTTCAAATAGTTCTTGAGATTTCAAAATTGATGGTAATCCATCAAATAGTTCTTCAGATTTCAAAATTGGTGGTAATCCATCAAATAGTTCTTCAGATTTCAAAATTGATGGTAATCCATCAAATAGTTCTTCAGATTTCAAAATTGGTGGTAATCCATCAAATAGTTCTTCAGATTTCAAAATTGATGGTAAACCTTCAAATAGTTCTTGAGATTTCAAAATTGATGGTAATCTATCAAATAATTCTTCAGATTTCAAAATTGATGGCAATCCATCAAATAGTTCTTCAGATTTCAAAATTGATGGTAATCTATCAAATAGTTCTTCAGATTTCAAAATTGATGGTAAACCTTCAAATAGTTCTTGAGATTTCAAAATTGATGGTAATCTATCAAATAATTCTTCAGATTTCAAAATTGATGGCAATCCATCAAATAGTTCTTCAGATTTCAAAATTGATGGTAATCTATCAAATAGTTCTTCAGATTTCAAAATTGGTGGTAATCCATCAAATAGTTCTTCAGATTTCAAAATTGATGGTAATCCATCAAATAGTTCTTCAGATTTCAAAATTGATGGTAATCCATCAAATAGTTCTTCAGATTTCAAAATTGATGGTAATCTATCAAATAGTTCTTGAGATTTCTAAATTGATGGTAATCTATCAAATAGTTCTTCAGATTTCAAAATTGATGGTAATCCATCAAATAGTTCTTCAGATTTCAAAATTGATGGTAATCCATCAAATAGTTCTTCAGATTTCAAAATTGATGGTAATCTATCAAATAATTCTTCAGATTTCAAAATTGATGGCAATCCATCAAATAGTTCTTGAGATTTCAAAATTGGTGGTAATCCATCAAATAGTTTTTGAGATTTCAAAATTGATGGTAATCCATCAAATAGTTCTTCAGATTTCAAAATTGATGGTAATCCATCAAATAGTTCTTCAGATTTCAAAATTGATGGTAATCCATTAAATAGTTCTTCAGATTTCAAAATTGATGGTATTCTATCAAATAGTTTTTCAGATTTCAAAATTGATGGTAATCCATCAAATAGTTCTTCAGATTTCAAAATTGATGGTAATCCATCAAATAGTTCTTCAGATTTTTGTCTGCCGCATAGACGAACACACAAACAGTGTTTCTTCCAGACATGTTTTGGGGAGGCACTGCCCCCCAGAGTTCTGGGAGTGCTCCCCGGAGGAGACCGATAATAATACGTCTATAATATAATAATAAATAGAATAGTACCAACAGTGCCCCCCCCGAAATACTAAGTGTACCCCTCCGGAACATTTTTTCTGAAAGAACGACTGCACACAAACATACTAAAATACGTACATATATAAAGGAGATTTGTTAGACCAAACTTCTTAAAAATAAATTATGTATATACATAACACATGAACAAACTTTTATAGCAAACCCTAAAGTTCATAGCAAACCGACTTGTAAAGAAACACAGACGCACATAGAAACATGGAATAATTTTGAAATATATACAAAGTACAAAATCTATAAACTGTTTTGCATAATTGTAAGAAAAGTGTTTAGTTAAAAAACTTTATTTCAATAAAGAAATTGCATCATCTTTGTGCATGCAGGTGCACAATTTAAAGTCAAAGCAATGTTATTCCTTCAGAATTTACTTTAATAATTTTTATTTCCAACTTATGACAAGAGCACAAACGAACGAAATCTGATCCTGTACTAGAAAATAAAGATTTTCCCAAGTTTCTGATTCTATAAATGAAATAAGAACTTCCTTTTTAAATTTCTTGTTGCTTACACTCTTAGTTGAAAGTACTTCTGCCACCTACCATGCACTAAATTTACTAAATGTCCATTTACTTTAAAACTTCGTTGTTTCTTATACTCAAATCGCCATAATTTTCTCCCTTCGAATACGTAATTATTTTCCTCCCTACTTATAGTATTTTTGTAGGTTAATCATACATTTAACTCTATATTGAACTGTAGAATGTGGTTTGTCGACTAATTAGCAATTTTACTAATTTAATAATCCTTCAATTGAAACTATATATTCTTTCAGAAATGTATTTTCGTTTACTCAATGTAACCACAACTGATAGTCAATCAGGGGTGTAGCCAGCAAGTTGTTTTAAGGGGAAACCATAAGTTTTGGTGAGGCTGGGCATTTTAAATATTAAAAGCAAAACCAAACGTCTTCTTCCAGACTATGAAACCATTAAAAGCTCACCATACAGGTCATACATACATACATACATACACTGAGAAAAATGTAGATGACGTCCTTAAAAAGGTAGTAATTCCTGCGAAATTCCTGTAGTTTTTGACTTAATAGTAGTTATGAATCATTAAGTGGGAGATACCGTGAGTGTAAAAGTTTGGTCACCCCTACAGATTTATTGTTCGGGTCATATACATACACAATAGAAGGGGGGTCAAACTGGCGTTCCAGTAGATCGAGAGTTATCACGTCATCAATATAGCCGCCCGTGAAATTTCCAATAGAACTTTTAAACGCGTATAATTTCCTTCAGAAAGAGCTAAAACTAAAGCTCTGTTGTTCCAAACTAAAGCAAATTAACTGCAATTTATACACAATTAGTTGCTGTATCTGTATATGGTGCCATGTTTGAGATTTATTGAAGCAAACTTAAAAAAAGTAATTTTTTGACACTCGTTTTTAATTTTTAATCTGAATAACTACGTATTTATAAATAATTCTAAAAATATTGCAGTAACAAAAAATATAGATCTTATTATGATCTACAAAGTGGTACCAATATATTTTCTGTATCATTTCACATAAAGTAGTTATGTGATTTTATATAAGACATTGTGTGGTGGTTTGGTAGCTGTAATTTATAGGTATGTTATAATTGTATTATTAAATAGGAGTTAAAGATGCTCTATCACTGCAGATTTAGTGTTTAGATCACCTAGTTAATAACCTAGGGTGCCAAAAATGAGATTCTAATACACCGAAACTTATGACGTCATCAATATGACCGCCAGTAAATATTCTAGTAAAATATTTAAAACTGTATAACTTCCCACAGAAAGAAGATAGAATCGTATTCTTTGCACCAAACTAAAGCAAGTTAATTACATTTATACAAAATGAATATGTATTTGATGCAGAAACATTGACCAATCTTTGGGTATCCTTATATTTGGGCTTACCTTCTGTCTCATTCCATGATCTCGATCTTCACGCGTCTCGCTTTTTATGAACGTTTCATAATAAGTGTCCCAGACAACATGTAATGCTAATGTTTTTCTTCTTTCAATTTTAATCTGCCTCTAGAAACACATATAAAGGTAGTCTTCAAATGTTATAGAATCGACTGTAAAAGCAACAAAATGAATTAAGGCTCCACCATCCCAAATAATAGCATGATAATTTAAAGGCTTGGCTGAAATGTCATCGGTTGCTTCATTGGTCTGAACCTCATTCTGGAGGTACACAAGAACTGTCAAATTTCTTGGAACGGTACATCTTGTCAACTACTTGCAATTGAAGGAGGACATTCTTGAAATTCATAAGCAAAGATTTCGTCCATAATTGCTTTTCTTGATTATGTAGCTATGCACATTTGGCCCAAAAGAGAAACATTTGATCTTAATATTCTCATTTGATTTTCTTGTACCCGCTTACGCTTTGGTGTTTTGAACAGGAAAAAAATATTTTTTTCTGTATTGAGGTGTCAAATGGTTCATTTCTTTTAATAACGACTTGACTCACGAAACTGTCATATTGTTGCTTACCTTTATCCAAAAGGATTGACACTGATTCTTTGTCTTTGCTAACGCCTCCTTGAAGATTCACTAGTTCATTACCGAACTCGAGAAATTGATCTCCATCCTTCCGTATCGTTTCCACCATGTTCTTTACATTACATAGAACAGGGGCGGATCCAGGACCGACTTCTGGGGGGCGGTGGGTTGTCATAATACTACTTTTAAGGGCTCCAAACTCTGGGATGGATTTTATTTATATATATAAAATAAGAAAGTTTCCTCTTCTGGAGGGAGGGGGCGATTGCCCCGATCGCCCCCCCTGGATCCGCCCCTGACATAGAAAATCTTCTTGTCCTTTTGCCATTTCATGGTGATGAAAGTAGCCACACTCATTATATGCTTTGTCTTCATTCCCAGAAGACATTTTAGTCTTCAAGTCGCTTATTTACTTCAGGAGCCAACGTAGATCAGTTCAGAAGTGCAATTGGATCTTGAGTTAAGCTAATTACTTCCCCTGTTCTCTTTAGTGTCTTGTTTAGCAGTTCGTGGCCTTGATTGATTGCAATGGAAAAGAAATGTTTCTTAAAGCTGTTGATAGTGAACCTTCCAATCTTGAACTCATTAAGAACCGATTTTGGTACTTGTTTCATGACTTTAACATGGATAGGAACCCATCTGTCATAGTGATAGTTTTCACATGCAAAAAGGACACCTCTGAGATGTTCCAAGACTGCAACATAAAGTTCAAAATTTTCCTCTCTATGAGCACGTACAAAGATCAGCAACAGAGTCTCTTAATTCCATAACAAGAATCCAATATGCAAACGTAGAGTATATACTGTTGTTCTTAACTCAAGTATTAAATTCAGTTTCCGGTGGTACTTCTTCATAAGCTTCATTGAGGAGTGTCTGCAGTGCTACATATGTTATCTGATAGGCGTATCCAGCCCTTATGACATGTACAGCTTTTAGAATACCATCTGCGATTTCTTGAGAGGCTAAACCAGCTTCGACAAGAGCTTAAATCCATCATGATTCCTGCAAGATATCTCCAATCGCCCACTAAAAAAAATTCTTTAAATAAAGATAACAATCCACTATTGTTTGGCTGCACTTTTGTTACTAACTTCTTATGATACGCTGACCAAGTAACTCCAGCACTTAATTGTTCAGGAAAGTGAAAATAAACTCAGTTTCTCCTAAGATGAAAACTAATGTTTCCATAATTAGTTTGTCAGAGATTTTAGATACAAATGATTACAATGCAAAACAGTATTGCTAACTGAAATATTATGAAACTTCATTCTGTAAAAATAAAATGTTGTCAACTCTCTCATTTCTTACATAATTTTTAACTCTGAAAATGGTATTCAAAATTTATAGATAACAGTATATAACGGGATCCTGGACATTACAAATTTATTTTGTATAATCTATAATTAACTTGCTTTAGTTTGGTGCAAAGAATACGATTCTATCTTCTTTCTGTGGAGTTATACAGTTTTAAATATTTTACTAGAATATTTACGGGCGGTCATATTGATGACGTCATGAGTTTCGGTGTATTAGAATCTCACTTCTGGCACCCTAGGTTATTAACTAGGTGATCTAAACACTAAATCTGCAGTGGTGGAGCATCTTTAACTCCTATTTAATGATACAATTATAACATACCTATAAATTACAGCTACCAAGCCACCACACAATGTCTTATATAAAATCACATAACTACTTTACGTGAAATGATACAGAAAATATATTGATACCGCTTTATAGATCATAATAAGATCTACATTTTTTGTTACTACATTTTTTTAGAATTATTTATAAATACGTAGTTATTCAGATTTAAAATTAAAAACAAGTGTCAAAAATACTTTTTTCAAGTTTGCTTCAATAAATCTCAAACATGGCATTATATACAGATACTGCAACTAATTGTGTATAATTTGCAGTTAATTTGCTTTAGTTTGGGACAAAAACGACAGTTTTAGCTCTATCCTGAGGGAAATTATACTTGTTTAAAAATTCTATTGGAAATTTCACGGGCGGCCATATTGATGACATGATAACTCTCGATCTACTGGAACACAGTTTGGCTCCCCTTCTATTGTGTGTGTATATGACCCAAAGAATAAATCTGTAGGGGTGGCTAAACTTTACATTCACGGTAACTCCCAACTCAATTTAGTATATGGATTCATACCTACTATAACGTACATCAAACGTATAACTGAAAACGCATGTTTTATAATAGTACTTTCCGTATAAGTGTTCCATTTATACATACTTCCCCTATGAAACAATATAGACGGTCAGGATCTCACATACAAATGGACATATATAACATACAGCTAAGGAATGTAACATAAGTATATGCATGCGATATACGGAAAACTGTTACATGCCAGACATCCTGCAATGGCAAGATGTAACATCTAAGGGCAGTGCCTATGTAGCATATGGATAACGTATGCTCTGTACTTATTTCTGTAGTAAGCAAGAGGATTCCACATATTTGTATAATATACCGCTGTCTGGAGAACGGATTTTTCTCAGTGTACATATTCAGTGGCGTATTTAGGGGGGTTTCAGGGCTTAAGCCTCCCGAAATTTTATATACCATTTTAAAGTAAATGAAATATCTTGCAGAATTTTAACATTTCTAGGCATAAAGTTAGCAAAGCCTCCCGAAACAAAATCGTAAATACACCACTGTACACATTACACACATATATGTGTACATCATTATTATTATTCGTGTAGATTTACAATAACCCATCATTTAAAAAAAATCTTCATTTCTCTTGCTTTAGATGATTGTCTAAGTCATATTGGATTGTTATTTTTTGGTGCGTGCCCAAATAATTGCATACATATTGATAATTAGGGCTCGGAAGTTGAAGACCTAAAAATTGCCTAAAAAGGATATATATAATCTAAAAACTGAAAAAAGGACGTAACATTAAGACCCAATTTAACTAGAATTACATATTTAATGAATATAATGCTCAAGAAATACAAGCTTGCGGTAAGCGTACGCGCCTTTGTGTGGGAGACCCGGGTTCGATTTCAGGCGGGAGCTCATGTGGTTCGGATTCCAAATTAATCAGCAGGTCCCGTCTCATATAGCCTCGCTACTGAAAGGGACGTTAAACTCAAAATAAACTAAAACTAAATACAAGCTTCTGGTAGGTTAATGGTCTGTCCTTTTTCCACAAACTGAAGTACAAAACTAAAATAAGAAAATTTCCTCACCCTCACTCCCTTGCTGAAAGACATTGTTACGCCTCCTTTATCTGACTTGTGATTGTTGCAGATTTGGTCCTATCAGTCCAGTCGTTGAAGTATGTCCTATCTTTTGAATTTTCTTTACTAAAGAAAAGCTGTTTAAGAGGTGGTGGTGATTCGAGTTAATGGCCATTAAATTTATTGTCGGAAGATGAAGTGCAAAAAAAGACGTTAAAGACCTATAAAAAGCTTAAAAAAGACCAATAAAAAACGCCGAAAAAGGCGAAAAAAGGACAAATAAAATCCGTCATTTTCTGGCCTACAATGACCGAAAATGAACATATTATGTTAAGTCTCGTCTTCGGGCACTCATAAAAAAATGATTTTTCCTCAACTTTCGGGCACTATTGATAATATACGTAGGGTAGAGTAGAGTAGAGCAAGGTAGTCACAGTATGTTAGGTTAGTAGAGTAGGTAAGTAAAGTAAGATAAAACGTCTGCTAGGTCAAGTTAGGTTAAGTAAAGTTAGTGCTTGTATGTTGCATTTACAAATGCATTTTTGTGGTATCGCAGTAATACGAGTTCCTATAGCACCTGTAACTATTACATACTAGTAACGATAGGCTTATTTGTACACTGTACTAAAATGCACTGCCAGCGGAAAATGTACAGTACTCCAGAGAACATTTCTGGAGTACAGTACTGCCAGAGTACAGTACTCTTTCATATATACTCATTTATTTTAACCATCGTATAGCACTTGTAATATTTTCACACTAGTAACCTTACACTTGTAAACACAAAATACAACTGTATTATAGGGTGCAAAGGTACTCCACTCCGGAAATACATATGAAATAAAGTGCTATTTCATATGCCCTAACTGATTTTAATGTACTACTTGTATGGCGGACTATTTCACAGCTATTATTATTATTATTATTATAGTACAAATTGGATAATTGAATTCAGTCCTTTTAATTCTTTTAAGACTATGACTTGCTTTATTTTTTAATCTAATGTTTTTATTTTACATTCTATGTACTGTAAACATTCTTCATTTGCTGTAAGTAAATAAATGTTATACGTATAAAACAGATGAATCTCATTTGTGAGGAGGCAGGAATTCGTTTGGGAGCCGGACCGCCATGACTACATCATTGTGGTCGAGGTAAGGAAACAGCGTAGCACAAGAATTACTTATTATGAACTCAATTGTGCAATGCATATTACAATAGAACAC
This sequence comes from Thermobia domestica, assembly GCF_964235325.1. NCBI lineage: Eukaryota > Metazoa > Arthropoda > Insecta > Zygentoma > Lepismatidae > Thermobia > Thermobia domestica. The sequence goes on from NC_137469.1 coordinate 91,110,900, forward strand.
GGTTTGTTTTGTATGGCAGGATTGAAGTATACGAGCAAAATACTGATGTAAATATTGCATGATTTTCGAATTAATTATTTTATTTCCTACAAAGCTAGAACTAAAATTATTGAGTTAGCTCTATTGTCTCTGTTGCAAGGTGAATTAAAGTACAGTAGAGCGTCGATTATCCGAACGTCGGTCAACCGAACGACCGCTTAACCGAACTGTGTACTCGCTCGCACCTGTTACTCTCCCACCCTACCGTCCATCATCCCCCTCACTCCCAAACCAAGTTTCCCACAGTAGTCGCCGCACTGAGCCACCGCTGGCGGAACATTGCTTCTAATGGGGCCTTCATAAGGCGCTGCTGACCGGCCAAGCCGCCAGTCGCTGTGTTTCAACAATCAGCACACTTCTGTCGGTTTGGCACTGGCTGTAGAAGTACAGTCCAGTACAGTGCAGTACAGTACAGTGCAGTACACTACAGTACAGTTCAATTATCCGAACAAACCAGTTTTCCGAACACCCATGTCCCCCAATTACTTCGGATAATCGACGCTCCACTGTATTGGAAATATCCTCGAACACATCGCTGAATTTCAGATACAGTAATTGCTTTCATCAAAAAATCTCTATAAACCATATAAAATAGGGACTTGAAATTTTGACAGTACTTAGGACTTGTGACATAGGGTGCCACTAAGGAAGGATTTTTTGGACACTCGAAGTAGAACGGGAAGAAATGGAGTAGTAAAGGGAATGTCTATATTATATCGGAATCCCTTATGGTTACAGACATGAAATTTGGTATTTGGACGTGCATGTCTTTCGTGGACCGTAACTATATATAGAGCTTGATTTTCGTTTAATTTTTGTTTGCAATTAAAACGTAAGACATACGGTACAATGAATAGTCCAACTGCAAATAAATGATAGAAAATATTTTATTAACTATATTCCAACAAGTGTTTTCAATGTTCCTTGTATGCACAATGCGGGCCACAAGTTCCCGGACTAGGGTCATTGAAAGAAAAATAAGACAGCTGGCACCATTTCTTTAGTTTGTTTACTCAATATAGGCTCCAATTTGAAGCAATACACTGCTAAACACATCTTTCCAAATTTTTCATGGCATTGGAAAACTCTTCTGCGGGAACCCTGTTTAGCTGATCGTCCACAGCTTTTTGAATCTTTTGATGGTACCAAATTTTTTACCTTTTATCTGGAACTATATCTTGGGGAACAGAAAGTACTCTGGAGGAGACAGGTCTGGAGGGTAAGGAGGATGACAAAGTTATTTTTTTCTGAGCCAGAAATTGTTTAGCAGAGGAGGAAAAAATCCCGAGTGTTGTGCAGGGCAGGACAAACTCAATGAATGCGTGCTATTAAGCGATCTAAAACATCTTCATAGTACTTCTCATTTACAGTGCAACCTTCTTGCATGAGCTTTTTGTGCACATCTTGGCTGTTGAGAAACAGCACTGTTTTCACACGCGATTTTTGAAAGTGCAGTTTCTTCATTCAAAAACAGTTGTTCGGCTTAATGGTGTATCACCATAAGAATCATTTTTATCGTGTTTGTTGCAGACATATCGGCTTTACAGCAGAATTTAATCGGTATGCATTGTTCGTCCTTATCCATTTCGGACTCTGACACAACAGCAGTGTAAACCACACGTATTGTCTTATAAACTATTGTAACTACACTAACGCCAATTTCCATTCTTGTTACGTAGGTCTAGTACTATGTAATTCAATCGATTTCTCATAAATAGCATTGGTAAAAAAGCTGTAAAAGGATTCAGCATATAAAAGTATGTAAGTAGTATTATGTACTTGCATTCTTCTACACCACACTAAAGATTTTAAGTCGCATATAATTGCTTGAAAAGTACAAGTTTTTCACAAAAAAAGATAGATTGCATGCAAATGTTGAAAAGTACCTTTTATGTCACACAAAAAAGATTAATTACATAAAACTACTTGAGAAGTATCTGTTCTACAACACAATACATAAATTGTATATTGGTTAAGAAGTAATTGTTCCGTCACACAAAAGAAAGATAATTTGTGTACAGTCAAAGCAGAATGTATTCAATAATAAATTAGGAATTGTAAAGTTTCAATTTCGGTACGATTAAATACATTTTTGCTGCTATGTGTTGCGTTATCCATTAGGGGGTACTGAACAATTCTGATTCAGAGGAAGGAAATAAACTACTGTGTAGTACTAAAAAAAATGTATACAATTGCTTGAAAAGTATCTGTTCAGTTACACACAAAAAAGAAATTGCATATACAATCACTTAAAAACATTTCACACTTTGTCACAAAAAGGATATATATATATATAGGCCTATATATATATATATATATATACATCTATATGTCTATATTTACACTATGTGATCAAAAGTATCTGGACACCTGGCTGAAAATGAGTTACAAGTTCGTGGCGCCCTCCATCGGTACTGCGGAATTCAATATGGTGTTGGCCCACCCTTAGCCTTGATGACAGCTTCCACTCTCGCAGGCATACTTTCAATCAGGTGCTAGAAGGTTTCTTGGGGAATGGCAGCCCATTCTTCACGGAGTGCTGAACTGAGGAGAGGTATCGATGTAGGTCGGTGAGGCCTGGCAAGAAGTCGGCGTTCCAAAACATTTCAAAGGTGTTCTATAGGATCCGAGTCAGGACTCTGTGCAGGCCAGTCAATTACAGGGATGTAATGGTCGTGTAACCACTCCGCCACAGGTTGTGCAGTATGAACAGGTGCTCGATCGTATTGAAAGATGCAATCGCCATCCCCGAATTGCTCTTCAACAGTGGGAAGCAAGAAGGTGCTTAAAACATCAATGTAGGCCTGCGCTGTGAGAGTGCCACGCAAAACAACAAGGGGTACAAGCCCCCTCCAAGAAAAACACGACCGCTACCATAACCCCACCACCTCCGAATTTTACTGTTGGCACTACACACGCTGACAGATGACGTTTACCGGGCATTCGCCATACCCACACCCTGGCATAGGATCGCCACCAGTGATGCCAATTGAAGGGAAATTTCCCTTGGCGCAGGGAAATTTTGAGTAAATTTTGGAGAAAAGGGAAAAAGGGAAATTCCTTGTAATCTCTCAATATTGCAGGGAAATTTGAACCTCTCTTCAATCATTTATAGATTGAATGTATTTACGTATCTGATTAATCTCATTAAAATTCAGTATATATTCAACGTCGTATTTATTCCAAACATAATCCGTTGCACATATTTCATATAAATTCTCACAAGTTATCTTGCTTTGCATTCGTTAATATTTATCAACATTACACATCGATCAACATATTCAGTTAAATTCGAAACATTACAACAATGCTTATTTAAAATTTTTTTTTTATCAAAATTAATCTTCCTCTTGTTGAATTAAATGCAATGCAATAAGATGAAATATTTCTCAATTAAATTATCACTCCAACTATTATAACAGTTTGGTTTTCCCAATCAGAAGATATTTTTCCCAACCAGAAAATTGATTGTGAAGAGGATTAATCGATGTAAGAGAAGAAAATCTGCGTGTCGTGAATGTAAATATGTATATATGGGCGAATACTGGGTCATTAGCGTGTGTGTGTTTGTGTAAGTTTACAGATTTTCTGATAACTGTGGGCACAGAATTATAAATTCTTAAGAATTCCGCATCTCTAAACTCTGTATTGTGCTTACGAACATTCCTCGTGTACAGCCAAAGACAGTAGCAGCTAGAGTTTTCTTTGTTCGTATTCGTTTCAGTAAATATGGGAGTGCTGTTCTTAAGTAAGTACATACCAAATATATACTTAATATTAGGTTACATTAATATTAAAATCTATCATGATATCTAGGATAAAAATTAAATTTACCTAATATTTATTTTATATTTTTATCATTTATTTAGGTTGTCCGTCCTGACCGAGGTATTTATAGGGTTTTTCCTCAGTCACACCAGGCAAATGCAGAGATTGCACCTTTAATATAGGTCCTGATTTACACCTTTCCATATCCTTTCCCCTCCTCTATCGCGATGCCTTAGATACCTAAACAACAAATCAAGTTCAAATTCTGCGTAAGCTAAAAGGAAGGCTGTCAGGTATCTGCTTGTGTGTGGTTATAAGATTGGGGTGAGGGGGTGGAAGCGAAAACAATTAAAAATACGTTTACTAAATACAGCACTTGAACGGTTTGGATGAAGGGAAATTTTGTCCGGAAAAGGGAAATTCTGAAGCTTGTGAAGGGAAAACGGCTCTGAAGGAATTAGCATCACTGATCGCCACATTGTGTACCGTGATTCGTCATTCCACACAACGTTTTTCCACTGTTCAATCGTCCAATGTTTCCGCTCCTTACACCAAGCAAGGCGTCGTTTGGCATTTACCTGCGTGATGTGTGGCTTATGAGCAGCCACTCGACCATGAAATCCAAGTTTTCTCACCTCACGCCTAACTGTCATAGTATTTGGAGTGGATCCTGATGCAGTTTGGAATTCCTGTGTGATGGTCTGGATAGATGTCTGCCTATTACACTTTACGACCCTCTTCAATTGTCGGCGGTCTCTGTCAGTCAACATAAGAGGTCGGCCTGTACGCTTTTGTGCTGTACGTGTCCCTTCACGTTTCCACTTCACTATCACATCAGACACAGCGGACCTAGAGATGTTTAGGAGTGTGGAAATCTCGCGTACAGACTTCTGACACAAGTGACACCCAATCACCTGACCACTTTCAAAGTCCGTGAGTTCCGCGGAGGGTGCATTCTGCTTTCTTACGATGTCAAATGACTACTGAGGTACCTGGCAGCAGGGCCGTGCCGTGAGGGGCGAGCGGGGCGATGGCCCCGGGCGCCGAAGTAACAGGGCGAAAAAATCGGGAGAAAAAGGGGCAAAAGAAAAAAAAATTACTTGGAATATATGTATGTGGGCGCCGTCGTATACTCTAGCCCCGGGCGCTAATTTTCCACGGCAGGGCCCTGCCTGGCAGTAGGTGGCAGTACAATGCACCTAATATGAAAAACGTATGTTTTGGGGGGTGTCCGGATACTTTTGATCACATAGTGTATCTACCTATATATATATATATATATATATATATATATATATATATAAACGAAACACATGAAATAAATACAGTTGAAACATCACTTTAAACTGGATGCAATTCCGTTAATTGGAACGGAGAAGATGCACGCAACAACCGAAAGATTTAATACAGTGCTCGAGGGGGAACATGCAATCTTAAACAGCACAAAACTCCAGTCTTTGTTCGGATTTCGAAGTTGATCCTTAAACATTGAACAATTAAGAGACGTGAATATTGAGGATATGGGTCAGAAGTTATACAGGAATATTAGGATAAAGAACCTTACTCCATTCTCTTTTATCTTCGACTTCTGCTTTTTTTTCACATACTTCATTACTTTCCATCAACTGTGACTACTTTCCCTTTCACATGCATGTTGATGAGTGTAACAGTCGGTCACGCAGTGGATCAATATCAGTAACTTACTTTTCTTCTCACTTCATTGGTGAGTCTCTGGGAATCCGTGATCTCCCAATATCCTATTATATGAACTGATTAGAGAAGACGTAAAAAGCTTTAAAGAAACGCATTTGGTTCTTTGCTTTCCTCATTCTCTGTTAGTGAGACGTGCAAATAGCTTGCCATTTGAGGAAAGAATCGCATTTCATTTTGAGTCAGAAAAAGTGTTTGCAACTACACTTTTTGGTTAAATGCTTCTAGAAAAAGTTTTTACCGTATTCCTTACATTAGCTTGTTCAGGTTAAAATATACTTTATACTATACAGGGTTATTACAAATGATTGATCCACTTTCATGAATTCATATTGTCACAAAAATTTGCCCCGTATCCCTTTGCAGCCGAACCTCACTCAGGCTAGTGTGCGAGCTCAGGTTTGCTATTCTCAATGGGGCTCGCACTCACTCAATTGAAAGAAAATCCAAATTTTGGTCATTTTCTTTACGAAAACGCTATTGATAAACTAGCTGAAATGGCCATTCTTCGCGCGGGAGAAGAAAATTCAAAGGAAATATTTGAAAGGTATATTTGGACCCCTCTTTTTCTTCTTAGGATAGATGTTTGAATGGAAATGAAGAGTTAAAAACTCAGCTAGACTCACACGTAAATGCTAACTATGTTCAAACATTCATTTCAAGCCAAATAGTCTTTATTCTTTGCGAAAAAATTGCACCAACCCTGCCCTGTTGGGATATGCTTTTCAGTCAAAGTGTAAAGATAAAAACCCAAGTGCTAACTACGAATGTTAAAAAAAAAAATAAAATAAAAATAAAATAAAATTAAATGATTCATCCGTATTCTCACTGTCGCTATTTTATGAACAGAAAATGGATAATTAAATTCTATTTTCGACATAAATTTTGAAGCCGCGCTCCACCCCGTAGTAAAATAACGTATTTTTATTCAAAGTGACGTGATAAAAGACCAGTTAAAAGTACGTAGAAACTACATTTCAAAATTCATGTTAAACGAGGGACTGCGATGGCTCAGTGGTAGAGCTTTCAACTCTAGTGCATGGGATCCTTGGTTCGATCCCAGCTTACGCCAAGAGAGCATTGTGATAGAAAAAGTATCATATGCGTTGTTTTCTCCAGGTTATTCCGCTTTCTACCTCTTTTTTCATTCCACAATTTCCGTTAATTCTCATCATGACCTACACGGCATAATCTTGGAACATATCACTTAAAACGATTTAATTCTAAAATCAAGGACGTTTCATAACTTCTATGCAATCTAAACAGCATCAAAGAATTGTTGGTTGCCTATCCAACAGGATACATAGATCAGGAGGTACAGGTACAGTCAAGTTGGGACAAGAAACAAAAATCAGAAGATAGGGAAGAACAGAAAAGAGAATTCCGAGTGAATAAGGAACAAAAAGTAGAATTTCAGGAAGAACCGAAAGTAGAAGTAGAGAATAGAAACATGGCAACATCACATAGGAGAGTAGCAGTTTTCGCAGACATGAGTAAGTCACCAAAATTTGATTTAACAAAAGATCAGGATATAGTGGCGTTCTTTGACGAATTTGATGATGCATGTGAGATAGTAGGAACGAAGACGTTTGTAACGTTAGAGGAATTTTTGGATGAATTACAGAAAGTAGAAAAGAATAAGTGTAAAATAGAAAGAAGACAAAAGAAGGAAAGTAGGGATAAAGAAATAACGATGAAAGATTTGTTAAAGAGAATGAAAGAACAAGTTGAGAGTGAGGATAGTGATGTTGAAATAGATAAATTATTAGCAAAAAAAAGAGTTAAAAAGAAGGAAGAAAAAGAAATTAAGAAAGAACCAATTAGTGTATCTCAAGTTTCAAAATTACAAAAGAAAATTGAGGAATTACAAGTATCATTAGCAAATGCATCTCATCAGCAGCAAAATCAGGATCAAGGTCAGAAGTCGAATAGTAGTCAGAATCAAGGACAAAATGGAGAACAGAGGTCAGATAGAAGAAAAAGATTCAGAGGGAGAAATTTTAGAAATCAGAGATTTAGAGGAAATAATAGGAATTACGACAATAATCAGTTTCGAAATGGAAATAATAAGAATAATTACTATAACAATGGGAAAAATAGAGGAAATTTTGGCCGTGGAAATAATTATAGGTCAGGAAACGGACAAAGAAACTTTAGGAGAAATTGGCGCGGAAATAATTATCACATTGGCTATCAGAATCAGTATAATTCCCAATTTCAGCCAAATTTTCCCCAACAATACTATCAACAGATACCGATGTTATCTCAACCAGCTCCACAAACTCAACAGGTAGTGACAACAATGGTACCACAACAAATAAATGGGATGACATATTATGGTCAATCTAACCAGAATTTAAACTAAAGCAAGCTGTAAATGGACGGGGCGCGTTTACAGGGAATAGATTTAGAAGAATTGGAGAAGTAGTAGCCTCAATAGAACGTGACAATGAGATTATATTTTTACCAATTTGTATTGAAAATCGAAGGATCGAAGCTACAATTGATACAGGGCTCAATTATCGATAGTGAGTGATAATTTATTACCGCCGAATGCTATAGTCATTCCGGAAAAAACGAAAAGGGTATAACACAGAATTTGTTGACAATTGATAAGGTAGCAAACGTTCAATTTTCTATAAATGGTAAAAATTTTCACCAAAGATTTCGGGTTATTAAAGATTTTCCTAGTCAAATTTTAATTGGCAATGATTTTCTAAATCCGCATAATTGTCAAATACGTTATGGCAGGAAACAGATCATATTGCACAGATTTGGTCGACCGCCAAAAAAGGAGAGGAATATTAACACACCATTGAATTTTTCGGATAGAGTATCTTATATTCTAAAAGTATGCATGGTTCCAAAATTTGTAGTGACAAGGACAACATTTTTGCCTCCTAGAAGTAAAGTGATTGTTCCATTAAAGTTAGTAAATTCTTGGTCAAATAGGAAATATTTATTAGAACCAAGTAGAGAAATAGAGCGGAGAAGAAACATTTTTATTCCTAGGGCGTTGTTAGCTCCAAAACAAACATTACTGGAAATAGTAAATCCTACTCAGAAACGAGTGTGGTTAACATACAATACAGAGATAGGAAAAGCAGAAGATTATGTAGAGAAGCAGGAATTAACAAATCAGGGACTAACACAGCAAGAAATTGAGGAGGTGATAAAATCAAGGAAGGAATTTGTCAAGACAAAATTGAACATACGCGGAAAAACGGATAGTAGCATAAGGGGAAATTAGAGTCATGATGATAGATATTTTATAATTAAATTGCTATGGTTTAAGAATTAACGATAATTTTAAACTATAACAATTTAATTATAAAATATCTATCATCTTGACTATATATATGAACATATACATGAACATATACATGACTATTTACATGAACATATACATATAGCTCACATTTTAATACAAAAGCAACTCTTTCATTTTATTTTAGTTTTTTTCAAAAATGTTATCTTTTGTTTCGTGATACTGATTCAGATACTTGACTCGAAACTACATTGTACTACTTGCTTCTTTGTAGCTCTTTACAGAAATCTAGGGAATTAGTTGAAAGCCGATTAGCTTATATATATATATATATATACATAATGGGATATATACGGGATATATATGTGCTGAAAAGAAAGTGTTGTTTACTCTTCAAAAATATACGACCACTGTATGACTACATGATAAAAACACAAATAACTGGAGGAAAAGGTCCATGTTACTATATTATGAAAAGAAACGGACTATATTAAGGAAATGAACCTTAAACTTAACAAGTTTCATGAAGGAAAAGAGAAAGAGAGAAAATCTAAAGGAAATAAAATAGAAAGAAAAGAAGGGTTCTCTTCTCTAGCACCAATTATCTTCTTTGGCGAGTTAAAGCACAATTTTGTAAAAAAAAGAAAAATTACAGAAGAAATGGAAAAGATGAAGGGATAATGTTACGGCAATTAAAAAAGCAAAATATGTCTCTCTAAAAAAAGAGGGAAGAGAAGAACCGTACCTTTCTGCTCTTTCCCCAGTTTCTTCTCTACATTTTCTTGATCCTTACTTAACGAAGATCGAGCGCACGAGAGAGAAGATTAATATTCTGTAGCTTATCAAATTAATGTCCGGAAAATTTCACGTTAAAGGTAGCACAGCTAGATTCAGTAATGAACGAAGGAAATCTACTAAAGCAGAAGAAGGAACATGATCTGCGTCTTCGCAAATGTGAACATGTTGCATAATAAACGGCAGAAGTTGCTCTGGAGACTGGACTACCTGAAATAACGAAGTCAACTATCTATCAGTTTACGATGGACCTCATTGGCATCATTAGTATCTTGGAAGTGTATTTCGATTGAAAAACACCACCTCGAAGTTTCAAACTCAGAGGGGAGATGGGTCAGGGTTTAAGCTTTCAGAATGGTAGTGCAAGTTTAAAAGGTTAAAACTTGCTGCAACATCATGAATTCTACAATGTTAGAGCATACTTCAGTATTAGTTTCATGTTAATTGATGATGTGGTTTCCGTACAGCATTAATTTTTAGTTTTATAAATAAAATACTTTTCTCGAAAATTAAGCATGAGTACTTACACTCACGCATATGATTTTGTTAAGCTCAATAAGATATACGTATCGATTGTTATATATTATCTTTAGATTATCTATATCTATATCTATATATATTTGTAGAACATATATACTCGTATATAATCGAAAGATAAGACAAACCACAGATATAGGTATAGATATATAATCTAAAGATAAGACACATACCAACCGATATATCTTGTTGAGCTCAACAAAATGATATCAGTGAGTGTAAGTACTCATGCTTAGTTTCCCAGAAAACAAGTTTTTTATAAACCTAAAAACTGATGTTATACGGGAACTACACGATCAATTAACATGAAATTAATGCTGAAGTATAGTCTCACTAATATTACCATTATGACACTAACAAGACTATTTTTTTAACTGTAGGAATGTCTAAAGATGAGTTTACATATATTTACATAAAGAGTTCATATCGAACTGAACGAAATGATGTACTTGAGTAGTAACGTATGCAGAAATTTATTTCGGGGAGGGAGCAAAGTCTTTCGGTGGTCTAAATTCAACGAGGGTAAATTATGTAAAATTTGTAAAATTACCCCTAAAATTAGACTAAATTCACAGAAAAGCTGGGATGCAGGGCGGTCCGGTCCCCCCAGGACCCACCCGCTGCGTATGTCCCTGTGTTTAAGGGTAAATCCTCAATTGTAGAAAAATTCCGAGAAGAACGAATGTTTATGGGATTAGGACTAGGAATTAGATTTCTGGACTTTCAGAATCTATGGTCATGTTAGCTCGTCACGTATGAGGAATTACGTCCCTCGGCGATCATAGTAACCGAGGAAATGAAGGAAGTGTGGACTGGGACCTGTATGTTAGGTACCATCCCGACATTTACCTGGTGTGAATGCGGAAAACCTAGGGAAAACCTTACTCAGAATGGTTTGCCTGAAAAAGCTGTTACACCTTTCCGACTGAGTGTCCCCACCAGGAATCGAACCTGGGACCGCTCGCAGCAAAGGCGAGAGTGGCTAGCAATTACGTTACGCGTGGTTACGCGACTGTTTATGGTGATAAAAAATAACTCGTTGTTTGTCAATAATAATTGAGAGGTTTTATCCGACCGCAACAATTTGTTTATTTACGTAATATATATGTAGAAAAATATACTCTTAACTACGGTGACGCACCTCAGGGACGTACACAGGAGAAAGGTCCTGGAATCCAGACACACCCCAAAATCACGACTTTTTCGTAAATTTACTCTAATTTTAGGCGTGATTTTACAAATTTTAATATAATGTTATTCTCATATGGAATTTGGACTCCCCTGAAATAAATTCCTGTGTACATGTCTGATGCTCGTTACTACTTGTAAGAACTAGTTTTTTTAACTCACATAAATTGTAGCTCTAGTAGTGGGATCTGAAACGATAATTAACCGAAAACAAGAAAATTTAATAGAAGGGTATGAAAAAATTTGAGATGAAGATAAATGCAAAAAAAAAAAAAAGTTTTAGCTCTTACATCGAACAGTGGGAAACGCCACTGTCTTCTTCAAGAATTTTGAATAAGATAATTTTGTCTCTATAACTGCAATTTATCAAGTTATATTAAAGAAGAAAATAATATTGTAAAGAAATTCCCAAATTTAATGAACTTAATCAGACGTTAAACCAAACTGACTACGTGTTTACTCAATCCTCGATTGAAGGAAAGCTGCCACCGTATGACCGGAAGTTAAGCAGATGAATTGGTGAGGATCAGTAATTGATAATTTCCGATGGCTCTCATATACCTTAATTGCTTGTTGAAAGAGCATTCCCAATCGTTTTTCTTTAAAGCCATTCTATCTCTAAAGGCATTTAAACACTATGCAATCACTGCATGCAGACTTTTTATTGTTTTTTATTATTTATTATTATTGTTATATATTTTCTACATTGTTACATTATTACTATTTACTGTTATTATACAGGGTGTTTCAAAACAACAGCGACAACGTTTGGGAGCTGATTCCTGACACAAAGATAGGACAAAAAGTATAGACCCACCTGGGTGCACAAATGCTTCCTTTCGGAGTTATAGGCTGCCGGAAACATGAAAAAATGAATTTTAAAGATTCATAGCTCCAAAACTATGGGACCTACCGTAGTCGGGTCAAGATTTCACTTAGGAACTAATATGTGCACTATCCAAAAATACGTGTTTCAGAATCCTAAGGTACTCATGTAGGAATTTTCGCAGAGGGAGTTTAGGTATGGGCGTATAACTTGAAGTACTCACCAACTACCTCTATAAAAATTGTTGCGGAAGTACCGTAGGATTCTAAAACATGAATATTTGGATAGCGCATATATTAATACCTACGTGAAGTCTTGACCCGAATACGGTAGATCTCATAGTATTAGAGCTATGGACCTTTAAAGTTCATTTTTCATGTTTTCGGCAGCCTATTACTTCGAAAGGAAGCATTTGTGCACCCAGGTTGGTCTATAGTTTTTGTCTTATCTTGGTGTCAGGAATCACCTTCCAAACGTTGTCGGTGTTCTTATGAAACACTCTATTTTCTTTAATGTTACTATTATTAATATTTATTGTTATTGATATATATTTACTATTTATTGTTGTTATTATATATTTATTACTTAATTACTGACTTCGCAGTAAATATCAACAGTATTGGTCGGAAGACGAAATGAGTCAGAAAATAACATGTTCTCGTCTCGTTTCGATTCTCGGAAAAGTGTCCTCGTCTCGACTCGTTTTGTAATTTTACGTACAAAATGTATATCGTGATACTTTTATTTGGCTTTCATCAGAGTCCTTGTGTCACACGAGAGATCCATGAAAAACGTGATATAACAATTAAACAGCGACAAGGTTGGAAATCCTTTAAACGCGGAACGATGGTGATTGAAGGACACGAAACAAAACCTCTTGGAAGCTGTCTCATTGGTTACGCGGTTAGCGTACGCATCTCTGACGTGAAAACGCCCGAGTTCGAATCCCGACTGGAGCTCATGTGGTTTGGATCCCACGTTAAACTGTAGGTTCACGTCTTGTATAGCCTCGCTGCAGAAAGGGACTATAAACCCAAAATCGCATTTCATCAAATCACAGAACCATTTGGCTCTGCTATGTTTGTTCTCTCTCTCTCTCTCTCTCTCTCTCTCTCTCTCTCTCTCTCTCTCTCTATATATATATATATATATATATATATATATAGATAGATAGATAGATAGATAGATAGATAGAGTAACTTGGAAAGTAAGATAAAAGATGTCTGCTGTGTTGAAGCATAGTTATTCGTTGTAGTTTGTTCCATTCCCAGAGTTTGTGGTCCCCAGCATTGAATCTAATCTTGATGTCCCATTACTGGGATGAAATTAACAATATTACAAAGTCCAGTTCGAGGCCTAGTACGAATATATTTCAACAATATGAAGAATGGTTTGTACAATCAATTTATCAGTTTATAGTTTTTATACTATGAATCATGTAACACTGAAGCAGTGTTTGAGATCTGAGACTTGGCTGAACTAGTGTTACTCCACGAGAAGCGAGAAATTTCTTATTTCTCACGAATTTTGAAAATGTATTCTGCTCGTCTTGACTCTCATCTCGTCGGAAACACTACACATAAGTTACTACAGATTCTCTACAGAATCCCATCTGAAACGAATAAGAAATAGCAATCCTTGCTTAAATAAAAGTTTCAAAGTTAATGATAATTTTGGAAGTTTACAAAATACTCATTTTTTCATGTTTTCGAAATCTACGCATGAATGTTTATTTTCGTTCATTTCTTGTAACGTACTTTTGATCAAAACATTTTTCCTATCAATTACTAACGCTGATATTCGATTATATATACTATTATACTCCTATCAAACAGTAAAAGTGACTCATATCAATGCCTAGGCCATACTCCTATAGCTATAGACACATTAAATTTGGATAGACATCTCCTTTTGTCACGAAAGCACGAGACAAAATAAGATGTTTTGAAATACATATACTTAGGAAGTACATTGTTTTTGCCAAGAATAAAGTGTCTCATAATGGGAGATGAATCTAGGTAAAACTCGACATTGAAGACAAGTAGCAATGTCACAGAGTATATCACGTAATGGAGTTTGGTTTGCCGCAGTGAAAAGACAACATGAAAATTCAAGTTTTAATTTTTTTCCTTTACCCTTACTTTTCATTCCCTACTCAAAAACTTCAGTATCATGAATGAAATCTGGGAATTAAAAAAAAAAGAAGATATTTAGGTTTGTTGAGTAGGAAACTATTCAGTTTCATTTGAGCGTTGTATTGCACGGATATATTAGTATATTGTATCCTAAGCATTATACTAACCCGCTAATCTCAAGAAAACTGCGGGTATTCTATCAAGCAAGGATAATGTACGTAATTATTTCCATGGGGAACCAATTTTTGACTATCCATTTCTTGGGAGCAAAATGGATGCATCACTTCCATCAATAAACTCCATTCCTAATTTTTAACCCCTTTACAGTCTGGCCAAAATTGATGGCGATCCATCAAGTGCATAATTCTTGAGATTCTTTTTGTCTCAGACGAATACAGGAACAGTTTTTATTTATTTATTTATTTATTTATTTATTTGTAAATCAAACTCCTTACGAACTGATCTCATATTTCCGCGTTTTCGAATATTCCGCTTGTAAGGGGAAAAAGGGGACAATTTCAAAAATAAGAAAATTATTCAGAAAATACCCAATGTGAGGATGCATTTAAGTTAGAAATATGAAATTCGGTATATAAAGTGCTAATTAGAAATAAAAAAAGCGTGTTGCTTCATTTTAAAAAAAATCCACTTCTAACCAGGGAACTGTACGAATGGGGCACTCGAGTTGCCGGACGAAGTACATCACATGTGAAAGAGGATGTAAAAAGTTGTCCATATGCAAAATTGTATTGGCTGAGGGCAACATGGACGAGCGTGAGAGGCAGAAGAAGTGGGGCCTACAGTGGGACTTACAGTGCCCCACTTTTCATTTAACATTTTGAATTCAAATTCAAGATGGCTACTTTCAAGATGGCGACCATGATGTCCATATCCCCCACAATATAGCACCTCTTCTCATGTTCCACTTCCTATACATTTGACATGCATTTCTTTCACCACTCGGGAGCGAAACGTGTGATTCTACATATTTCTGTGTTATTAAGTCCCACTGTAGGCCCCACTTCTTCTGCCTCTCACGCTCGTCCATGTTGCCCTCAGCCGCTACAATTTTGCATATGGACATCTTTTTACATCCTCTTTCACATGTGATGCACCTCGTGCGGCAACTCGAGTGCCCCATTCGTACAGTTCCCTGGTAAGGGACGAAAGAAAGACATTTCTACAAAATTCAAACTTCTGATTTTATGTTTCTTTTCGTGGGAAGGTCACTTCTGCTACTTGTGAATACATGTATAAACAAATTCGACACGTGGTACATAGTTTCATAGTAGATGCATACACGGCTCTTTTTCACTTGAATTATTTACAAAGGTAAGAACAAGTTAAACGATCACCTTTTCCGAAAGATTTGCTTGGGTGGATACACGAATTCAAGCAACTGACAAGAAACCAATTACATTCACCGTTGTGGAAAACAGACTCTGCGGAGGAATTATTCATTAGTAAGATTGACAACGTTTACGATGAGAATTCCTATGGCAATGATTCAGGTAATGGATGTCCTTTGAATGATATGGGACGCAGGGGATTCTCTTACTACAAGGTAGCAGATCCGATGGCTTAGGAGAAGTTTTAAAGAGGATCTTCCAATTCAGACGTTGAACAATACAAAAGTACCTAAAGTCAAATACTTCTTTTCCAAACTATAGTTATAGTTTGTATGTTTATAATTTATATACATATTCCAAGGTATTCTACCATATAAAACAATAAATAAGGAAATAATTGGCAGTATTAAAATACACATTTAAAAAAAAATCGTTAAATAAGCATTACCTTTCTCGGCTCATACAGAAAAAGACATAAGTATTACACAAACAAACAAGTAAATAAATAAAGACTTTTCCTCAATTTCTGTCCTTCAAGAAATTATTCAGCCAGTTATTTAATTAAGTTCTTTCAGAAACAGAAAAACAATGCAAAAACTATACAGAGTATAGCCGTACTTGTTACAATAAATTTTCAGTCTTTCCACCTTAGTTCGCTGGGTAGCGCGTTTGCCTGTGGTGCTCGTGACCCCGGGTTCAATTCAAGAGCATTAAAATTCAAACCTATTACGGTTGTTATATTCCAACTGAAACATTAGGTATCAGTCTCATATAGCCTTGATGCTGAAAAGGAAAAAAAACTATATTTAAATAAAGAAACACCCATCAATAATTCAATTGTCTTCTGAGCAGAAACAAGAGTAAAAGAGGAAGTTGTGATGATGATCTTTTTTCATAAATTATAAGCAATTTTCAAAATTGTGAACTCTGTGCATTTTATCAATAGAACGAAATGAAATGTAATATCTCACGATTATGTCATTTAGGGTAAAGGAGCCGAATGAATAATGAAAGCGAATTATTATGAACCCTAACAAAACCTACGGCCACGATATTATTCACCACAAACTCACAATACTTGGGATCGAGCTAGTGACCCTTTGCATATGAAGGCTTTACCACTGAGCCAACATGACTCCCCTCTCCCACATTGGAATAACTATTTAAAGGAAGATGACAGTAGTAGAAAACAGGAGACCTTAAGAACGTACAAAAATGCCACGAACACAATATCGTTTATCACAAGGGTAAAATGATTGAAGGCATGATGGCTCAGTGGTAGAGCGCTTACCTCTAGTGTGTGGAGTCTCTGGTTCGATTCCTGGATAAATAAGTTTGTGGGGGACAACATCGTGTCCATGAGTTTACTCTGGTTGCGCCCGTTTCCTCTCATAATCGCATTTCAATGATTCTTCCATCATCACTCATATGCCTTAAACGTCATCTTCCCTAGCCTAAAGGGCATAATCGTCGGACGTTAAACTGCAAGATTTCATTTTTCAAATTGCATGAATTCGAGCCAAGAATCTTTCCAACAGGTGTGAAGGCTATCCACTGAGCCTCATGTTCTCATGGTTAACTGTGAGCAAGCCTACTCTAACAAAACAATATAATGATGTAAAACAAAAGTATTATCAATTTCGTTTGTTCTTCGATGAAATGTAGACTAAGAAAAGAGCGTCCAAGTTAAGTACACTCACATACGCCAAGAAAACTATGCGACACTTTGTTAATGCTTTTTGGAAGAACTGACATGGTTTTTCTTGTGTGTGAGGTGTGCTAATGGTGTTTTATTTCATCTAGCGTACGTTTTCTTACAAAGACTGAAAAGAACGAAGAAATAAAACGGACTATAGTAATGGAAAAGTAAATTTAAAGAAGTGAATGTGGTAGAGATCGCATAAAGTAAAAGAAATCGAACACTATATTCATAAATAACAAGTATTCACAAATTATTATTATTATTATTATTATTATTATTATTATTATTATTATTATTATTATTATTATTATTATTATTATTATTATGTTTATGTTTATGTTTATGTTAAACAGACGATTAGTATCAAAGCATTTTAAGGATGTTCACTGTGGCTTTCGCCATTTTTTATTTCATTATTGAATAATTATTATTAGGTTGCATAAGTTATATTTATTTGCTGATGCAATTTCTTTATTGAAATAAAGAGTTTTTAAACTAAACACTCATCTTACTATGGAAAACAGTTCATACATTTTGTATTTTGTATATATTTCAAAATCATTCCATGTTTCTATATCTCTCATATTATATTATACCTTGCTAATATTTCTTCTACAACAGTTTGACCATTTTTCTTCTTCTTCTTTACATGTAAAGATCTAAAACGTCAGGTTTCATTAAATAACAAGAAATCTACAATGAATTTACAAAAGATTACAATGGTAAAATTTATAATTATTTTGTTATATAAATTTAGGTAATTATTTCATTGAAAATTACATATAAATTTTGTAGTTTGTTATTCCAAATCTTAACGCTGACATCTAGATATAAATAATTTTTGAAAAGATAAGTTTGATCATAAACTATTTCAAATTGCAAATACGCAGTTATTGTAGGACTAGACAAAATATTTATTGCATTACGATCAAACTATGACTGTAATGACCAAGTGTCAAAATGGTACGATAGAAATCGAAAGCACAAAGATATATATTGAAGACACACATTTTAACTATTCGATTCCTAAGAAATCTCTTTATCTATATATATAAAAGAGAACGCACAAATCCTTTGTGAACTCATCACGCTAATACGGCTGAACCAATTTCTTTCATTTTTGGGGGGTTATTATGATTTGGACCCTAGATGGTTTTTATCATATCACTTTAATTTTTAATTACCAGTGTCTTGAGATAATTGACCATTCAAGTGTCCATACGTACAAATCCTTTGTTATTAGTTCATCATAGGTAAAAATAAACGTATTTATATGCAACCCGCATGACCATGTGACTCGGCGGGTTAACATAAATGACAGGCGCTATAATGTTAACATTTACTGCAATTTGAAAGCGAAAAAGTAAAAATTATCTAAGTAACAAAGTTTATTGCGTTCCGGGGTGACCGCAGCGAAGCGGGGTGAACGCTGCTAGTATATATATAATAATTGAAAATCACTATGTTTGTGACTCTAAATCTCCTGAACCACCTGACCGATCTTGATCAAATTTTCAACATAGATGAGATTCAGGTCTGGGATCGTTTTTATGATTAAAATTTGAGGGAGCAACGTAGGGGAGGAGAAGAAGGGGAGATATATAAAAAGCAATTTATATATGACTAAAAGTGACTATTTTTGTAACTTAACAACTCTTCAACTATCCGACCGATCTCAATCAAATTTTCCAGATACATGAGGTACGGACCTGGAAACATTTTTGTAATTTCACTTTAACGGTAGATCCTAGGATAGGGGAGGGGGACGTATAAATAAAAACTAATAAAACCTAGCTATAGATAAATAGAAAAATTGGTAAATTGGTATCTAAAATGAAGCAGGGGAGTAAGTAAAGAAAAGATCGACCTCCTATCAGGACAAACCATGAAGGACCATGGATTGGGTATGGCAGTAAAGACCCCATACTTTCTTGACATCGGCACGCATGGAGACACCATGCTCCTGCCTCTTTACTTCCACAAATTCCCCCAGGTCTCCATTTCAAAGAGGTTTGTCAACCTCGAAGGGGGACAGGCTTTGGACTTATGTTCGCGTGGTCCCGGGTTCGATTCCTGGCCAGTGCTTTCCAATTTTCGGTGACCACCCAGCGTCATGAGGGAAACTGAGGAGTCAGGAACAAAATACGGTCTAGGAAGCTCCAGATACATGTGTTAGAGCGACGCAGCGCGCTGACTACATGTTCATTGCTTGGACGGACTTAGTTCAGCCAGTCACTAACAGATGGCGTTGGAGCGACTCAGACTCATACAGGCTGTAATGCCAGTAGTTTGTTAATTCACTTCTGACTCACACTGAAATGATAGTAGAATCTAAAAAATTTCTTGTCCCGTCGGGGATCGAACCCCAGATTAACAAGTGACACGTAGCGACAACGTTACTATGGCTCTGATATAGGCGAATTCACATTTTTATCACATACTGTAGAAACTTTATAAAGCCTTTTGTATAATTTGGACCTTTAGAAGATGGAATCATATATAATCTACTGCTTAAATACAAATAAAATCTGACCGATGCATACACTTACTATTACTAATGTATTACTTCAGTTTCGGCAACATATCACTGCCTTCATCATACATTATTTTTTTACTGCTTAAAAAATGAAGCACGACTGGAAAGACGATTTTTATTTTCTTCTTTTCTGACTTTTTTCAATTTCATTATTTAAGATTAAAAAAGACAACAAACAGTTTCATACACTATATATATATGTTTTAGAAATGTTTTAGAGAAAAGTCAGTAAGTGAACGAAAGCAACATGGCGTGTGAAATTTGATTGATTACAACAATAAAGATCACAAGGCAATACCCCGCTGCATCATTAACTTTGGAAGACGAGGCATTCCTTGGCAATGGAGGGGCTTAGCAGGGGAGGTTAACACCCTGAAATGTTCATCCTCGCCAGGAAATTGGTTTCACATCGCTAGAGCAAAAAAGAGGTGTTATGTGAAAGAAAAAAGAACAGAAAAACGAAATCAAGCGAAAGGAGAAAGTTGACATGGATCCGAACGCGGAATTTTTGTCTACTACATTAAGAAATGCTCTGATATTCCAGACCAATGCGAAAATTCTTAAAGCAATGCGAACTTTTGTAGAAGAAATAGGAATTTTTGTGCAAGCAATTTGAAAGAGAAAATTATGTGACTTATTCATTGATTCCTACATTAACAGATCTCCGACACTATTAGACACAGAAACTTGAAATTTTGCATAATTTCTTTCCTTTCATCCTAGTCTGTAGATAATTTGAATTGATTTGATTTACAGCTTAACGTGGAATCCTAACCACATGAGCTTTCGTCGAGAATCGAACGGGGCCTCTCACTCCAAAGGCGCACAAGGGACCTCTTAGCCACGAGGAAGCTCTAGGCTGTAAATAAGATGGGATTTTGCGAAGTCAAATACCGGAAGGAGAAAGGAACTTCGAATTTATTTTTCGAGAAACTAATAGGCATAGAACCTTGAAATTTTGTATAAATATTCCCTATCTATAATTTTTGATAAAATGGAATTTAACGAAAAATGGTCCCTAAAGGAGAAAATGGAGCTGAGCTTTTTCCTAACGTCAGTAAACCTGAATTTATTCAATAAGCTCTTTGAAACCAATAAAAAGAATGTACATGTATGTATCTTTCAAATATTTTTTTTTTTTTTTTTTTTAAGATTGGACTATCAGTTTTCATAAGTTCAAAGATTGGAAAGTTTTCTTTAATCACCACCGGGTCGGTGGCTTTGTTTTATCATCTATTTATCTGAAGACGAGATAGAGTAGTTGGTGAGGGGCCTACAGCGTGAGGGGTGATCTTGCTAGATAGCTCTCGCACTCGTCAACTTCACTAGATTTATTCAAGTCTCGGTCGTGGTCCAATACCCTCGTTAACGGTAGGTTCATAACTTCGATGTTGAACAAACAAGTAAAACTCAAAATTCAAACTTAATTTTAATTATCTTGCACAGCTTTATCATATTATGACTTATCATTAATACTCGCAACTTTATTAATGAGAAATAGTGAACTAGTAAATTAAATAAACCATAAGATATTGTGTTACGAATCGTCGCATGATAACCAAAGGCACGTAACTCCATTTTCGTAGGTTTACAGGCGAGAGGACAAAAATACTACTTTCTTAGAAAGATGTGTTTTTAATAAGATAGTAATTGAGCTACATTACAACAGATGATTGACAAGGAGAACAGATGGCGTTGCGTTCCATTTACACCAAGTGGGGCTTTCAAAATTATGTCCAAACATTAAGAAAACGAAAACCGCATTTTTGGAGTTACGTTCCTCTGGTTCTCATCGCCGGAATGTAAACAAGATTTCGAACTTGACTAAAATAATAATAAGAAAATACAGTGAATATTAATCATATTTATATCTGGTGATGTTACTGCCTTATCATACAAGTATGTAAGTACGCCCTTCCCGCTGGTCTAGCGGCTAGCTCACATGTTTTTGATGGATAGGGTCTTAGGTTCGATTCCTAGTGGGGAAGCATTGATCTTATTACAGTGTAGTTCGGATTTCACTTTTAAATTGTATATACATATCTTATATACCTTTAGTGCTGAAGAGGGACTTCAACGAATAAGTATCTAAATACGTAACTGACACTTGCAAACGTAACAATTCTAAATAAAAATATTGGGGTAGAAACTTGTTACAAACAGCGTTGGGTCATTTAATACAAAATTTGGTGGTTACATAGTGCTACATCTTTACTGTCTTTGAATATCTAATGTACGATGATTCGCATAGTAATAGATTTGTTTTTCGTTTATTTTGTGACACACATCCAGGCCTGTAACCGTAACATTACGAAAGGGGAACATATTGTTTATTTCCCGACGAATACGCGACAAAACGTACTAGCGACGAAACGTACCACCGACAAAACGTACCACTTACCCTGAGGGCTGCTTGTGAAGGGTTTTCTAAAAACCCTTTAAATAATGACAAGCGACAAAACGTACCATTTGCCTGAAGGGCTACTTGCGAAGAGTCTTCCAATCAGGCATCAAATAATGTCAGGCGACAAAACGTACCACTTGATAGGACGGTATATAAGTGTATATATATATCGGCCAAAATAAAGTTAAAAGTTGAACACATTGGTGGTGAGAAAAGTAACGATGCAAGACCAAGACTAAGACCATGCCTGCAAGATTCTCGCAACACCAAGACAATACCTGCAAGATTCTCGCCATACCAAGACCAACAAGAATCTTGCATATGCAATATTTGAATATTTGCTGATTTCCATCACACTTTATCCAGGCTTTGGACCAGGGACGAATAGGCATTATTAGAGGGCGCTTTCTCCCACAAGGGCCACCAACATCTCAATGTCACAAATCAATTGCACAGTTTTCTTTCTACAGTAAGTCAATAGTATTAACAATTGACAATTAAAACCTGATATTCTTTCATCAGTACATTATTCTGAATTCTTCAAAATATTATATGAAGTTCAAGGAGAACGTATACTATATTACAAAATTAGCAGATGTTTTAGTGTACTAGTTTTTGATGCTACTGTATCTATCACTTTTGTATTCGAAATATTTTTTAATAAATATTTTTCAATAGACATCAACAAAATGTTTTCAAATGTTCCTGAGATATGGTACTCATTAGCCTATTTTTAATGTATTTCAGTTTATTTAAATTTTGAAAAATTTCTTTCGCATGTTACGTGAGTTACGGGCAAAGTCAATAAAAATTTGTATGCTGGAAACCTGGATAAGTATTACTGCACAAATTACAATTCTGCAAAATTAAAAAGCAGCACATTGGACAATTTTGCAACACGTTTTACATTCGCTTTCCTTGTAAACAAATGTATTTTCTCCTAATTCTGAATCACTTGCACCATCAGCACAGTTATTTTTCCTCGGTTGTGCTCGTCATCAAGACTGACTTTCAAGGATATCCACGTCCTTCAAAAGTCCAAGAGAATACATTTATAGTATCCTTGGAAAATTCTTAACTGAAGTTTTTCAGAAAATATGTAAGTTTATCGAAAGGCACGTCTGGAAGTTCTTTTACTTGGTTGAAGTGGCTAGGGTCCAAATAATTCATAAAGTACATTGCTTCTTGAATCTTGAAGAAATGCTCAAAACTACCATGTCCAATATTGTGTTGAATGCTTTGATGCAGTACCTGGTCATTGGATAGAAGCAGCTTCATCTTCATATTCGCAGGAAAAAATCTTTGTCCATCTCTGAAGGCGAATTGTCGACAGGTCAATAGAAAAAAAGAAATCACATTCTAAGTCTTCAAATTTGTTATTGGCCCATTCTGCAAAGCTTAATGCTGCATTCTTAACAGATTCAAAATCATCTCTCTACTCTTTCAGTTGGAACAGAGTAGTCTGCACCATCCGATAGGACTACACTAGCAGCGCCTTCTATTTGGAGATAGTTTGACAGAGAGGTCGTCACTTGAAATATCTTAAGGAACATTTCTGCTGTGCGAATTGTTTTGAACTTGAGAAGATCTTTTATATATCCTTTCGCTTTACACCTAGCTTTTGGTTTGATAGTTTCTGTAGAAGCAATTTTCTTAATTGTTATGGTCAACTCTATATACAAAGCACTTTTTGAGTTCGAAAAATGACCAAACTTTTTCTGAAAAACAGTGTGTTTTCTACCATCTTGTTTTTGCAATAACTGTAAGACGCCTTTGTTAACATTTGATGAAATTAAACAATTTGAATTGCAAAAATTCTTATTATAATTTGTAATATTGTTTAACACAAAGAAGCGCGTAATGAGTATTATAAAGAAGACCCTCTTCGTAATGACAACTTAAAGAAGCGTTTCTGATATTCACAGAGTCAAAGGAGAAAGTAATATAGCCTACCAATGTATATTAAACATATACGAAGGTCGTTCCGAAATTAATGCCTCCTATTTTTTTGTGTTGACTTTGTATGTCCGTGCTAGATGTCGTTGGTGTAGCGCTAATGCTTGAACCTTCCTCTTTTATTTGCAGCTGGTCCCATTGTTCTGCGGTAGTTGGCGCCAGCATAGGAGTGTTCCAAAATGGAGCCTGATATGGACGTGCGTATAAAACAACGATGTGGGATTGAATTCCTCACTGCTGAAGGAATTGTGCTGATTGAAAGCCATCGACGTTTGGTAAAGGTTTATGGAGACGATACAATAGACGTGAGCAATGTGAAGCAATGGGTACGGCATTTTCAAATTGAATCCGGAATCGATTCAATCGGCCGGAATCCAAAAGAGTCCATGGAATGCCGATTTTTACAAGCGCGGCATGCAGGCTCTGGTTCATCGTTGGCAAAAGTGCATAACGAATGGTGAGAACTATGTGGAAAAACGACAGTCTGTAGCTGAAATATTGCTCTGTTTAGCTGTGCTGTTGTTATTTATGTATCTTCATTAGTTTCTATGAAAAAAAAATAGGCGTTACTTTCGGAACGACCCTCGTATATTCCAAGTCCTCATATGGACGTGACTATTGAAGATTTTTTTTTTTGTTAAAATCTTATGTGGATTATCCTAAGAGTAGAGTTCGCATACATTCCGTATTTTACGGGATAGGTTCTTATTGAGGTTGTCCTGGTGTCGCGAAAAAATTCTTCGAAACGCAGAATTGTTCTGTAATTTGTGGATTTGTACTCGTACTTCTCTTTCTTAATTATGAATTTAAACATGTAATTGCTAAGAAATAGATGGCTTTTGTCATAAAAATGTACAAACTGGCTTTAGCAGTACTGTTATGTTGAAAGAATAGTGCCACTACCGGACAGAATAATAACTATTCACGATTTACTTGATATGACGTTAATTCGGTGTGATAAAAACTTTTTCATTAGTTCATAAACCTTTATAATGATCTATGAGAAAGTTAAGGACTGAATTCTCTTTTATTATATCATGTAATAGTGATAAAAAAAATGAATAATATTCAAACCGAACCTGCCCCAAATTTCTTTCTCTTTTCAAAAATACATAAACACTACCCAAGAGCTATTTAAGGTATGCATAAATATTGGGTTTTTGAGGTTTACAACCTACTATTCTCCTTAGAATAATTTTGTTATGAAAGAAAGAAAGAAACTTAATATTGGGAGTTAACATAGAGAGCTATTTCCTTGATCAAAACGTAAATAACACTTGCAGCACATTGAAAACGCTAAAATGAGTTGATATGTAGGTGACTCGCATATTTTGAGATTCAAGATTTATGCGATCAACGTTTGATATATGTCACTGTAATTATAAGCATATATTTCATTTTCAAGTATTTCATTCTTTTTTAGAATCATGTTTAGCTAACAATATCAAACCTTAATAAATAGTAATCCCTGTTGTCAATGAACAAACATTGTTTATTTAATATACTCATTTAATCATAACATGTAAGAGTGAAACTAATTAAGACAAGTAATTATAACAAGATACCACGATACCATTGGGACAACTCAAACAAACCCTGAAAAGAAAACAATGCAAGCCCTAATAGGAGCGAGAGGTCACGAAGAACTAGTATGAGTTCGAATTTACAATATGCAATTCTAATTTTGTAAACAACCGATTCTGTCTCTCTCTCTCTCTCTCTCTCTCTCTCTCTCTCTATATATATATATATATATATATATATATATATATATATATATATATATATATATATATATATATATATATATATATATATATATATATATGTATCTATCTAGATATAGATATTATATCCAGGAAAGGGCCATATTCATGAAACAATCGATCGAGATATTCGTGCACATTGCTTAGAAGGAGTAGATCTCCGGAATTAATGAAGATATCGGAGTCATTGAAAAACAAGCAACACACGTAATAGACATTAGATACTATCACATTCATTACACTCACATATCCCAGTATCCTGGACAAAATCCCGGAATTCATATTCAAATTTCTGTCTGTCCGTTGAATTAAAAATAATTCAAAGTTGTTTGTTCTCACAACAAAACAAGCAAGCGGGAAAGTACAGAGGTGTTTTTACAAATTTGTTTGGCTTATTTCTTTCACTGTTTGCTAGATCATATATATGCGAACTTTATATATGCGGGAGGGGATATATATACTAGCATCAATTACCCGCTTTGCTGGGTTAAATTAAGACAAAATAGTAATATGTTTCCTTAGTCAGTCACTCTTTACTATTACAAAAGCGCTCCTTGATATTGGTCATTTTGATTATATATATATATATATATATATATATATATATATATATATATATATATATATATATATATATATATATATATATATATATACAGGGTGGGCCATTTTAATTAATCCACGGAAATATCTGAAAAATGGTAAAACATAGAAGAAATGTTTCAAGTACACGTTATATATTGCTAAGGGGAAACCCAATTCCGCCAAAAGTACCCCTCTCCGCCCCCCTAAATGGGGGTAACGGGGGGTAACTTTGAAATGTCAAATGGGAACATGGGTCGAGTAATACCTCGTTCGAAAGGTCTTGGAAAACTAAGTAACGCTGTACCAAAAGATGTTTCATATTGTGCACCGGTTTCAAAATGGCCGCCATAATATGGTTCGGAAACTCCAGTACCCGTAGTGTGAAAACCATGGAAGGTAAATGAATGGAACAAAATTGAAATACGTAAATATCATAGGTCATATCGAACGGTGTGGTCCCTGTGATCCCAGTGGCCTCCCTGAAGGGCTCTTGGGGGCTAACTTCAAAATTTCAAATAGTAACATGAGTCGAGTGGTACCTCGTTCGATAAATCTTGCAAAATCAAACATCTTGCACGGGAAAACGATTGAGATGAAATGGCACTGTTCTCAAAAGGCCGCAGAAACATAGTATCCGTGTCAGAGAAAAGGTGTAGTACCCGTAGTATGAAAGCGATTGGAGATAAATCAACAGAAGGAAAACTGGAGTAGGTAACTGAGTAAGAAACAGCGAGAGGTGTTGTCGGGGTGACTTCAAGGACCAACTGAAGGGTATCCGGGGCCAACTTGAAAATTTCAAATAGCAACTTGAAGCGAGTAACATCACGTTAGATAGCCAAATGAATATTAAACAGCATCTGTAAGAATATTTTCGACATAAGACACCGTTTTCAAAATGATCGCCAAGATAAGGTGATTGTGTCTAAGAAAACATCTAGTGCCCATAGTATGAATACGGTTAGAGATAAATGAAAATAACCAAACATAAATAGGAAAACCATGGACGGTATTCCATGGCTCGAGAATGATACAACAGAGGTAAGAATGTTGAAGTAAAATTGCCATATTGTATAGAGAGATATCCAAGTCCTGCAAAATAATCTCTCCCTGTGCTCTGTATGTGAGTAGCGTGGAAAGTAACTGTGAAAATTCATATCAGAACTCTACTTTAAATCGCAAATTTAGGCTACGCTACAAATAGGTATGGTGTGGTTGAAACATTTGTTTGTAAGGATGACGCTGTAGTGACTAAAAAAAGGTGAAATTTTATGTGAATGGTAACGCATATCTATATGGCTGAGTATGATTTGATGCGAAAACAGAAGGAACGTTATACGAAAGAAGTTGTCGAATAATGCAGTTGCTGGAACTTACAAACGTGTCAAATTGCCAATCTGCTTTGACACAGAAACTTTAATGCAATGCGTGCTGGTTATTCGGAAAGCAATTCGGAATATACGTACGAACCGTTTCAGCCCTGAAACTCACAATATGACATGAGTGCTAATAGTTAATCAACATTTAACTGTGGCCATCCGCATTAACTCAGTGCACCAATTCTCTATCCCTGAAGTCTGCCTTCCAAACAACATTAGGTAGGTCAAGCGTACGCCCGAACCGTTGTCCGGTCGGACATTCTGAGTGCGAGTACCTCTTTTATTAAGTTCCACTAGACGAATGTCAGAATGGAACCATCTGTAAAAGGCCACGGGTGCTGACTTTCCTCATCCGTGCTTCTCTAATCCGGCCTGGGCTTTAGATGACTAAACGTGATAAACTAAATTGAAGTCTCTTACTACCTCACATTGCGCAAGAGCTCTAAAGCTCTAAGCAATACTCTCAAATCCATCTGAAAAATATAGCTTTCAGAAATGAAAATAAATAAAACAATGTTGTTCGACTTATGAAGTAACGAAGTACCAGTATTTTGTACACAAAAACGTTCGTAGTAATTGCGGTTATTAGCGTTGTTCCTGAATCCTCGTTTAGAACGCCGTCATAGAGCAGACGCACCCTCGTTGCCTCATTCACATTGGTTCAACAGACACTTGTGCCCAATACACACACACCGGTACAGTACATGCTGCCTCTAACCTTCGAACCAACCTTCTACAGACGAAGTCTGTTAAATGAGAGACAGTGTTAGTAGCAGATGTGCCAAAAGCAAAAGTGTAGAGTGACTACTTATGTAACTATGGACAAACACTTTTTCGTACGTATTCTTATTGTCTCTACGAATTAGTATTAGTTGTTGTACTTCTTACTTTCTTTTTATTGACTGTCTGAAATATTGTCGTTCATAAGAATATGACTGATTATATTCCAAACGAAATTGTTGACATACTACTTATTGTGGGTGAATGTCGCAAAAATTATCGTCAAGCTGCTGCTTTATATCAAACACGTTATCCAGATCGACGGCCACCAAACCATACAGTGATCCGACGTATTGAAGTAAGAGTGCGTGAGGGTCGCTTGATGCGTGTAAGGTCAGCTCGCAACTACGACGATGATGCACGAATGATAACTATTTTAGCAGCAATTCACATCAATTCCCATATTAGTAGTAGGCAGGTGGAGAGGGAAATAGGGATACCTAGAAGAACTGCCCTTAGGCTCTTGAAAAAGGTAAAATATCGTGCCTATCACATAACTCTAACTCAAGCCCTTACTGCAAACGACAAGTTACACCGTATGGAGTTTTGTCAGTGGGCACGGGAAACGTGTAGAAATGTTCGTTTTTTTTTTTTTTTTTTTTTTTTAGATATGCCATGTTTTCGGACGAAGCTACATTTCGCAGTACTGGTGACCTCAATAGGCATAACTGTCACTACTGGTCAGATGTCAATCTTCGTTGGCATAGGAGAGTAGATGCTCAACACCGTTGGACTATTAATGTCTGGTGTGGCATTGTCAATGGATATCTAATTGGTCCACACTTCTTCGATCGAAACATAACTGGTGACATTTTTCTAGACTTTCTCAGACACGATTTGCCATTTTTGCTTGAGGATGTGGACTTAGAGACACGACAAAGAATGTGGCTGCAGTTAGATGGAGCGCCACCCCATTGTACGCGGAGAGTGGTGCAGTATTTGAACACGCGTTTCAATGGAAAATGGATTGGGAGGAACGGACTAGTACTATGGCCTGCACAATCCCCAGATTTTACCTCACCAGACTTTTATCTCTGGGGGTATTTGAAGAACGTTGTGTACGAACGCCAACCAACAACCAGAGAAGATATGATAGAGTGAATTCGATTAGCTTATGCACAAATCCCACGGAATGTTTTATTGAATACTGTAACACATTTTCGCAGAAGGATTAATTTATGTATTCAAGCACATGGAGATGTCGTTGAACACAGTTTAGTTCGTTCATGAATGGTCTGGACTGACGAAGAAAACTACGCTGGACGTGAGAGGCGAGGGGACTCACGAAGAAAAAGCACCCCGGACGTGAGAGGCGAGGGGACTCACAAAGAAAAAGCACCCCGGACGTGAGAGGCGAGGGGACTCACGAAGAAAAAGCACCCCGGACGTGAGAGGCGAGGGAACTCACGAAGAAAAAGCACCCCGGGCGTGAGAGGCATGGGAACTCATCAGGCGGGGCCCGAACTGATCACCCTTGCTACGTGACTCAAACGCGAAGTTGAGCAATCGGCGGGTAGTGGTGTCCCTGGCATTGAAAAACAGAGCTATATCCAACCACATACTGGTGAATATCTGCTACGCCGATAGGGTTATTCGCTGCAGTTGTAACCAAGAGATCCTCCCAGCTCGGACCCACAGTTAGTGTGTCACGACTTGGGGACTCTTGGCGAAATAAGGGGCGAATGACCCCTCAGAGGGCTTGAGAGTCCAAATTACATTTTCCGGGTTTTCCGTCAGGGTGGTCAGTGCTCTTACCTCCTCGTGGTCGGGACTGTCCACCATCCAATGCAATAATTCCTTGTGGATCCCAGGGACGACCGTGTGATCAGTTAGGCTGATCCCACTCTGGTCTCGGGTGACGCTAAAGGTATAAGCTCCTTGGAGGGCTAAAAGAGCTGTACATACCCATATACCATTTCATTGTATCCTATCCCTTTGCCCTTACTTGTACCTTCCTGTAACCCTTTAACATCATATTCTCTCCATAATGAAATTGCCGAAGAACAGCAAAGTAGGGTGCTTGACCAGACTTACCGTCTTTTGTGCTGATTAAAATGTAGAACGCACAGTTGGTGATTCACACATGCTTTGGTTTTAAGTTCGTTAGCGAGATCGATGATTACTTACCAGACACACGAGGTTGTTGGCCCCTCTAACCGTATTCATACTATGAACATTAGGCGCTTTCTTAAACACAGTCACCATCTTGGCGGTCATTTTGAAAACGGTGTAGCATGGCGAATACATTCCTACGAAAGCTGTTTAATATTCAGTATTTAACGAACGTGGAATTACTCCCCCAAATTTGTTATTTAAAATTTTCATTTTCGTCCCGGATACCATTCAGGCGGCTCCGGAAGTCGCCCCGACATCACCTCTCGCTGTGTCTTACGTCAGTTACCTTCTCCAGTTTTTCTTCTGTTGATCTATCTCCAATCGCTTTCATACTAAGGGTACTACACCTTTTCTCTGACACGGATACTATGTTTCTGCGGCCTTTTGAGAATAGTGCCATTTCATTTCAATCGTTTTATCCTGCAAGATGTTTGATTTTGCAAGATTTATCGAACGAGGTACCACTCGACTCATGTTACTATTTGAAATTTTGAAGTTAGCCCCCAAGAGCCCTTCAGGGAGGCCATTGGGATCACAGGGACCACACCGTTCGATATGACCTATGATATTTACGTATTTCAATTTTGTTCCATTCATTTACCTTCCATGGTTTTCACACTACGGGTACTGGAGTTTTCGAACCATATTATGACGGCCATTTTGAAACCGGTGCACAATATGGAACATATTTTGGTACAGCGTTACTTAGTTTTCCAAGACCTTTCGAACGAGGTATTACTCGACCCATGTTCCCATTTGACATTTCAAAGTTACCCCCCGTTACCCCCATTTAGGGGGGCGGAGAGGGGTACTTTTGGCGGAATTGGGTTTCCCCTTAGCAATATATAACGTGTACTTGAAACATTTCTTCTATGTTTTACCATTTTTCAGATATTTCCGTGGATTAATTAAAATGGCCCACCCTGTATATATATATATATATATATATATATATATATATATATAACGTGGGTTCCTGTCACCACGGCATGGCGCGTCCTCAGGTTGCGGATCGAGGAGAAGGCATCTAGATATAGAGGTTAGCTGCGAATATACTGAATAAGCAGTCGCGGACAGACGACTAGGAGTGGTCCTCCAGCTTGGGGGTTTGGGTAAGGATAACACCCTCATCCTGTAAAAAAAGGTACTTGTTCAGAAACATTCACAAAAGCCTCGGACAAGGACTGATAACTTGGCACGACATCAGCAAAAGAAAATGGACATGAGATTTGGAACATGGAATATTAGAAGTCTTTATCGGGCAGGCGCGTTAAAATCTGTAACGAGTGAGTTAGAGAAATACAGGATGGACTTAGTAGGAGTTCAGGAAGTTAGGTGGGAAGGAAATGGATCTGAGAATTCCGGAAATTTTACGTCCTTTTACGGGGAAGGAAATAAAAATCACCAGTTAGGAACAGGGTTTTTCGTTCACAAACGAATATTACCAGCAATTAAACGGGTTGAATTTGTTACTGACAGACTTTCTTTTATTACTCTTAAGGGACGGTGGTGTGATATTATTGTTTTAAATGTACATGCTCCAACTGAAGATAAGGGTGACGATATAAAAGATAGTTTTTACGAAGAAGTGGTACGGATATTTGACTAACTCCCGCGATACCATATGAAGATTCTATTAGGGGATTTCAATGCGAAGGTAGGACGAGAGGATATTTTCAAACCGATTATAGGGAACGAAAGTTTGCATAAGGAAAGTAATGACAACGGTGTTAGACTCGTGAACTTTGCAACATCCAAAAACCTAATCGTGAAGAGTACAAAATTCCCACATCGCGACGTTCATAAATACACTTGGACATCACCAGACGGAAAAACACATAATCAAATTGAACACGTTTTAGTAGATAGAAGAAGACAATCTAGCATAATTGACGTCCGGTCGTTTAGAGGGGCTGATTGTGACACTGATCACTACCTGGTAGTAGCGATAATACGGGAGAGATTGTCGTTGAATAAAGGTAATATTCAATGTCCGAAAACGGAGAGATTTAATTTAAAGAAATTAGAAGAGAGCCAGGTAAGAGAGGAATACCAGATTGAAGTTTCGAGTAGATTCTCGGTCTTAGAAGACTCGGAGTGCACTAGTGTTGAGAATACTTGGATTGAAATTAGAGATAGCATTAAAAGTTCAGCAATAGAAAAATTGGGACACGCGGAAATACGTAGGAACAAACCATGGTTCGACCAAGAATGCATTAAACTAGCAGAGAAGAGAAAACAGGCAAAATTACGGTGGCTACAAAATCCGAATGAAATAACTACACAAAATTTCGCAGATATCAGGCGGGAAACTTCCAAAACTTTTAGAACAAAGAAACGGAATTTTTTGAAAGCTAAAATTAAGGAACTTGAAGATAATAGTAAAAATAAAAATATTCGGGACATGTATAAGGGGATCAGCGAATTTAAGAAAGGCTATCAACCTCGTGCTTATATATTAAAGAAATCTGACGGAACAGTTCTCACTGATACGGATAGCCTCTTAAATAGATGGAAAGATTTCTTTGACGATTTGCTGAACACGCAGCCAAAAACTAATGTGCGTGGAGAAAAGGAGATACACACCGCAGAACCGTATATTCCAGAACCCAATCAAATAGAAGTGGAAGCCGCTATAAAGAAATTAAAGAAACACAAATCTCCGGGTGTAGATGAAATTCCGGCTGAGTTAATTTTAGCTGGAGGCGAAAAATTGTGGAACAAGATACACAAACTCATTCTCCTTATCTGGAACAAGGAAGAATTGCCACAAGAGTGGAAAGAGTCAATCATTGTTCCAATTCACAAGAAAGGCGACAAAACTGACTGTAATAATTATCGAGGCATTTCTCTTCTGTCAACATCCTATAAAATCCTTTCAAATATTCTGTTAGCAAGATTGACCCCATACGCAGATGAAATTATTGGAGATTATCAATGCGGATTTAGACGAAATCGATCAACTATCGACCAAATATTTACCATTCGCCAAATACTCGAAAAGAAGTGGGAATACAATACCCCGGTGCATCAACTATTTATTGATTTTAGAAAGGCTTACGACTCGGTTAGGAGAGAAACATTATACAACGTTCTTACAGAGCTTGGAATACCGAGAAAGCTAATTAGATTAATTAAGATATGTTTAAGTGAATCCCAAAGTAAAGTCCGGGTAGGAAAATTTTTGTCCACGAGCTTCCACGTCGAAAATGGCCTGAAACAAGGAGATGCGTTGTCGCCATTATTATTTAACTTTGTGCTGGAATACGCCATAAGGAAAATCAAAGATAGCAACCAGGGCCTAGAGTTGAACGGCATTCACCAGGTTATGGCATATGCTGATGATGTAAATTTAATAGGGGATGATAGGAGAACAGTAGAAATAAATGCAGAGATCTTATTAAACGCTTGCAGGGACATGGGTTTAGAAGTAAATGCAGAGAAGACTAAATACATGGAAGTGCGTCGGGACCGTAATACGGCAAATTGTGGAGGCGTTAAAATATTAAATAATGCTTTTGATAAAGTGGATACTTTCAAATATTTAGGATCAATATTAACAGACGAAAATCATATTCACGAAGAAATTAAATGTCGACTAAAAGCAGGGAATTCGTGTTACTACTCGGTTCAAAATCTCTTGTCGTCGCGAATTCTGTCGAGGAATTTGAAGCTTAAAATATATAAAACGATAACCATGCCTGTTGTTCTGTATGGTTGCGAAACATGGTCGCTTACTCTGAGGGAAGAACATAGACTGAACGTATTTGAGAACAGGATCCTGAGAAGAATATTCGGACCCAAGAGGAACGAGAATGGGGAATGGCGGAAGCTTTATAACGAGGAACTACGTAGTTTATACGGTTTACCCAACATTGTTAGGGTCGTCAAGTCTAGGAGGCTTAGGTGGGCAGGTCATGTAGCTAGAATGGAAGAAAGTAGAAACGCTTTCAAAGTCTTGACTGGTAGACCCATAGGAAAACGACCATTAGGAAGACCTAGGCGCAGATGGGAGGATAATATTAAGATGGATCTCGCAGAGATAGGAATACAAAGTAGAAACTGGATGCAATTAGCTAAGGATAGAAGTCAGTGGAGAGCTTTTGTGAACGCGGCACTGAACCTCCGGGTTCCATAGGCCATAGAGTTAGTTATATATATATATATATATATATATATATATATATATATATATATATATATATATATATATATATATCCCCTCCCACAATTTTTACGTAGCTGAATTTGGATTTAAATGCCATCAGAAGTTTCACTGTTCATCTCAGTGACCTCAAAAACTATAGATTCGACACTAATATCGGTCATTTTCGATCATTTGTCTATGTTGAAAATTTGACCGAGATCGGTCCGGTGGTTCAAGAGGTCTTAAGTTTTATTTATTTTTATGTATCTCCCCCTCCTACATCCTCCCCTAAGTTCTATTGTGAAAGTGAATAGATAAATACCTACCATCTCAGGCCCGAACCTCATCTATGTTGAAAATTTGATCGAGATCGGTCACATGGTTCAAGAGTGAAGTCAAATAGACAATTACTTTCATTTTTATTTGTTTTACATATATTTCCACCTCCCCCCTTCTACATTGCACCGTCAAAGTTAAATTACAAAAATTATCCCAAGCCCGAACGTCATCTATGTTGAAAATTTGATCGAGATCGGTTGGATGGTTCAAGAGTTATTACGTTTTATTTATTTTTATATATCTGTCCCCTTCCCCCCCTAACATCTACCGTCAAAGTGATATGATAAAAACCACCCCACATCCGAACTTCATCCATACTGAAAATTTGATTTAGATCGGTTCTATGGTTAAAGCGTGAAGTCACACAGACGGTCACTTTTATTTTTATTCTTTTTACATATATATCTCCCTCTCCCCTATATTCCACCGTAAAAATGAAATAACAAAAATATCCCAGGCCCGAACCTTATCCATGTTGAAAGCTTGATCAAAATAGGTCTGGTGGCTCAAGAGTTATTAAGTTTCATTTGTTTTTATAGATTTCTCCCTTCCCTTCCCCCTCTTCTAAGTTCTATAGTAAAAGTGATATGATAAAACGTACCTCATATATGAACCTCATCTATGTTGAAAATTTGGTTAATATCGGTCGGATGGTTTAAACGTGATGAAGTCACAAAGGCAGTCAATTTTATTTTCACTTTTTTTTTTTTTTTTACATATATGTCCTCCTCCCCCTCCCTTTCGTTGCATTGTAAAAGTGAAATGAAGAAAATATTCCAGTTCCTAAGCTTGTCTATGTTGAAAGTTTGATCGAGATCGGTCAGGTGGTTCAAGACTTATAAAGTTTTATTCATTTTCATATATTTCCCCTCCTCCCCTAAGATCTACTGTCAAAATGAAATGTTAAAAAAACTTCCCAAGTTTGAACTTCATATATGTTGAAAATTTGATTGAGATCGATCGGGTGGTTCAAAAGTAATTTTATAAAAAAGTACGAACATAATCACTTTTATTTTTATATTTATTGATTTTTGAATATCTCCC
Organism: Thermobia domestica; assembly: GCF_964235325.1. Taxonomy (NCBI): domain Eukaryota; kingdom Metazoa; phylum Arthropoda; class Insecta; order Zygentoma; family Lepismatidae; genus Thermobia; species Thermobia domestica. Next base: position 91,147,265 of record NC_137469.1, read on the forward strand.
CCTCCATCTCCTCCCCTACGTTCCTCCGTCAAAGTGAAATGATAAAAATCATGCCAGTCCCGAACCTCATCTACATTGAAAATTTGATCAAGATCGGTCAGGTGGTTTGAGAGATTTTAAGTTTTATTTATTTTTTCTATCCCCCTCCTCTCCGCCCCTAAGTTTTACCATCAAAGTAAGTAGATAAAAACTCCCAGGCCAGAACCGCATCTACGTTGAAAATTTGATCGAGATCGGTCGGTCGGTTCAAGAGATTAAGATTTACAAACATAGTCACTTTCAATTTTATAATATATACTTATATAATATATATATATATATATATATATATATATATATATATATATATATATATATATATATATATATATATATATATATGTGTGTGTGTGTGTGTGTGTGTGTGTGTGTATGTGTTGTGCGTGTTTATGTCTGGGTATAACAAACGGTTCTGAGTGATAACTCGAAATATTTTAACAACCGGTTCTAGCGAACCGGCTGAATAGCACCACTGTGCAATATTTCAAAAAGCGTAATTATGTAAAATATGATTACTTAGTTGACATATCATTAAGTTATTTATTGCTTCAGAATTGACTAATCAGCCTTTTGGGTTTTTCTATCTTTGTTTTGCTTCATGCATATGAAGACGGTATATAACTTACCAACTTAATATCCTGGGAGCAAGCTAAAACACGTGCACTATTACAGATTCTTACCTATAAAGAAAGAAAAAAGGATTATACGTTAACAAAAGAAGTTAAAAGTTATGTTTTTGATTCTAAATTCTTACAGAGTAAATTTACATCCTTCATATTTTCTTTATCACTGAAAAAAACAAGGACACCATATATTGTACTGGTTCAATCTAACTCATCCCATCAGGTTCAACATTAGCGTGGTGGTAGCTAGACACTGACTTGCTATAAAATAACGTGAATTATTATGTTGTAGATGCTCTTGGTTTCCGTCGGTGAAATTTTGAGTTGCATTTTCTAACACAAAGTCATGCATCGAACTCCCCCGATCGGGGTCAAACTTGGCATGGTGGTAGATTTGGCCTGCTGTATAAGAATGTAAAATAATATATTATGTATGCTTTTACTTCTCGATTTATGGGCGGTAAAATTTTAAAAAAATGAAATGAAATTTTTGAGTTTTACGTCCCACGGTTATGCCGGTTAGGCTAAACGAGACGGTGATGATGAGTAATGAATGAAATGGTGGAATAAAGAAAGTGGGAGGAAACGGGAGAACTCCGAGAAAACCCACGCACACGGTGTTTGTCCACCACAAAGTTCACGTGGCGGGGGCTGGGATCGAACCCGGGACCCCAAGCACCAGAGGTGAATGCTCTACCACTGAGACCCCTGGTAAAATTTTAAGTCATATAAATATAACGTCATGCATATGAAAACATAAAAGTCATACACCCAACTCATTCGATCGGCATCATGATTGTAGACCTTGGTTCGCTATATAGGAACGTAATATATTATATTGTGGTCCTGAGTTATAGACAGTCAATTGTTTTGTCATATTTCGAAAATATACGTATTCACCGAATTAATCCGATCGGGATCAACTTTGGCATGTTAATAGTGCTTGACAGTACAGTATACAGTATACAGTATATGATTTGCTATACAGTATAATTATATGAAATACGTAATATATTGGGCAAGATTTTGGTTTCCGTATTATGGGCGGTTAAAGTTCGAGTCGTATTTTCAAAATCAAAAACGTACACCAAATTTATCCGATCCGAATCAAATTTAGCATGGCGACAGAGCTTGACCTACTCTATAGACGTGTGAAATGTTTGCAGGCTTTTGATTCTCGCTTTACGATCAATCAAATTTTGAGTTACATTTTCGGAAACATAAAGTCAGACAACGAACTCATCCGATTGGGATCAAGCTTGGCATAGTAGCAGACCTTTCTCGCTGTATAAGTATGAAAAGTACTGTACGCTTTCGTTCTTGAGTGGTCAAATATTGCTGTACATTTTCGGAAACAAAATCAAATACTAAGTTCATCCAATATGATTAAAACTTGGCATGATGGTAGGCATTTACCTGCTATAGTAGTGTGTGAAATACGTATTACGGTGTACATACTTTTGTTCCTAGGTTATGTCCAATTGAATTTCTGAATCAACTCATTGTGCATAATAAATACCGTACTGTTTAAATGGAATTAAAGGTCAGAATAGGCTAGAGAAAATCAGATGAAGAATGAGTTTTCACAAATAAGCGTATTTCACTTATATTAAAAAAATAGAGAATATTGTAAGGATCCATATACCCAAAATCACTACAAGAAACATGTTTTCATTACAAACACATGTGTTTACAATCATAAACAAACAATGACAGACGACAGACTACAGACAGAAGGAGACAGAAGGATGACAGAAGGAGACCACACCTCCAGGAAGAAACGAAAAGCAATCTGAAAGAAAGCTGACTTCCCTTCCTGAGTCCTTCCTCCAAGAAGATGGCTATAAAAGAAGACGAGACGAGGAAATTATCGGCTGATCGCTCACCTACCAAAACCTTCTCCCGGAACCGCCATGGGTTGCGGAGACTTCCTCTAATAAATAGTACTGGAACTGCTATGGGCTACGGATTATTACCGATCTCCGTCTGAGCCGCTGTGGGCTAGGACAATCATCTTATAAGGTAATTTAGAGTAGTCCCGACATGGTAAACATATTTTCGTCTTCAAACAGCTTCAACTTATCTACATCGAAATGATTGTACACAACACATTACTTTAGAGATTCATCCTCCCAACCATACTACTTTCATATCTCAAACATAATTGTAATCTGTTTAATTTTTCCGGAAACGCTACAGGTACGCAATGTCGAGTTTCCCCAATTTTCTTGAGGAATTTCGACAGTTGCTATGGCACGGCTCATAGTGGTCTGGTCTCTTGTAAATAGTTGAAAAGTGACCAAAAGCACACGAAACAGTGACCAAAATCACATCATGCCCCGTTTTTCTTTGGCAATTTCTCCATCACATTTCTCTTTGTTTGTTGTTTTGTTTCATCTTTCCTTCTTTACTTCTTCTTTTTGAGCTTTCTAATTTCTTAGGTTTTCTAAGTATGCTTTGTAGTTACGGTAAGCAGACTTAGCAGATGTAAGAAGCTTCTAAGTAAGTGGAACCAGTTCTGACCTATTTCCGAATTTCTTCATCCCAGATATTATATTTAACTTAGCATTGAGAGTTCTCAAAGCCACGAAATATTCAAATTCATTACCTACTCTTAAGAAGAACATACAAGAAGCATAACACAAGACGAACATGAACCACATAAACATACGCACACACAACGTTGAGCGGAGCGTTAACTATTACGACAGAAAACTAAAATACTATTATGATAGAAGAAAGATTAGACAAAAACGGTTCTCAACCCCACATTGAGAGCTTAAGCATCCACCAACCATCCACTGTGCTTTAGTAAGAATAAAAGCTCAAGTGAGAATAAAGCTGCCTGTTTCACATGTGGTAGTAAGTACTGAGTAATGAGTAACAAGTTTCTGCCTTTTTCAACTTATTTTTATATTTTTCTTAGAAAACTGCTAATGCGAAACATAAATCACACTAAAAAGTCAATTTACCTCCCAAAAATAACTTTTAGTGACAACTTGAAAAAAGTAACTTTTAGTTAAAAAAGTGACTCGCTAAGAGCCCTGCTATGGGGACTTTCGACACTTCTTTTAAACAGATATAAAAAGGTAAAAATTGCAATAAGGTTGTAACATATAATCCATGGATTTTATGTCACTGGTTATTAGATATTTATAGAAAGGTGTCGCTAGGAATAATAAATAATATTATATTACTTTGTAGCGAAAAAGTTTTTACATTTTTGCCTATTCTTTTGTTTTTTGTTGGTTATGTCCTCTGGTGGGACGTACTAGCATGACGGATGGGTTCTCTCTGTAGGTGGCCATAGTTGTGCTGGAACGTTCGAGGGAGGAAGTATAATGGTTGTTTCGCTACTACTATCATAGTTTGTGATCTAGTTATTATATTTAAAAAAAGGTTGTTCTATATACACAATCTACTAGTGATATCTAAAGTATAATTTTGTTGAAGTCTAAAATTTGAAAATATTTACGAAGTTTAAAATGGAGTGCTGTAACCTCATGTCGGCTGGTTGTTCTATTTGATAGCACAGATTGGCTTAATAAGGCAGTGAGGAACGTAAATTACTTCTTTTTCTTCCTTTAATGTAACATATAAAAGTCCGTTATTAATTTGGTTAGTTTCGGGTATTTTACCTGTAGCTTTTTTACATTTCATTTATTAATAGAGTTAGATTCCTGCATTATTACCAACCTGCGTGACTAGTTAGAACAAGTTAACTGTTACTGAGGCAGAATAGTTTACGCTGTTAATTGGGTAATAGTTTACGATTGAATTTGTTTAAATTCACTTTCCGCTATATACCATAATGCAATACCGCTTGTTGAATTGTTAAATATATAATTTTTATTGGTGGATTTTGAAAGTTTAAATATACTTTTTGGATTTATAATTAGATTGTTTGTATGAGTATTATTATATGAATTCAAATCCTACTACTGCTATTCAGATATATATTTATAGCATTGCTGATTAGTAGCAATAATAGATTACGCATCTTTCCTATATTTCAGTGTGGTATTTTTGAAACCACTAAAATTAATATCGGGGGAACCGATCGATGTGTTCTCCTCTCCCAGTCATACGTATATGCTAGTTCTCGAATTGGGGGTTATATGGTTAAATTGAAAATATAAAGGATACCGAAAATAGCGTAATATAAGTATGGTTACAAGGTATAGATATAAGTAGCACATTCATACATTAAAATCTTAGAAGACCTTAAAAATGTGTCGTGGTTTATCCCACAAATTATTCTTTCTATAACACTCTTCTGAAGTCTTAGAAAATGATTCTACTGTGTCTTATGTTGGACCTCTACTCTAGCAAATGATAATCCTGGAGGTTTTTGTAAAGTCATTGATGGATACCGGATTTAGAAGCTATACATCCGATCATATCCAGCCATTTCGAACTTCTTGCTGAAACGGTGTTCAATTTAATTTTGATCAGTATAAGAAACAGTTAGCCGACGTAAATCAGTGATGGTGGGACCAAACCCCACGACGTCAATTTTTTGGATTCATTTTACACATTCCTTCTCTTACGTTTCTGGACAACTTCTGAAGTTCTTATTAACCCCTTCAGTGTGGGTGGCGAGTTAACTCGTGTCTTCAAAACGCACCTGCTGTGGGGATGTCATATATATACGCTTTCATTTTGCTTTGGTTATTTTGTATTGCGTATGGCGAATATACTTGCGCATAGTATGAGTAATGTTATCCCGACAATATTTAGCGAGTTTGCGCTCAGCTGGTTTCAATTGTTGCTTAATTAAAAGAAAAAGAGGAGAAAAAGAAAGAAATTAAAATATAGTTTGTGCTTCGTCAAATACAGTTTTCATTATTTGTTTTGTTTGAGATAACCATAAATACGACTATGTCAAGTTATAGTAGCTAATTAGAAGCGACAAAGATCATAATGCCGAAAATTTCATTGTCATTGCCTGAGAGGATCAAAAGTTATTGAAAGGTAACAAATTCCAAAGTTCTCGAAAAAAACCTACACTTTTTACAGCGGTTCGCATCTGAAAATTACGCACTGAAGGGGTTAATGAACCTAGCTGATTTGAAAACCTTTTCTCGTAATGTGTTTCTAAGCGCATCAAATCCTCTAGCTGCAGTTCTTAGCGGCATTTAATTTTGAGCAGTCTCAATGGCACTTCATATTTCTTAATGACCAACTACAGTGAACACTGCATGACCACACATGATATCGATAGGTCGCTCAAGCTGAACAAGTTCGCATACCTTGAGGCAAAATGAAATTTTCAAGCGCAGTTTTCGAGAACAAAACTTGTTTTTATGGCGTTAAAATGTATGTCGTCCGTTACAAAGCTGATACAGTTGATATATATATATATATATAAATTCTGCTGGGATAGATTATTTATGAACTGTATAGGAAAATTATACACTGCTAAGTAGCTGATTGTATTTAGTATTATCTGACGTCTCCTAACAATGATACAACAATTCTTCTTAACCCTGCCGCAATACATCTTCCTATTCCAATACTTTGAAACAAGTTTTGTATGTTCGACTTAACCACTAGAGTCGAACCATAAGCTTGTTAAGGTGAAGGTGCCAAAGGGCAGCTTTTCCGGCCTTTCAGTATTTACACATGAGATACAGTACGTCACACACAAGGAAGCAAACGAATGATTCCATCTGGGACACCTGACCACCAATGTCTGTAAGGGTATAAAGTCTAAAATGCGTACGGAATCTTGCAGAGAAAGTGTGTTGTTAAAAGCATAAAACCTTGTTCACATTGAATATTATTTTCCTCAATAATTTATAATTATATGGCCGTAACTTTATCCTTCGAGAATAAACTCACTTTAAAATCAATTTTTAAATACTTAAAAGAACACTGGAAACTGTACATACCTTTAAAAGAAATCAAAAGCAAAATATATAGTTCTGTATATTTTCAAATTAATTTTGTGCGGAATTCAAGAATGTAAATCATTAACTTAATTACGGAAAGGATTAAGAAGGAAAATGATCACACTAATGTTTGGTACTCTTTAAAATCAAATTATCTTTGTTGAATTTTAACGCCACCAACATTTTTATTTGCTGGTTGCTTAGTTTATGACCTCCTGTTTTTCTGTCTACGAGCATGCCGCAGGCTGGTAAGATTATGATATAGGTTTTAATCATAAGCACATAAGGGTGTACTTATCACATGAAAATCTGTGTTGTAGTTTGGTTTCTGTTCAACAATGTAGCACCTGAGGAGGTTCTGAACTCATGAAGGTTGTAGCTGATAATGGAGTATACCAGATTTAATGTGTCAAGTGGGAGTGGAAGATTCTTCCGGTCTAACAGTCAACGAATTTCACGGAGCACCTCAAATGACACTTTCATTGGTAACCTCATTATTTTGTTGAATGTTTCTGCTTGGTTCCTATTTGTGTTTGCCTGCCACAAAATATTTAGCTGTGGTCATTCTGATTGTTTTCGACGCTATTTTACTATTTGGTTGCACAGGAAATGTGAGTGGAAAAGAGACATGATGCACTCTTCCCAATAACGTCTCACTTTCAAAGACATTTGATTAGCATCAACTCACACATCGACATCACATTCCAACACCTGAGAAGTGAGACAACAAAGTGAAATGACACCGGTTTCGTGTTTCTGGTGCAATTACACAGGTGATAGCAACATTATAAAATCGTGTTGATATCCATCAGTTCGATATCTAGCTTCTGTATATACGTATTGATATCCACTAGTGTAATAAAATTGTTAATAATAATAATAGTAAATATCAACTTTTTTTCGTGATCAAATAAACAATCAACTGTATAGCATCTCATGCTATAATTTATTCTTTTTAGGGTTTTGCTATGCAAATTGTTTTTAAAAAAATGGTTTATATTTCTTGTTTACGAATAATTGTGTTACGTAACTTGAATGGTTGACATACTTTCTAGCACAATTAAAAATCAATAAAATGTTTGATATGGACGGTGCAAAATAAACAAATGCAGAATTCCATTAAGATTATAAAGAAAATTTTGTTTAAATACATGAATTGCGCAACTGAATCGTACATATTAACATACAAATGGTAAACAGCTTTTATTGTTATTTTAGGCCACAAAATGATTCTTGATATTATTTGTATTCAATAATGTAGATTTCTAAATCGTTTTGTTGTAAACTACGTAACCATAAGACGAATGTTAATTCCACACCACTCTTTATGTTTTATTAAAGTAGAAATCTGAGCTTGTATTTACCATTTCATTGAATGACTCAATTTGGTAGCTGCAACAAATGGGCTAATTCAATACGAGGAAAAAACATACAGTATTTAAAAGACGAAAACTTTACTTTGTTGCCATCCGATCCAAAGATGTATCTGTGAGTTTATTTCTCGTGAGAGAAATTAACATACACATCAAGAGGCCCATAGCTAGCCCCAAAATTTATGGGGGCCTCGTAGAAGTTAGAGGGTCCGATCCAACTATATTTTAGTTCATCACCATATTGTGGTTCATTCGCAAGCCTATCGTGACAATTTTAGGGGGACCAGTAAAAATTTAGGGAGGGGCAGCCCCCAATCCCCCCGTGGATACGGACCTACACACCAATAAGCATGTTCATTTACCACGATATGCTTAACTTAAATGTTCGAAGAATTTACTCTTCACAGTACACAATGTTAATAATATTCAAGCAGATTCCCAAATTATATTACCCAAAAAAAGTTCCTTGAGACACCTGCAAAAAGAAACGCAAGCACAATTCTTGGCAGATATCCACAGGTGAACACTCTCCTTCAATATTCCCCATAAGTAGGCATCAGGTGGCCAAAGATCGTGAAATAGGACGAGTATGAGAAGTCAGTAATACCAAAATGATATGTCATTCTATATCTATTATTCTATATCTATATCTATTCTATATCAAAGTTATTCTATATCATGGCTAGAAACTTTCGAGTGGTATGGCTGGTCCTGTTGATATTATTGTCTATTTATGTGGAGGCCCTTTCATAACAGAACCATCTCGAATCTTGCAGAAATAGTGCGATAGCAAGCGTTGATTTTGTAGGGTTCTTGGGTAACGGTAAGAGCATTGTCTATCCCATCTTCAAAGAAATAGAGCCTAGACGGCACACCATATAGTCACACATGTACAGATTTGTTGATGGTAGCATCTGTCTGCTCAAAAACAGGGAAGCAAGTTATCTGGTGACTGATATAGCCACCCAAGTGAATGTGACTTTTGTCGAAGAATTAAACATTCTTTAAGAGATCTAAATTGTAATACATCATGGTCTAAAATGTGCCACAATACACCATTTTGGCTCGATATCTGTCGAGCACTGTAAAAGTTGTATCCGGTACGGAGATTAACTTCACAGTCAGTAAACAATCGGCGAACGAACCTATAGGACTAGTTTCAAGGATATTCGTCATAGACTTCCACAAGGCAAATGCAGCGCCTGCTGCAGAATACATATGTTAATCTCATTTGTCGGAACAGTTACTGATCGATCTGACACACTATGTCACCAGAACAGCGAAAATTCTTTCCAATTGATAGCATAACTGTATTATTTCATACCGTCTGACTAAATGTTTTTCCGATTTATTCTGCCACCTTTTTGAAATCCAGTCCCTCTTCTCAATCATTTCCGTATCACCAGAAATAATAATCCACTATAAACACTTTTCTCTCCGTCTAGAGACCCATTTCCAATAACGACAACTTCACAACACATTCGTTTTAGTACTGGAGGTAGGACTGCAGAATCAGTCATCTTCTAAATTACTTTAACAGTACATTATTATTTGTTACTAAACCAACCACTTTACACTGTGATTGCGATATACTATCATGTTAGACCAAGATAGATAAAAGAAGTATTCCATTAAATTCACACTAGAATAAACATCACATATACTTGAACATGGGTCACTTTTTTCAAGAATTACCAATCATTTCTATCGCTTTGTATTGAGATCAGTTAATGATAAGGGATAAATTCGACCCTTACACCTTGACAAATATCACATTTTCCTCCAAACACAACTGATTTTTTTTTTAAAAAAAAGATCGACTATAATTCTCATACGAAAGCTAACAAACACGCAATTAAATTCGATAACTGCTCTATGATAGTACTAATACAACTTTTTTCAAATTAATTTTTAAAAAATCACAGCAAAAGTATGGGTGAGTTTTCAACGGAAATCAACATATCTCTACAAGCAGGTTTTAAACCAAGAACTACAATGTATTAGGTGTTGCGAGTCACTCATGATATACACACCACATTAATGAATGAAAAAAAAAGAACTCATAGAACCGGAATTTTGTTCCTAGGTTTGACAGTTGCCTTTGTCAATATATGACATGATGGGTTATTCTTCAAGTTACAGAATCTACAGATTACAACCATCATAATACGAAGGATATTACATTGTCTTCAAAACACAACAACTCGGCTTAGATTAAATAATCAAATCTCCGAACAAAATGCTATTCAAAGAGATATTCCGCAAGGATCTACCATTGTTCCGCTATTATATCTTCCCTACGCAAATGACACCATAGATAGACACAGCCAAATGGGACTATTCGAAGATGACTACTGCTATTGAATTACATCTATCTCTTTAAATAAAATTTTTCGAAGACTGAAACAAAAATTTAAAAGTGCGTTAGATAATGGTATACAGAGTGACAAATAATATTAAACTCAAATGGCACTAAGACATAGACTATAATATAATATGACTTATTAATAAGACATATTAATAAGACATAGACTAGTATTTTCTATTTAACTGGTTATTGTACAAGGAATTATGTCAGAAATCCAACTGAATACAAAAGCAAATACATGAAATACTGTCAAATAGTTTGGTATCAAAATAGACAATCAATTCAAACTTTAAAAGCATATACTAAATGCTTAAAAGCAACATATGGCCAAATTAAAAAAAAGACTAGTAGCAGTACCAAAATTAACAAGTAAACACAAATTGTATCTATAAGGAAAATGGGCTGCAGGGAAGCAAACTGGACCCCCCTGATTTTCACATATTTTATAAATTAGACCACTAGGAACACGAACCTCAAGAAATTTTAACATTCCGACTTCCGGAACTCGAGATATTATAACTTGTATATATGTATCTATATGAAAAACGATTTTCTCTTTGGGAATCATATGATATTTTAAGATAAAATGTAAGCACACTTGGCCGGCTTGTGTCGTTTGACGGGTTGAATGATTTGACAGTGTTCAATCACTGCTGATTCTGTTCATCTACTTGGGTTATAGCAGTGAATTGGTTTATAAAATGCTCTTGCCAGGATAGCCATCTGGATATTTGCTCCTCAAACTTATTCGGCTATTCCATTTTCACTTATATGTTCTTCACAGACGATCTCAGAGCTATGATATGAGATTTAGGAGATCATCTTATCTGTCGATGAATAGTTGGATACATATTCTTCGTGGTCTAATTTAAAAAAAATATATATGAAAATCAGGTGAGGTCCAGTTTGCTTCCCTTGTCATTTTATGTTCGGATATCGATATCTTGAGTTCCGAAAGCTGGTTCGTTAAAATTCCTTCAGATTCGTGTTATTCGTGATCTAATTTAGAAAATATATGAAAATCAGGTGGGGTCTAGTTTGCTTCCCTGCAGGCGAAAAATAATGAAGCAATACTAATATATGAATATCGGATTTACAATGAAAAAAAAAAACTCAATGGCATTCCAATATCAGAAATATATTGGCTTATAGTTATACCCAAAGATATGCAATGCACAAAATCAGAATTGTATAACAACGTATACATTTCAACAATCAACAATCAAAAAGTTAACAATTAAATATTCTATAAGATTTTTAACTAACACACCTTTCTATAGATAGCACTTCACAATAATGTGACATCAACTACAAGCTTAAAAGGAATTTCTTTTTAATCAAAACGTATTAAAATAAAATAATGTATATTATGAGACGAAAACTTTAACTATAATGCATCCATTAAGGTCCTCCTCGGCGAATTCACTTATACTATGTTGTACATCGGGGTAGGCTGTGCAAAGTTGAAGACATGTATCCGGCTGTCACTTGCTTCCACTTTTCCCAGATGTGAGTTATCAAGGCGCAAGATCGAATAAGATTATATTTCTCTGTTCCTGAAGTAGTTCTTGAAACCATCGCGAGATGACACCAGCCTGAATTTGATCACCACCAAAAATGAAGTTTTGGAAATAACTGTTTAACACATCTGATGTATGTTCCAAGTTCTTGGGACCAAAAGAATTCACTCACGAGTTAGGAATTATACCAAAAGAGCATGCAATGTTACAAAAATATATAAATTTGGGAAAAATTAAACAATCATATACACATATGATTCAAGAATATTTTCGAGAAAGATGTCTGCTGCCAGATGTGTGATGTATGTTTTCGACGTTGGACTATACGATGTATTTGGATTAGTATATTAGATTATGTCAATAAGTTGTAGATAAGGTTGATAATAAATACCTCCTTAGTTAAGTATAAACTTAAATTAGCTAACTAGTAGGTTAAATATAAATGTAGCATATTCCTGTTACAGCTTTCCTCTCTATATTTACATATCATGATTAACTTTATCATACTCTCACTTACATAAAACATAGTAATACGCAAACTTCCTTTTCTACTTTCTTTACTTACTGGAATGGTTACTTCTTTACTTATTCATTCATTTATTTACTTATTTGCTTGTTTATTTATTTATTTATTTATTCATTTGACCATATTCTTAATTATCTTCATTCTATGCATATTGTTCATTTATATATTTTAATAACTTTATTATTTTGTTTCATTTGTAGGTGAGGAGATGCAGTAACGGAAATAGTAGCAAGTGCAACAAACCAGAATAGACGGCGAACAAGAAGACAATCTTCTAAAACTTTCATTTAAGAAATTGTAATTATGATGGTATGTATATGTTTATGATATTGACAACAGTTGGATTCAGAGATATATGAGGACTGAAAGGGTTCTGATTAAATTACCAATCCATACTATTGATATCAAACAGTCTATCGATCACAAACTCAATAGTAAATTATTCAATTAGATTTAACTTAGCCAAAGTTTACTTTTTACCAGTTTTTTGCAAGATATATATATATGTCGAGACCACATCAAGAGAAATTCGAATCATAGAGGTAAATTTCCACTTGCAAAGGTTCTCAGGTACAAAAATTCGAGTTACCGAGGTTTTAAAATATGATTATTAAACCCTTAAAGTTAGGCTTATGGAGGTTATTTTTAAAATTGAACTTATAGAGGTTATTTTAGCAGTGTTATAGAGAGTTCAAGTGAATGTTAAAAAAATTCGAGTTAAGGAATTCGAGTTATCGATGTCCAACTGTATTTCTTCCTTGTCTTTTGCAGATCATTCTGGACATAGTTGGCCAGGATCAGAAAGATTGATGTGTACTTTCAGTGCCAATTACTAAAATAACCTTGTTATATGAAAATACAAATAAACTAAATGAATATCAACAAAATTGGAGACCAATGATACTATTACTATGAGCAACATTGGAACACAAGGTAAACAAACAATTACGTTGTATAATGACAAACTGGAAGTAGTTCATCACATAACCAGAAGCCTGTAATGTTCCAAAGCCTCTACATATACCATCTGCGTACAATAAAAATACATTACTTCCCATCTACCACCAGAGATACAAATGCAATTAAAAGAACAATCAACAAGAAGAAAAAGAAGGCGGATAGAGCACATACTTAGACCCACACATAATAACACACTCAATTTCAACTTCTGCACGAGTGATAACATATTCTGCTACATATAACACAGCAATTCTTGATAGAAACATTGTGGATGAAATGACTAGGCCCCTTCCTTTTCAGAAGACAATTGTTAGACATGACCCCAACTTCGAGGTTTGCTCATGCTGAAATGCTAAGCAATTTGGATTATTGTAATTAATTTATTACATGAAGGGCTGCTGAACAATAAAGATAAGTCCTTTGCTCCCTTCTACCGAACACTGCACCTGCAGGTAGAAACCATTAAAAAAAAAAATTAAAAAAAGTGAGCAAAACGATTTCTAAATTGGGAGATGAGCAAAATTACTCCTTATCCTTAAATGATATCAACAATAGTCAATTAAAATGATCCTATGGTTTCTTCAAAGTACACACAATGTTTAATGAAAATTCGTTAGTCTTCAATGAAAGAAATTAACGTGCAAAAGATATAGTACGTTCACAAAATGCATTTCTATCTTGTGCATGGTGTGTATGTTGAAAAATGAAATGAAATCTATAAGTTTTACGTCCCACTCTTATGCCGGTTAGGCTAAAGGAGACGGTGATGATGAGAGATGAGTGAAATGGTGGAATGAAGAAAGTTGGAGGAAACGGGAGAACCCCGAGAAAACCCACGAGCACGGTGTTTGTCCACCACAAAGTTCACTTGGCGGGGGCTGGGATCGAACTCGGGACCCCAAGCACCAGAAGTGAGGTGTGTATGTTGAATGGTAGAAATTATTTCAATTAATCCTAGATTATTATTACACTGTGCAACAAATTTAAACTTTTTTTCTGTCCTTCAAATGAAATTATATTATTTTAAATAAATGATAGGTGCTGAATTCATTGGTGGAAACAAAAATATTCCATCACGTCACGTTTTTGTTGGACAGACCACAACACATTATACAAAATTTACACATTTACGTATATTTACTATCTAATGTAGGCTGGGAAGGCGTATTATACTAACATTAAATCATGTTGACTTACTCTATAAAATACTTTCTTTGGTCACTTACGCTTGTAGACATCTTCTGGAAACTCTCTGACGATAGCCAGCAATATTCGGCAAGATACTTTCAGTCCATTTTCCACTGTAACGCTTTTCAAATGTAACAATGTCCTGATGAAACCGTTCTTCGTGTTCATCACTCACTACACCGAAGTTTTGAGGGGAAAAGTCAAGATGTGAGTGTAAAAAGTGTAATTTTAATTATATGTTGCATCCCATAAGTTGAAAACTCCGCATCATGTCACTAGTAATAGCTTAATAATTTTCAGCTTTCACATTACCAAGAAATCCTCAACATACCGGTTTAAATAACAGCCAAGCTAATTTCTCAATTTCAGAGAGTTTACCGTAGTTTCAAAGTCTTCATCCTGCATGACTGTTTTAATCTGTGGACCAAAAAATACTCATCCTTAAGTTTGGGTATTTCTTCTTAAGGTGCGTGAAAGCAATATCTTCTCTATCTAGTGCCTTAACAAAAATTGTTATCAACCCAAGTTTGACCTGTAATGGTGGCAAAGATACATCTTGAGGGTTCATAATTGGTTTACGAAATATGTTTCTGGTGAATGAAATCTTGTCTTTGAAGCCCGTATTTAAGGACGCAGTGGTTTACTTTCCCACTCACATAAAAAGACAACAATACTTGGGTATTCTTGTTGCATTCCTGTGAGAATACCAATAACTTTCATGTTCCTCCACATATGCTATTTGAATTTTTATATTCAATAAAGTCCAATATTGTACTGATAACTTCATTTGTCCTTTGTATGAGCCGCGTATGCTACAGAAACAGATGGATTAACATTTCCAATATGAAGAAGCACTGCCTTCAGACTTAGTTTTGAGCTGTCAATAAGTGCCACTTGGTGAGATCATGTTCATATCCCAAAGACTGAAATAATCCATCTACAGAAGTACATCTTTGCAATAAACTATGCCTCCGTTTTCAACAAACTAGTCCTCAAAATGACTTCGTCGTTTTGTAAACAAACTGATTTTAATATCTTGAGCTAAGAGATTCCAACCTTTAAGCCTGGAGCCCAACTCTTCTGCTTTTCTTTTAGGAAGATTTAAGATCTCGTATAAGATGGTTAAACTCTTCTTGTGTGATCAAGTTAGGCGACGTTGACTGGGATGCAGATGGGTGAAAGTCTACACTTTCCCCGTTGCTTGGAACGTCTAAGGTATCATCTTCTGAATCAATAGTGTAATGTTCTGGAGCTTTAGGTACTGGAAGATCTTCACTGTGGGAAACTAGTCGAATAGCTGACTTTGAATTAGAGTACTGAATCTGATGTTTAGAGGAAAAGTCCTTTACATCTGTCAAGCAAAAATAACAGTCAGTACATGATCTATTTGTTCGCGCCAAATCATAGAAACAGCAAATTTCATGGAACTACGTTTTCCTTGCAGCCAGTTTCTCAAATTCCTGGAACACGTAGTGCAACATATGTGCGGGACCGTAGACTTACCTTAATCTCCAACCCTACAGCTAAAGTACAGTTCATAAGCCTTTTTAACTAAAGGTGTACATTTATTCAACATTTTCTTGAAACCCAGATGCACAACACATACTACTACAAAAATAAACATCGCGGCAAATCCGACCACTCCTAACAAAACACTACTCAGCAAATAACAATACAATCGAACCAAAAATTACTCAAATGCTAGAACATATGGCACCAGGTGTAGGCAACACAAATCTGAACTCGTTTATTATTAGATATTAATGGGCTACTACCTGAAATGAAGATGAAGAGTGAAGAGAAATATGAGAAACTGGTGCTCCCTATTATAACACAGAAAAAGACTCGTATGCGGTAGGAGAAAATTGAGGGATGAGGAGATTCCTTCTTTAAACAGCATATTCCTTCTGTAAAGAAGAAAAATTGTCGCTTGGATGATTTTTCAATGAGAGTATATTTTAAGATATACTACATATGCAACATTTTTTATCTTAAGCACATTTTTGCCGTCCCTGCTGGTTTAGTGGGTGCCACGCGAGCCTTCGGTGCATGAGATCTCGGGTTCGATTCCCGGTAGGAGAACATTGAACGACACGATTGCTCGAATTTCACCCTAAATTGTAGGACCACGTCTCATATAGCCTTGCTGCTGAAAAAGTACGCTAAATTTCAATTACCAAACCAATCATTAATCATATTTTATCACCACCCGTAAAAAGAACGCTATTTCACAGTACAAAATTTCAAACTTTCAATTTTTCACAAAATTGGTATGTGATACACATATAGTAATTACAGATTCGATTTTCTCATGCAAAAATACATAAGAAAAACATATTTCCATGTAAAGGACAGATTTCGTGTTGCACAGTGTTATTAGCGTTTAACTTTTAAAGAATGTCCAAAGATGAGACATACATTAATTAATACATTTTATTGACACTCTCGATGAGTGTAAATCCTCATGCATAGTTTTTGAGAAAATCGAAAAAAGAACAATAGTTTTTTGAAAATCTAAAGTTGCTGTACGATAACGAGGCCAGCTGCTAAAATGAAACTGATTTTGAAGTATTAACTAATCAAAATTTTCATTATGAAACCAACAAGTCGGTAGTACGCAACATAGTTAATGCGATATACCCCAAAATTATGAATATCTGTTAAACTTTATCTTTTGGTGTAACTATAATATTGCCCACAGATAAGACATATGAATTGATAAATTATATCTAGTTGGAACAAAGTAAGATATTTCGAGATAAATTTTCATGTGTAGTTTTTGAGTAAAAAAATAATTTTTAAGATGGAAAATATGTCGTTCATTGCCAATAATAAATGATAGTATTTATTCTGCTGGAACGCTACTTTAATAACGCTCGATCCTAAGCATAACAGCTAAATACACGGTTTTGATTGGTTGAAGTTATCAGTTTCTCGCCACGTAGCATACGTATAGCACAAATCAAACTCCAGCTACTGTCGGTCCTCGTTGCCAAGCATGCTAGCGCAGGGGCTAGTAATGAGAATCGCTTTTGGAGTGGGCTCAGACCCGGTCCAAGGAAAGTTTTTAATTTTTACAAATTTTAATAACATTTTTATCGTTGAAATAAGATAAAAATAATACTTATTTGCCCTTTACGTAATATATAATGCATAAAAAGTGATTTACTTACATTACGAAACATAGTTGAGCGTACGTCAGCGAGCGAAGGGAGTTAGAAGCCCCTCAGGGCTCGTTTTGTTCCACCTTGAACCCCCGAACCCGCTTCCTTGTGACCAAGTTTAAGCAGTTGGCTAAGATAGAGTGTGAAAAAATATAGTATTGAAACAGATCATTTATTTGTTTATGTATTATTAAATACATTATTAAATAGTAGATTGTATTTATTATACAGTATGTCTTTACCCAACGGTGACACATATACTGTTATAATACTTCCAAAATTATTATGAATTTATTTCTTTACTAATGCTATTAATTTACAAAACTTCCTTTCCTTTCATTAAAAAAACGACGCCCGGGTTCGACTTCTAGTGAGGACAGTCGCTTAAAAAGGGGTAACAGCTTTTTCCCAGGCCAGCCCTTCTGAGTGAAACATTTTCTGGGCTCTCCTTATTCACAAAAGTCAAGAGCCGGGATGATGCCTAACTTACAGGTTCCCAGATTGCTACCTTTCTATCCCGTTCCTTTCTTCCTTACCCCCTTCCTTGGAAATGAAATTAAAAATGAAATCTTTCAGTTTTACGTTCCATGGTTATGCCGGCTAGGCTAAAGGAGACGGTGCTGATGATAAATAAATGGAAATCGTGGAATGAATAAAGTGGGAGGAAACGAGAAAACCCCGAGAAAACCCACGCACACGGTGTTTCTTTCACCACAAAGTTCACTCGGCGCGAGCTGGGATGGAACCAGAGACCCATTGCACGAGAAGTGAACGCTCAACCACTGAGCCACCGTGACCCTACCTTTTTGTTTCGATAGCGTGCTCGCCGAAGGATATAATTCCTCATACATAGGACGAGCTTAAGGACATAGATGCCGGTAATGCCCAAAAATTTGTACAAATAATAATTTTTTAAACAAAATATTCACATTTCACGGTAAAGCTTCCATAGTGATATCTTTCTTTGTGTTTCAAAGAACTTGAGACGATCAATGGTGTAATTTGATGACGGTTAATTCCTTAAGGGATTAATTAAAAGAAGATAAAAAAGTTGGAAAGAAAATAAGACGACGAAAAATTCCAAAAGGCGACATAGATAGATTCTTATGTCTAAAAGAGAAGAAAGAAACAGAAAGAAAATAAAGATGTTTAGAAAGTTTTTTTTCTTTCAAAGAGACAAGATGAACTATTGGAAGATATCCCACAGTGAAATTTAACCTTAAAGCATCGAGAGATGTTGGATTTTGTTTGATGGACAATCTTTCGTGAAAAGAAAACAAACTATTATCCTGGCCAATGTTAAAAAAAAAGTTAGAAATGGAAAAGCAATATCCAAACCCATTACCTACTCTTGATTTCTTTTGACATGGTTTTTCCTTGTTGTTTGTCATTTTCTCTTCTTCTTCTTCTTTTTTGTCTTTCTCTTTTTCTTTCATTTCTAATTTTTTGCTCTCGTTCATTCTTCTTCTTCGTCTTCATCTTTTGTTCTGCGTCCTGAATGACGTCAATTCGCGTTCTTTTCTTAAAACTATCGCCGCGAAAGTTGTCACTTCTCATTGAGTGCCCAGATCAATGCCTGAAGATCAATTTTCGGAGGTGATGCGCCAGAAAATCATCATGATCTTTCTTTCTCTCTTATATATATATATATATATATATATATATATATATATATATATATATATATATATATATATATATATATATATATATATATATAGCTTTTCCTTTGTTATAGAATGACAACTATTCTCACTTAGATATACATGTATGTAAGGTAGGAGAATACAATGGAAGAATACGGAATATACAGTAGATAAAAAAAATCCTTGCATTTTTCAAAGATATTCCAGTCATGCTGAAAACATTCAACTGTCATTGAGTTTAACATTTTTACAAGTAATATATGCGTAAAATATACGTGTGTCACAATTAGGAAATGCGAAAACAACAATCTGCTTGATAACAGTGTATTTTTCTACATAAATAGGCAAAATAACAATTTCTTACAGCAAGACAAACATTGTCAATTATTATTGGTTACGAACTATAAAGGGCGTTTAATGTTTGCACAGCTTCGAGATAATAATATTAGTTTCATTATGATGATGAAACTTTAGGTGAATATTCTTTGGCTTCAAAATGGTAATAACTATTGTTTCCTATTGTTCATAGGTAAACCACAATGGACACTGAAGTAGACATCAGGACCAGACAACGGTCTTGAATGGAATGTCTGTTCAAAACCGGTGATGAATCAGCCACATCAATTTATAGCAAGTTCGTTTCGGTTTATGGAAACACACACTGGACCACGCCAGTATCCAACGGTGGTTCTCCTTTTAAGAAAAGTCCAGATCAGGCCATAAAACTATAGCCTTCTTTCTTCTGGGATAATTTTCATAGACCCCTTGGAACATGGCTGCACTATTAGTGACGAGCATTATCGTTTGTCACTGAATAAAATATGACGTGCTTTCTAGACCCAGAGACCAGAGCTGCGTCATCAAACTCCATCATGACAATGCCAACACACAGCCATAATGATACAACAGAAAATCATGAAAATGGGATGGGAAGTCATCCCTCAGCCTCCTTATAGTCCAAACTTGGCTTCTTTCGGATTTCTTCCTGTTTGGTCGTCTAGAGAACAACCTGCGAGGAAAAATATTTGACAGTGATAAGATCCTAACCTTTTGTGTGAAACAATGGTGTAAAAGTCAGCAACCTGAATTTTACCAAAGTGCATTCAAAGCATGGAAACAACGTTCGATGAGATGCGTCACAGTAAAAAAAGAGGCTACATTGAATGGCATAGTCTTGTAGCCAAAGGATCAATGTATGTTTATCATATTGGAAGTAATAAAGGTATTATACCTATCTGGCAAAACTTAATGAACGCCCTTTGTACATAGCTTTTAACGCCACAAAAGTTCGTTTTTCGATTTTCGCGAAAATTTCACACGAGAATTTACTCTAAAAAATGTTATCTTGTTCAGCTGAATGAGATGTATCCGAAGATACATATATCATGTTTGCACAACATATTAGTTAGAACCATAAATTAGGCATTCAATCT